>NC_080758.1:18905946-19208977 GCF_020826845.1 Diceros bicornis minor
CAAGCAGCCTGGCCAGTAAGTCCAACTCAAGAAAAATAGCTGGATGCAGTCAACCCTCAGGACTTTCATTTCCTTATGGCACAGTCTTTTTATAGCCTAATCTCAGAGGTGACATCCCCTCACTTTTGCCATATTCTATTTGTTTGACGCAAGTTGGTAAGTCAGTAGGTCTGGCCCACACTCAAGGGGAGGGGATTACACAAGGGCATGGATATCAGGAGGCAGAGATCCTCCAGGGCAATCTACAAAGAGACCAGAAAATTAGAGCCGATACGAGCCTTTCTCTGGGCAGCCCCTGTAAAAGAAGAGCAAAATCACACAGGAAAGGAGATTTTTGTGGGGAGCAGGAGTGACCTCTCAGACTTCTCAGAGTCCTGATGACACAGTCCCTGATTAGCCAGGACTCTGGCCTCAGACAAAGCTGCGTTCAAATACCAGCCCTGCCACTCCCTTGCTCTGTGTTCTTGGGCATGTTACTTAACCTCTCTAAGCTTTAATTTCCTCCTCCATGAAATGGGGCTCTAAGTAGAGCCTGCCTCACTGGATCACTGTTAAGAAGAAATAGACAATGCTCATGAAGAGATGGGCAAGTGCCCTGCCCAGAGAAAATATGTAATGAACAATAATTACTAACTAGCCGTACAAGCAAGTAATTGCTCATTTTGCCTCCCACATGACCTTCACTGCTAGATGACATCTTGAATGAAGGGTCTGGGTACTCTGGCCACTGGAAAAATCTCTTCTCAACCAAAACTTAACCCAGTAGCCCCTGGCTCCTAAGTGAGCATCTTAGGAGACTGATACGTGGGTCCCCCACATGCCCACAGGGAAATAAACAGAAGATGGGCATATTAGTTTGCTAGGGCTGCCATAACAAAGTGCCAGGGCCTGGGTGGTTTAAACCACAGAGATGTATTTTCTCACAGTGCTGGAGGCTAGAAGTCTGAGATCAAGGTGTGAACAGGGTGGTTTCTTCTGGGGCCTCTCTCCTTGGCTTGCAGATGGCCATCTCCTCCCTGTGTCCTGGCATGGTATTTTCTCTGTGTGTCTGTGTCCTAATCCCCTCCTCTTTTAAAGACATTGGCATAGGACTCACCCTCATGAACCCCATTTTAACTTAATCATCTCTTTAAACGCCCTGTCTCCAAACACAGTCACACTCTGAGCTACTGGGGGTCAGGATTCAATATATGAATTTGGAGGGGCCACAGTTCAATCCGTAACCATGGGCAAAGCACTTCAAGATGCGCAGTCCCTGGAGCTCACAGCACCCTGCCAAACCTTGTGAAATGTTGGTGTCGCAGGAACACAGAACGTATTCTCCTGCCACAGGGATCTCACCTCCATCCTGACACCAAAAGAGGCCCTCCCTGTCAACGGCCCCGACCTGTCATCTCTCTTATGCAGTCAGCACTCACAGCAGGAACAGCAGGAGAAACACTAGAAGAGCATCACAGAAGGATATGAGAAAAATTATCATCCCCTGCCCTGTTCCTAGACGCAGGCCCACCCAGGGGCAGAGAACACTCCAGGGAGCAGTGCATTTGGGACAGAGGTGGTTTAAATAAAGGAGGCACCTCTGAGGGTGCAGGGCAAACTCCACGACCGCCACCATCCCTGTGGGGGCAGCCTCGCTGTTATGGAGCAGAGGGGTGGGACAGACAGGCCTCACAGGGCTAGGCTCTTAGGCCAGTGACAATGCTCTCACATTCCTCAGTGGGGGGCTAGGAAGTTGGACATGATTGCAGCAGTGATTGTAATTATGATGACCTTTGGACAGAGAGCAGAAAAAGGATTTTATAATAGAGCGTTTATGAGGCTGAACAGAGTGAAGGGCTCAAAGAGAGCCCTGGAGAGGCAGGGCAGGAGTGAGTAGTGTGTGTGCGTGTGCGTGTGTGTGTGTGTGTGTGTGTGGTGGCATTAGCAGACCTGCTTCTTGCCCAAGGACATTTCCCCTGCAGAGCCAGCCCTTCAAAGAACAGAGACAGGAGCTCACCTGAGACGTAGCCTCAGCCGCACGGGGCTCCCTGACAGGGAACGAGTTAGATGTGCTGGGACTGTCGGCCTCACATCAGGGCCTCAGGCCAGCCAAACTGAAGGGGAAGAAGAAACAAAACAGATATCATATTTCCATGTAGCAGGTGCTACTGTGCTTTAACACACTCCAGCTCAGTTTGATGCTGGTAACAGCCTATGATGTCAATATGAGCCCATTTTACAGGTAGGAAACTGAAGCACAGAGAGGTTAAGTTACTTACCCAAAGCTGTATGGCTAGTAAAGGGCGGTGCTGGGATTTGAATCCAAGCAGCATGGCTTGAAGGTCCACATTCTTAGCCTGTGTTGCCTTCCCAGACTGAGAAACGATAATGGGTTAGGAGTCACGGCATGTGGAGGTCAGGAAACCAGGTATCGGATCCCACGCTCGGTGAGAGGCCCACAAGGTGGGGCCTGGGGCAGGACTTCAAATTGCCAGAGGTGGCAGCTGCTAGGGAAGAGGCTGAGGAGACTTGGAGGATCGGGGAGGCCTCCCTATCCTGCCTCTTGGCCCATCCATAGTTGCTTCCCCCTTCAAATCACATCCCCCTCCTGGGCTCTGTCCTGGCCCTGGCTTACCCAGACTTACTCCTCTACTCTCAGGCCAGGGCTGCTGTTTACAGCCCCATTGCCTAGGCACTGCTCCACTCCAGGGGGCGCCATTTACGTCATAGTTATGTTGTGCCAGTTGGTCCTGCAC
The DNA here is from genome assembly GCF_020826845.1 of Diceros bicornis minor. Lineage (NCBI taxonomy): Eukaryota > Metazoa > Chordata > Mammalia > Perissodactyla > Rhinocerotidae > Diceros > Diceros bicornis. The sequence goes on from NC_080758.1 coordinate 18,908,682, forward strand.
AAAAGAAAGGAGAGTTCTTTATGATGCACGGGGTGGAGGGGACCCTGGGAGAGGCCCATTAGCCTTTGCATCAGGGGTGTGTGGGAGAAAGAGCACCCTCCACTCGAGCAGGCAGCGAGAGCCAGGGTTGTGAAGGGCAGGAGACAGGCAGAGCATCTTGCAAAGCAAAGATGGTTTTGTAGCGGAAGGGGAAGAGAGAGAACCAGTGGTGGGTCATGAGGCTTCTTCACAGGAGGGTCACCAGAAATGCAAATGCCATTATCCCCATGCTCAACCCGATTACTGATGTGCTGGCCCGGTGCCAGGCAGGACTGTAGCACAGGTGACAAAAAGCAGAAAGGACCTTACAGCTTTTCTGGTCAACACTGCTCACTGTATAGACAGGGACTTGAGCTCACCTCTGCACGCCAAAAGATGCTTATTGCAAACACAGAACTCTTCCCAAAGGCTTTTTTCTGACTACAGGAGAATCAATCCCCCCAGAAATAGGCCTCAAGCAATGATGGCCTAGGAGTTGGGGAATAAATACCCCAGCTCCCTCGTCCCTCAGGTGAGATAACTCTGAGGTGTGCATCCCCCACAGTTTCTCAGCAGCATTGTGCCCCGGTTGCTCTAAGGGTAACATGCACTTTATCGACTCCCTTCCTTGTCCTATCTTACTTTCCCACTGCCTACCAGGGCTTCCTGGGTTCACCTCTCCAATAAACTACTTGCAGTCAAATCTTTGTCTCTGGGTCTGCTTCTAGGGATATCTAACTAAGATGGGGACACTGGGGCCCAGAGAGGGGAAGAGATTTTCTCTTAGTCACATAGCCTCTCAGTACAGAGCTGCAACACAAATCCAGGTCTCCCAAATCCAAATCCATGAAGGCAGAGATTAAAAGCACAAAAAAAAATAACCACAAAGATCTGGGTTCAATCACTTGTACAGATTATACTGTTCTCCATTCTCTGCCTTCCCTGTAAGAGAATTAAATCTCTCTCCCCATTGTCATTCGCTGCAGTTAATAACGGTAAACTTCTGGCCCCATTGAAGGAAGGCTTGGCTGTGTGACCTTCTTTGGCCAAGGAAATGTGAGAAGTGATACATGTCAATTCTGAGCAGAAGGTGTAACAGCCACTACTGTCTCCCCCAGTCTTCTTGCTTTTGTTTTCTTCTGCCATGATAATAGCACGTCCCAAAAAGAAGCTGCTCTTTCAGCCTGAATTCTGGAATAAAGATGGTTAGAGTAGGGCAGTTGATCCATGAGTGGCATAAGATAGGAGTGAAAAAAATCTTAATTATTTTCAGCCACTGAGATTGCAGGCTCATTTGTTACCACAATATAAAAGCTGACTAATACACTCACCGCATAGTGGCTGTATTACCTACAGCAAGTAACGAAGCCTCTGTGAGCCCCAGTTTCTTCCTCTATAAAAATAGACTAATAATAATAGTATCTACTTAATGGGATTTTTGTGGGAATTGCATGAGACAATGCTGAGAAGACTTAGTACAGTGTCTGGCACAGAGCAAGTACCCAATAAAAGCTAGCTCTTATTATGATGATGTTGTTCTCTACCCCACAAAGAGAATTCCTCAGAAAGAGTTCTTCAGAGAAAGTATATTGTTCCTGCAGGGCTCACCCTTGGCTTGTTTGTTAAAGGTACTTACTTTCCGCTCCTAATTGTCCTGCTCAGAAGTGTGATGCCCCTACCACAATGCCAGGAGTAGTGCCAAGCAAGGTGCTCAGGTCCCAGCAGGCCTGCATGCGGGAAACCCATAGCAGTTAATGAATCCCTAAGAAGGGGTCCAGATTAGCCCTGGTTTAATACCCTGAAATGGCAGAGAGTCATTTATCCATGAGCTATGGCCTCTCTCTGTTGCCTGTGCATTACGAGTTATTTACGAGGCAATTTGCACGGTTTCACACCGGCTAGACATTATGCTGCTGTTTGCTAACCACTAGGAGAGTTGCTGAACCCAAAGACAAAATGGTCCTCCCCCTGCCTCCGCTTTGCCAGTGACAATGAGCCGGTGGTTCTCCCGCAGGGCAGCACGTTTGCTCTTGGGGGAAAAGAGCAGGGCCCAAAGCCGGGGGAAGAGAATTCCTCTTCTATTTCCAGCCCAGCAACTCCAAACACACCTGGGGGCTTGTGATGAAAGACCAGATTCTAGAAAAAGGCTGCTGGGAAAGCCACTGGTTGCAAAGAGAGGTTATTTGAATATGCACCATAGAAGGAGGGTTTTGGCAGGGACACTCCAACTACTGTGATGGGAAAAGGGCATAATCTTGTGAACTATTTTGCACATGGCTTGGCACGCAGACAATTCTCAATAAATGTTACCTGTTGTTTTCATGGTCATGACCCTCATCCCAGCTGGTTCCCATCATCTTGGACATCATGCTCTAGTCCACTGGTCAGTTTGCTGCTACTATAAGTTCAGCCCATGGGTACAGAAGCTTTTGATTCGAGTTACATGGGCATCATCAACAGTACAGAAGATTCTCCTACAGGCAAGCTAAGATCTGAAAGACAGCTCATGAGTCCACAAGTTCATATCGGCCCAAAGCGACACTACATGTACAAAGCTGTCTACTGTCCACAAATTGTTATCTTTGAAGTTCAACTTCATACCTTTGAAGTTCTTAAGTAGAGCAGCTTCTGTGTTCCAATTGCTACTGCAAATTCTGTCCCTAATCCCCACTGCAGCTCCATGCCACACAGGAGGTTCTGGAGGTGGGGTTCTGCAGTGGGGCTCCACACCCCCTGTCAACAGAAGGGGGTTTCTAGATCTCCACATTTTAAGCAGGAAAAAGAATATATTTGAGCTGAATGTGGCCTGACTCTAATGCCCTTTTTCCCATGGCTACTTTCTGTCTGCCATTCTCAAAACATCCCACTTTCTGCAAGGACTGGCCCCATAGGGCTTTAATTATTATTTCATTCTACATCACATAGCTCTTGGACACAACCTTGAGTTACTGTTTCTTGTCCCTTTTCCCCTATATCCTCTTCGTCTTCTGTCTGAATGTTCCCCGTTCAATTTCAGTAGAATGAATACACTAGTTATTAATAATAATAGCTAAAATCTATTGAGTGTGTGCCTTGTGCCACGTACCCTGAAATGTCCTGCATGCCTTCTGTCTTTTAATCTTCACGATCACCTGGTAAGTTCTGTCCTATCATATTTCTTATCTAACAGATGAGACTAGAGAGGTTAAGTAACTTGCCCAAGGTCACACCGAAAATAGGAAGGAGAATCTGAGGTCTGCATCCAGGTAGTTGATTTCTGAGCCAGAGCTTGTAGCCGATTCTAGGTGCCCCACCCATGTCTCCTCAAGCCTCACCACTTCAGGGCACGCCAACCAACTTCTATTTGTGTGCTGCCAGCAAAGCAAACTAAAAATGCCAGGCCTCAACTAGTGACTGCTGGGAGTTGGTGTATAAATATATAAATAAAAATTAAAAACTTCAATCTGTGTCTCAGAATCTGCATCCAGGGAACCCTAAACTAAGACAATGATCTTTTCCCGATCAACTCAATTCATTTCCCTTTCCCTAGAATCCAAATTCTTTTCTCATTGAAGCTACAAAATTCCTGAGCAGTTTTCAGGAATTCTATTCATTCTATCTGTAATCGTCCACATAGGTAATGGGCAGCTGGTGGGAAAGGTGGCTTTACCTGCCCCGTGCAGGCAGAGTGACCATTCCACACCTCCTTGCATGACAAAAATAACCAGTGCCACAACTAGAAAAGTTTTCAAATGTGTTGTCTGGCTCGTGTGTGGCTCAAACTCACTCAAATGGACACGAACTACAAGGGATTCCCATAATTAAGACTCCCACGTGTTTGCTTTTCTGAGGCAGCTAATCTTTGTTTTATTGATGCACATCATCAAGAAGATGGTGGGTTTGCTGACAATCCCAGTTACTAGATAATGCAGGAGGAATTGATGAGGATAGAACAGAATCTGATTAAACTGTGGAATTTCCACCGAGGGGGAGAAACTGAGAGGAAGCAATCTTCGCTACCTTCAGTGGAGACCAGCTCCAAAGACCACAGATCTTCGCAGTAGGAGAAAAACTCTACCCCCAGCAGGAGAACACTGCCCTTCATAACGCTTCTCCCCTCCTGCCTGTCCTGAGCCCAACAGCTTCTACTGTCACAGGTAGCCAAGCCCTGAGTAAGTTACTTTACTTCCCTGAGCCTCAATCTCCTTACCTGAGAAATGAGAAGAATAGTACCTACTTCATTCATTCAACAGCTTCTTATTGAATGTCTACCATGTGCCAGACACTTGTAAGACTCAAAAGTGATAATGTATGTACACACATACTTGGCACGTACTAAGCCATCGATAATCTTTAACTAAAAACATTAATTATCATTGTTACTTTATTTGATCCTCAAAACAAAACTACACCGTGGCTGCTCTTATCTCCATTTTATAGATGAATAAACCAAGGCTAAGAGAGGATCGATGACTTGACTAGGGTTGCACAGCCAGAATTTGTACCCAGATCTTCTGCTTTTAAGACTGGGTATCTTTCCACCCCTCTGTCTATGAGTCACCGGTCTATAAAAAGAATACTCCCTAGGGCAGTAGAGTGTAGACCAGGGGTTGACAAATGTTTTCTGTAAAGGTCCAGGTGACAAATAGTTGAGGCTTTGTGAGCCTTATGGTCTCTGGTGCACCTGCTTAGCTCTGCCGCTGTAGCACCCAAGCAGCCATAATGTAACGTAAACGGATGAGCATGGCTGAGTTCCAATAAAACTTTATTTACAAAAACAGGAAGTGGATAGGATTTCACCTGTACTTTGCCAACCTCTGGTGTGGATGAAAAGCCTGAGCTTTGGAGCCAGACAATTCAAGGTTCAAATCCCGACTCAGACAATGCTGTGTCCTCAGGTCATCTAAACTTCCCAAGCCTTGGTTCCCTCGTTAGTCAAATGGGAATCATAATATTTACTGGTAGGTTTTGTCAGGGGTTCAGAGTAGGACTTTGGTGCTTAAACCCTACCACTTATTCCTCTTATTCCTCTGGTTTTCTGCTGAGGAACCAGTCACGTGAGGATCCACAGACAAGAAATAGAGTCCCGGCTCTACTAATGGCTGAGCACATGTACAATGTCCAAATGCAAAGGTCTCTAGGAAAAAGGAGATTGGAGAGCACAGACAAGTCCTGAAGTTTGAGTGAGGCCTCCTACCTCCTGATCCCAAATCTAATTCTTGGGATGGGCATGCTCACCTACAGGAAGAAAGCTATGTGACCAGGTCTTTAGAACAGACCCGGAGTCCACGGACCCTACCAGTCATGTGGACCGGGATGGCCAGCCCCTGCTTTCCAGGTAGAGCAGACACCTGGCTCACTGGCATGCAGTGACCTCACTCGCTAGCAAGATGTGGCCCAATGAACATTAAGCTCTGGCCAGTTGAAATGCCAACCATCAAGGGGGTTCAGAGGAGTCTGAAAGCCGCCTCTATGGCCAAGGGGGCATTGTGCGGCGTTCTCTCCTCCGGGCTTGGTTGTGAGGACCTACCATGGCATCTGGCACAGAGGAAGTGTCTTAAGGTGAGTCCCCTGGAAACAGAGCCTGAGACAGGTATTTGGATGCACATGATGCATTGAAGGAATGCTCTCAGGAGAAACCTGCAAGGGAGGGAGGGAAAGAAAAGAGGGAAGGAAAGGAGCCCAGGAAGGATGGCATTTGTGGTAAAGTTTAGCCTTGGCCTGATCCACGGGGGGCTCTGGAGCATAAATTACACTGCAGAGTTGACCTGCCTTGGGGAAAGAGGCTGACATTTTGTATACCTGGGACCATTTATAGATAGGAGTCCTCACCAAATGGGAGCTCTCTTCTCTTCCTCCCCACTTTTCTGCAACAGGTTCCCCAGAGAATGATGACAGAATGACCTTTGTCATAAACGGTAGAGAAGATTTCTCAAATACGGTCTTATCTTCACCCATGCATCACTGGTTGCCAGTCTGACGAGAGTTTGAAAAAGGGAGATCAAGGTCCAGGCCCTCACAGATGGAAACTCATCTTACCCCAATCCCTCATAGCCCCCTGATAGAGGTTTTAATGGACTCTAGGGAGGATATGTTTTGCAACCAGGGGAAAAAAAAAGAAAGAAACAAGAAAACTGAGATTCTGCTTTGTGTCTGAGAAATATGAGTATTTATGCACATACTAATTAAATTGGCTCAGTCGCCATATGCACACAGTTAAAGGGGCTGGTGTTCTAGACACCGAGACTAAACAAAAGCCGCTTTCAAAACACAATGCATTATGCAGGCTCCTGACAGAACCAAATAATCATTTCTGGTGGTTTTATATTCAAATCAACTCCACAGATATTCAGCGAGCACCCACTGCGTGCCCAGCACTGTGCAATAATCTAGAATACAAGGACGAATGAGTAAGAGGTCACAGGCTGCTGGGGAAATCGATGCATAAAAAGGCAAATGGAAAACAGCACAGCTGGCTATTGTAGAGGATGGCACACAGATGGAGGGAGCTGTTGCTTCTGCCTAAAGAGCCCACTTCCTTGGGGGCTGCTGATGGGGAGCTGGGTCTACAGGGAGAAGCAGCTCACAGGACGAGAAGGGTGCTCCAATAGCATGGAGGCAGGAAAGTGCACGGTCTAGAAGGGCAAGTAATTTGACGTGGCTGAAGCATCATCCACGTGGGAAGAGGGGAAGATGATTAATATCATCAGCCAGGCCCCAGCTCAAATGTCACCTCCTCAAAGAGGACCATCCTACCAAAATATTGTCATTTCCTATCACCTCACTCTGTTTTGCTTTCTTTATAGCACTTAACATTCTCAAACATTACCTTAATTATTGGTTTATTTGTTTGCATTCTCCCCCACCAGAATATAAACCCCTGATAAGAGCAGGGCCCTTGTCTGTCTTGTTCATCATTGTCTGTCTTATTCATATCTCCAGCTCTTTGAACAGGGCCACATAGGTGCTCAACAAATACTTGCTTTTAAAAATGAACCAATGAATAAATCAATGAATGGGGATTTGCAACTTGGGTTTGAGAAGCACTTCAAACCAGCACATCCATTTTACATATGATGGCTTTATTAGTTAAAATAACACCAGCTGCTATAACAAATAAATCCAACATTTTCAATACCCTTACCTAATAGAAATTTATTTCTCACTCACTTAAAAGACCAACACAAGTGTTCCTAGTTGGCAAGTGACTTTACTTGTTGATTAACGGACCCAGGTGCCTTCCATTTTGGAAGGACTCCTGGGCCTCGGAGTCCTTTGTTTCCAGCCAGTGGAAGTAGAAAGAGCCTGGGGAAGCCCTACCAGCTTCTGAAATGCCTCAGCCCTGAAGAGACACACATCACTGCCACTCAGACCCCTTTGTGGAGAAATAGTCATATGGCCACATCTTGATGCAAGTGTACCTGGGATAAGGGATTTCTGGCTAGACAGGCACCTCACAGTGACAACATCACACTGTGGGCGGGGGAGAATGAGTCGGTGGTTGACAAATAGCTGTCTCAGCCACAACAGCCCTAGGCTCAGAAAAGTTAAGCCATCTATCCAAGAACATGCCACTCACAAGTGGTACAACTGTCCCTTCAGTTTAGCAAGTGGCCAAGTGCCTCCCCTCTCCTGCTCTCACAGATGCCAATTTTCCAAGCCCTGAAGTCAGTAAGTGACATTTCCTGACCTTGCCCCAAGATTCTGAAGAAATTTCCTATCCGAATCCTGTAGCCCCTATAAGCAGAGACTCATTTGTTCTGTCCCGGGCGGGGGGGTGGGGGGGATGCAAGCAGAGTTTTTGAACTGAAGGGCCAAGACAGGAATGTGCTAGAATTTTGCCATGAATGGAGAGAGAGCCAACAAGAGGAGAAGACAGGGTGCCACAGGAGAAGAGGGAAGCGGGCAGCAACACAGCCAGGGAGGTCCTAACTAGTTCGCTTCTATCCACAGCAACCTTCCAATAATAATAACAGCAACAACAACAACCAACATTGATTCAGCTTTTACTGTAGGCCAAGCACTTAGCCAAGTGCTTTATCATCATTCTCTCATTTAATCTTCAGAAAACCTGATACGATGGCTACTGTTATCCCTATTTTTGTGGATAAAGGAACTGAGGCTCAGAAAGGCTAAGTAACTGGCTAAGGGTGACACAGCCAGTCAATGGAAGGGGTGGGATTTGAGGAGTTTGGTGACAGAGCCTAAACTTTTCAGCATCACATTCAGCAGTCTCTGCAACTAGTGGGGCTGGTGGCCAAGGCTGGAAGGTAGATGATGTAAGAGATGTGGTCCAGCAAAGGTTGTCATCTTCAGTGACGGTCTAGCATCATGTCTCCAGAAGGCCTTCACCTGGGGGAGGTGGAACTCTGTTGACTCTGGTAGTTGGTGCGCCCTCTTTGTTCTACCAAGAGAATGAGGTATCTTTAAGCCTCGGGGTGCCTTCTGGATCACTTGCCCTAACATTCCTGCTTTGCTCTGACGCATGAACATCTTTTTCTTTTCCCTTCTTGCAACAAACTGTGATGTACTTCTAAGCCAAACAGTGTGACGTACATTCAAATTACAGTCCTCACTTATGATTATTTGGGCCTATTAAGTAACCAATCGTCATGACTTTGAGTGAGTTTTAATTATCAGGATATTTCAGTGCGTAAATAACCATGCACACCCTGTTAGCCAGGCTGACAGCTCTAATTGAATCCAGCAGTCTGGTCTCATCTGGTAGACACCACTGGAACTTGGTCCTGACACTTTACACTGCATTGTCAGGATGATTGGGTCAGCCCAGCGGAGCTGCAAGCCCCCAAGGCTGGATCCTTTCTGGAAAGACTCAAGTCTCTTTTCAAAGGGCAACTTGATGGAGAGAAAAAAGAGATAGTAATTTTGAAAAAACAGGGGCTGGCCAGGTGGCACAAGCGGTTAAGTGTGCGCGGTCCACTGTGGCGGCCCGGGGTTTGCCGGTTTGGATCCCGGATGCGCACAGCAAGGCATGCTGTGGCGGCATCCCATATAAAGTAGAGGAAGATGGGCATGGATGTTAGCTCAGGGCCAGTCTTCCTCAGCAAAAAGAGGAGGATTGGCAGATGTTAGCTCAGGGCCGATCCTCCTCGCAAAAAAAAAAAAAAAAAAAAAACTTCGATGAGAGCATCTATTTTCAGAGTGCTTTCAGACACAGCATCTTATTTAATCCACTCAATGACTATAGAGGTATCATCCTCCTACTCAGGGCTTGGAGCTTAGTCAATATTAGTTGAATGAATGGTGATTCATAGAGGAAGAAATTGAAGCTCAGAAGTTCCACAGCTGGTCCAAAGTGATGCAGTCAGTCCAGGGCAAAGCCTGGCTCTTGATCTCAGATCTGCCTACTCAATTATCAGATGGAGAATCCAGGACCAATGAGGCAGCCAGCATCCCTGCCCCAGCTCATCCTCCCAGCCCTAGGTCTATCAGCTTTGAACACAGCTCCTGGGACCAGATCTTTCCAGCTCCATCTTCCACCCTAGAGGCCAGGGCAAACCTGAGGACCACCCAGGAATAGACTGCAGCAGCAACGGGTGGTCAAAATCCAGATATTTGGGTCCTGCGACCTCCCAGAGCATCTTCTCACTTTTCTCTTTAACCAAAACCCCTTCTCCAGCTATCTGCTCCCTTCCACGCCATTTAACGCAGAGTTTCTTGACCTTTTCTGTCCAAAGACTACTTTGGCAATCTGTTGAAGCCGTTGAATTGCTTCTCAGAATAATATTTTTAAATGCATAAAACAAAACACAATGAATTACCAAGGAAGCCAAAGATGTTGAAATACGGTGACTAAAGTGTTTGTTAACTGTGATGTAGAAATATACATGCTTCTTTACTAATGCATTAAATAACGAGATGTACCAGAGTGTCTAATAATCCATAATTTCAAAGTAGTGATGAACATGAATGGTGTTTGAGATATCTGCAATAACTACAATGTGAAACACAATTAAAATATCTGTGATTTTTATTGGTAACAAAGTCACAGGTACTTCTGATACTACTACAGTTTGTTGCCTACATTCAATAATTGAATAAAATGATAAATTTCAATTAGATGTGAGTCAAAATAAAAATATAATATTTACCCATCTAAATGCACAGACTCCCAAAATTCTATCCAAGACCCTTCTGTGGACCCCAAATTGAGAACCCTTGCTCTGATCCCAGATTGAACCAGTACCCATCCTTCTGGTCTTGGAGAAGGAAGGGAAGAAGAGCTTTCTGAGTCAGCATCCTTGACGGGGGCTGCCCCTGTACTTAAAGCCACGCACGGTCCTTGAGGCTCCTCATTCCTGTACCCTGCCCCATTTGTCCACCCTAGGCTATTTTCTAGCACCTTGGCTTCCTACTTGCCAGTGGCTTCATTCTTTCTTTTATCATTTCCCTTCTTACCAACTTTTCCCTTTATTTGTGCACAAACCACATCCCACATTTCTTTCCAGCCTCCAGCTCACATCATGCCTCTTTGTAGCATCTTCACTTGGGGACTCACAGTGCATCTTACACTTCACACAATCACAATACACACTGGGAAGAAAACACCAGCCCCCACTCATTTACAACAGGCACCTCCAGTCCCAGGTAGGGGCAGCCTCTACTGTGTGATATCCATCCCTGCCCCACCTGGGGGAGAACCAGTTACTGCCTTGGAGTTACGCTGTAACATAAGACAAAGACCAGCCCCTTCTCCCTGAGCTGACCTTACACCATGGTAACAAGCATGAACTCTGTCTTAACATCAATGTGATGTTAATATAGGATAGTGACAGATTCAGCTCTTGGAGGTAGGAAGTATGTGTTCATGCACCAACTTAGGGACACTTCAGAATGGAAGGAAGCCAATAGAAATGTGTTGGAGAATTGATTATTAAACAATCAATAGGCCAAGTGTATGCAAAAAAGGAAACAGAGATGCCCCCAATCCCTGAAAACACACTTTCCCCCTCCCCTCACCCACCCCTACGGAAACATACTTGCTCACCTGCCATCTCCGTCCTCTAGAACGTAGACTGCAAACAAACTTCGGAAATTATCTGAGTATATGCTTGAAGGTGTCCCAACCCAGTTCCTTTTGCAATTTGCGTTTGGGATTGAGCAAGGAGTGGTGCTTATTGGATCTGTCCATGAGTTCTCTTGGCTTTTGCAATTTTCAGTCAAGGAAGATGTAGATACACATCTTTTGCTCCCAATATTTTTAGAAGGGCATGCAAAATAGCCAGTGTCTATTGTTATTATTTTATTAGTAGTAGTAGTAGTAGTTTTTAAGATATTTGAGGGCCGGCCCCGTGGCTTAGCAGTTAAGTGCGCGCGCTCCGCTGCTGGAGACCCGGGTTTGGATCCCGGGCGCACACCGACGCATCGCTTCTCCGGCCATGCTGAGGCCGCGTCCCACATACAGCAACTAGAAGGATGTGCAGCTATGACATACAACTACATACTGGGGCTTTGGGGGAAAAAAAATAAATAAATAAAATCTTTAAAAAAAAAAAGATATTTGAAGTTGTACAAACAATTGTTGATTTTTAATTAGAGAACTCTTTGAACCATCAAAACTTCATAGCAATGGGCAGGAGAAAGACAAGATCTCACACTGCCATGGGCATTGTATCCAGAACCACATAATAAAGATAGCTAATACTTGCATGGTGTACAGGCAATGTTCTAAGTGCCTTACATGTAGTTTCTCCTATAATCCTCACAACAACACTATGAGATAAATGCTATTTTATCCTTATTTTATGGATAAGGAAATGGGACTCAAGGAAAGGAAGTGACTGACTTCAGTTCACATAGCTAATGAGCAGCAGAGCTGAACTCAGGCACTCTTGTTCTAGGATGTGCGCTCATAACCAGAAAGATGTATAAAATGCTAGGATAAATCTTTGATTTAGGAGTTCAAGTGCCCCTTCTTTCACCTTAGTTCTGCCAGGAGTTCAAGCATCTAAGCTATATCCCTGGCTCTGCCATACACTCACTGTGTGACCACGGGTAAGTCACTTCCCCTCTCTGGGTGTCACCCAGCCTCACTGTATTGAGGAGTACAGCACTCCTCCTCCTATAGTCTGAGGCAGGGAGCAGCTGTTAGCACGCTGTGAGAGCCCTGCTGGAGGTCAGGAAGGATGCAGGGGAAAAGAGGGGATGCTGAGATCTGCAGCATTGTAGGAGGCAGAAAAAAAATACTGATATAAAAAAAATTAAAAATCAGGATGCCAACAGACCTCTCTGAAACTTATTTAATGAAATACAAGTGCCCCCTAATCTTGCCTCACCTTGATGCAAGTGGAAAGGAAGCAGAATCCTGATAGCCCCACTACCACTCACCCAGCAAACCTTAGCGGGCTCTCCTTGAAAAATGATGCTGGTTGCCCAAACAGAGAGCTGGGGGATGTGTGGACCTCTGGTGCATACCAATCTACATCTGGGGTGGGTCCTCAGGTTCCAGGATGTAAGAAGGAGCACCCTGCAATGAGCTGAAGCTGCTACCGTCATAGGACCAAGATGCAGGAAAAGATGAAGGAAAACAGCCTTGCTAGCTCTTTCCCAACTGACTAGTCCTTTGGGGAAAAAATTAAGCTGGATGCCTATCTCACTCCTCACACCAAAATAGAATCCAGACAAGTCAAAGATATAAATATAAAAAGGGTATGCATAAGAATACCATAAGGACATTTAGGTAAATAGTTTTATAATTCCAGAATGGCAAAGGCATTTTTTTCAAACATGAAGTCAAGAATAGAAACCAAACAGGAAAGACTGACAGATTGTACTACATAAAAATGTAAACCTTCTGTACGACCAATAAATAAACTTGGAAAAATATTTTCAACATATGTTACAGACAAAAGGTTACCGTTACTCATAGAGACAGAAAACTCTTACCAAAAAGTAAGGGAAAAAATTAACACCACCAAAAGAAAAAGGAGTTACCATATGACTTAGCAATTCCCATCCTACGTGTACATCCAAGAGAAATGAAAACATATGTCCCTACAAAAACTTGTACATGAATGCTCACAGCAGGATTATTTATAATAGCCAAAAAGTAAAAACAACCCAAATGTCTATAACTAAAATGTACTATATGCATGCAATGGAATATTGTTCAGCAATAAAATGGAATGAAGTATTGTTACTTCATGGATACAACATGGATGAACCTTGAAAACATCCTAAGTAAAAGAAGCCAGTTACAAAAGACCACATCTTGTATCATTCCATTTATATGAAACATCCAGAATAGGCAAATCTATAGAGAGAGAAAGTAGATTAGTGATTGCGTAAGGCTCAGAGGATTGGGGGGAAATGGAGAGTGACTGCTAATAACAGGGTTTCTTTTTGGGGTAACGAAAATAGTCTAAAATTGATTGTGGTTATGGGTGCATAACTCTCTGAATATACTGAAACCCACTAAATTGTATGCTTTAAATGAGTGGATTGCAAGGTATGTGAACTATATCTCAATAAAGGTGTTATATTTTTTAAAAATCAATGTTCTTGATAATAAGATCAAAATTTAATTCAAAGTAAGAGATATTAAACTGGAAGAATGGGGCCAATTATAATGAAAGTTTTATTCCACAACAAAAATGTAGACACCTTGAACCTTTGTATACTCAGTAACATATGTCATCAAAATATATAACACAAAAACTGTTGTAAATACAAAGAGCACTTAAAAAAAAGGACTGAGTTCTTATCCCATGACAGATCAAAGGAACTAAAAATAAGCGGGACAATACAGGACTTGATTAATAAAATCGATAAGATAGATCCAATAGATAAGTTTTAAACTCTACACTCTCAAAAAAAGAATATTCTCTTTAGGTACCCATGGAATATTAGCAGAATTTAACTCTGAAGAAAACCTTAGTAAATTCACAAAAGTAGAAATAGCACATAGCACATTTTTCAAACACAATACAATAAAATCTGATAATAAAAACCTAGCATAAAAGTTGACAAAAAAAAAAAAAAGAAAGCCAAATCACTAAGAGATTAAGCTATCTCTTGGATAACTTTTGTTCCAAATAGAATCAAAACTAAAATTGCACTAGACTATAATGCACCACAAATTCTAAGACATGGTTGCTCCTTTCAAGTGTTTTACAAACCATGCTTTCCCACAGAAGCATAAGTAGATAGATGCTAGATTTCCTTGCCATTATATGTTGCTGGCTTCAGTCAGTGTTAAAACTAACTTGTGTCCTTTTATTTGTCTTTGTATATTTAATTTTGCTTTTTTATTACTTTTTACTTATGTCCATTTATCTCTAAACCACTGTGAAACCTACTTTTATATTTTATTTATTTATCTAGAAGCTTATTTCCATTCTTTCTGTTTAGTGAGGCTAGTAATAAAGGCAATGAATTTGCCACTGATAATAGCTTTGGTTGCATCCTAGAAGACAAACATTTAAAACTTTTTTCCTGATTATAGAAGTAACATATTATTTTTGTAAACAAAAAAGTAAATATTCAGTAAAGCATGACTTAAGTGAGCAAGTCCTCTACTTTCTGTAATTCCACCCCTACCACACCCCTCACTCCCTTAACTAATGTTACAATTTGAATATGACTTCAAAATTTTTCTAGGCTGTTAACAAGAATATATATGTATATAGTAATCTTTTTTAACTGAAATGGAATGATATTTTCATACTTTACATAAAATTAATTCTTTTCATTTAATCATATAAATGGCAACTTCCCATAATAGTGCATATGGGCTTCTCTCAGTGGTGACATAATGTTCAGTTGTATGGGAATAATCATATGTATTTAACAAGTCCACTATTAGTTGATGTTTCAGTTGTTTCCAATTTCAGATATTACAAATACTGCTGCAATGAACACTCTCACTTATGCGTCTTTGCATACTTGCATAAGCATTACTACTATAGGATTTGTAGTTTTCCCATTATTATTCCACAGGTACCCAACAAGATTGTCTAGAACCACACACCTCATTTTAAAATACATGATAAAAGAAACAAGAAGTACCTGCCTAATGTGGTTTCAGGATAGGTGGCAACAGAAGACCCCCAAGATAGATACAAATAGGGACCTGAATGGAGAAAAAATAGGAGGATTTTGGGTTTTATAAATATGTGAAACCAAATTTGTATATTTCAAGACTTTGGTGGCATACAGACTGACTTCTTCCTACTGACTTTCAGCAGTCAATGCAGGTAAAAATTCACATACACACTGCTCTGACTGTTCTACCGGTCAATGTGGCTGCATAGAAGCAACCACACACTGGAGAGGCAAATTCTAAGGTCAAAACGAGCAAAGAAGATCTCTGCGTGGATGCTCTTCCCACTCTCACTGTTGCCAAAGGAGACTGAGCCCCCCTGGAGCAGGGAGCAGGACAAGGAGCCGACACAGCCAAGAAACCCTAACTAGAGGAGACAAGAGGAATAACCAAAGATAACTGGAATTAATTCATTTGAAAACAGAAAAAGAGCAGAACTAGTTATTTTTCTAAAGCTCCAAGAGCTCCTATTGCAAAAAATATTAATAAAAAAATAGATAAACCAGTATACTATCAGGCTGAGTAGAGTCTACCCTGGCATAGAATAAGAAATGCTAGTGGGGAGCAAGGCAAAGTGTGATGAGAGATCATGCTGGAAAGGTAGACAGGTGCCAGATCATGGAGAGTCTGGTGCATTGCACTAAAGAATGTGGACTCCATCCAGGGGGCATGTGGGACTGGTTTGTATCTTTTCAGAGAACTAGCATGATTACGTTTCACTCTTAGAGCAATTGCTGTGGGCTGTAGGATGGAAGGAGGGAAATTGGAGGCAGACAGAACAGAGACTATAGTAATGCTCCAAATGAGAGGCAAGGAGGACTGACCCAGGCAGGGGGCATGGGAGTGCAGAATTTGTTCTCAGTGAGAGGAACAAAGAGAGGGAGAAAGAATAAGATCATACATACATCCCGTTTTATGGTTAGGCAAGTGTTTTCTTATCTATAAAATGAGGATAATATCAAACCAGGCTATGGTCAAGATCATATGAGTGGGTTTGCTTTAAAGTTAACTTATACCTCTTCTTTGTTCCAGAAAAGATTTAATGCCACTTAAATTAAGGTAACAGATGTGGAAACACTGTAAAGGCCCCCACCAATGTGAAATATTACCATTTATCCCTAGCACTGACACCTTCATGAACACCTGTGAGTCTAGAGTCCAAGTTGGCAGTGCTGTGCAGGACAGCAGAGGGGCAGCTGGAATGACTCAGCTTAGCGGGTATGACCTTGGGGCCTGGAAGAAAGCCAAGGTTTATGAAACAAATCCAGGCGTTGTGAGTCCCAGGTCTGGAATTGGGGCTCTCACCTTGAGCCAGACACTGTGCCCGTCCCATTGTGCCTGCTTATCTCATTTAATCCTCAGAGCAAACTTGCAAGGAAATTGTTCTTTTAAAAAAAGGAAAGAAAAGACTTTAAAGACGAGAAAATTTGAGGCTTTCGGAGGTTAATTAGCCTCCTCAGTGGGAATCCGAGGGACCCACGCTGACTTCTCTGTCTTTTCCCAATGATGCATAACTCTCTGGCTGAAAGGGCAGAGCTATGGTTCAACAGAAATGTGACCACAGCAGCTCTGCCTGACTGCAGCCCACGCAGGGTCCAAGGCTGCCTGGTGGGGGTGGGCCTGGCTAGCAGGTGGCGCTTCTGGGGGAAGAGCAGGCCCTGTCTCCTCTCTCTGTGGTTAATCGTTCTCTCTTTCCTTCAGCAACAGGCAACACCTGGATTCCTGCCTTTCTCTGGCAGGACCCTGATGGCAGCTCTCGTGCTCTCCTTGGTGGTCACCCCTGGTCTCATCTCAAAGTGATACTGACCCCACCGCCCCTCCGAGGGGCCTCGCTCAGCTGTCAAATCACAGCTCAGTCTTGTAGCTGCAGTGGGACCTCTCTCCGCTGAGGCCACAACTCTCCCGTTAGGCTCGCAAAACAAGGGTATTGACTTGTTCATTCCTTGCGGGTGGATTAGGTAGGACGTTGGAGTTGGCACCATCCGTTGTCCCTCCAGCATCATCTCCAGGGGAAAAAGAAGCTGTTGAGCCAACAAAACGTTTGACCCAATTCCCCAGTGTCATTTTTAACTAGCCACCTGTTCTCACCTTGACAGCCAGTCACCTCTCTGCTTCCCAACCCGGCTAAATCCTAAACATGGGGTTTCTGGCAGCCCCAGGAGTTTATGCCCTTTCAGGTGATAAACTTGGGTAAATCCTGCTACGATCCCACGGCTCTCCCCTGGGCTGACTCTCAGAGATTGGGCATAGCTTGGCTCTATGCCAGGACCCTTCATACTAAACTGACCCAATCTTTTTTTTTTTTTTTTGTGAGGAAGATCAGCTCTGAGCTAACATCCGTGCTAATCCTCCTCTTTTTGCTGAGGAAACATCTGAGCTAACATCCTGAGCTAACATCTATTGCCAATCCTCCTCCTTTCTTTTTTTTTTTTTCCCCCTTTTTTTCCCCAAAGTCCCAATAGATAGTTGTGTGTCATAGTTGCACATCCTTCTAGTTGCTCTATGTGGGACACGGCCTCAGCATGGCCGGACAAGCGGTGCGTCAGCACGCCCAGGATCCAAACCCAGGCCGCCAGTAGCGGAGCACGCACACTTAACCACTAAGCCACGGGGCCAGCCCTAACCTGGCCCAATCTTGATTCTGCTTCTACCAAGTCCTATGGTGCCCACTCAAATCCCCCCCATACACACACACCTCACATGAGACTGGCTGTCCTGGGTGACCACGAGCCACCAGATTGGGGATCTTTAGGGATAGATCTTGGGCAGCAAGTTCTACCCAAGACAGCAGGAGGAATAAAAGGAGTCAGAATCTGTGAGTTCAAATGCTGGGGGCAGCGAGTATAAACTCCTGTTCTGCACTGAAGTCAGGGTCATGGAGACAAAGAAGAAACGGAGGAACAGAGCCAGGTCAGAGCACAGAAGGAGGGCGGGGAGGCTGAGCACAGGCCATGAACCTCACGGATGCTCTGGGGGCCAGCAGGTGCAGGATGCATGGGAGAGCCCTGCCAAGGGCAGAGCCGGGTCTGGTGCCAACAGTCAGGGGTGCCAGGGACCGGGTACAAGCCCCTTGACTCTATCTGGAGTGTCATGGTGTCTGAGTGAACTCTGCCCCTCTCTGAGGCTGGGGCTGCCACTCCTCCCACCTCAGTCTCTGACTCCAGGAGCAAGCCCCAGAGCAGGGATCAGCATCAAGAACCTGGAGGAGCAGGACTCAGGCAAGGGGGGTTCTGGGGTCTCAGGAGCAATGCTCAACAAGGCACATACTCAGAGCTCACCTGATGTAGCGAAACTGCAGTTCAGGGAGGCGACAGGCCTGCCCACAGTCTGGGTCACTCACTCAGCCTCCACGGGCCCTTTCACTGTGGTCTGATCTGCAGGCAGCCTCGGGGACCCCTGGGACCAGAGCTCGGCCAGGATCTTACAGACCAGCCTTGGGTTGGCTCTATCAGGGGTGGGGGCCCTGGGCAACCTGGTCCCCATGCCAAGGGTTTCAACCCCCCTGGACCTAAATGAGTATGTGCTCATAAATATTTGCTGAATAAATGAGGTGAAGGGACAGGAGAGGCTGTAAGGGGAAAAAATGCAACAATCATAAGAAAAAGGGGAATATTTTTAAGTAGCTTCTGCGACTGGCACTATATCCACAAGCAGCTGGGGGTGAGTGCGGGATGGAGGTTGGGAGTCTTTCCAAAACCCAAACGTGATCGGGTCCTTCCCCTGCTTAAAATCATTCAATGACTCCCTGTTACAATCAGAGTAAAATCTAAATGCCTTAAGGAAGCTCACCAGGCTGCCTGCCTTTCCAGTCTCTCCTCTTGCCAGACCCAGCCACCGCCCCCCTGCCCTGCCTGCCCTGTCCTCTGCATCCAGTCTATCGGGCATTAGACTTACTTTCACATATCATTCTGCCATTTGCTTGTTTCACTTAATCCATCATGGACATCTTGCTGTGCCCAGATGTTTAGGTTCATACCCAACACTTTATATGTACAATCTCACTTAATCCTTTCAACAAATCTGTGAAACAGGGATAATTATACCCATTTTACAACCAAAGAAACTGAGGCTGAGAGGTTAAGTGACTTACCTAAGGTGGTTGCTCATGCTAAGCCATGCTCCCCCACTGGGCATCCGCCAACCAGCTCCAAAGGCAATAGTCAGCACAGGACAGGCAGGGGCTATAACCAGATTCTCACAGTCTAGCAGCTGGGACCTCAGAAATACAGGGTGGTGTGAGGAAAAGGAGGGCAGGCCTGTCAGGGGTATGACTGGGGAAACCGCCCCAGGGTGACCAGTTTGCCACGATTTGCCCAGGACTTTCCAGATTTTAACACTGAAAGGCCCACAGCCCAGGAAACCTGTCAGTCCTTGTTTTAAAACTGAAAGTTCTGGGGTTGGCCTGGTAGTGTAGGGGTTAAGTTCACATGCTTCGCTTCGGCGGCCCAGGGTTTGCAGGTTCAGATCCCCAGCGTGGACCCACGCACCGCTTATCAAGCCATGCTGTGGCGGCATCCCACATATAAAGTAGAAGATGGGCACAGACGTTAGCTCAGGGCCAATCTTCCTCACCAGGAAAAAAAACCTGAAAGTTCTGCCTCTTGGGACTACCTTGCCCCTCAGTCCCAAGCAAGTGGGGCACTTAGTCACCCTAACTCAGATCAGTTTCCTTGTTCACCAGATGAGGTGCCCAAGGATATGCAGGCTCCTGGGGATTAGCTCAGAGGCAGCATTGAAACTACAATTCAGATAAACTGTGCAAGACACCCATCCAGGCACAGCAAGACCCAGCAGGAAACCGAGCAGTGGGAAAAGGAGCCCCCACTATAGGCAAGGGGTGGCCAGAATCAGGCTGGACCAGGGCAGGGCAGGGGCACAAGGGAAACTCCAGCCCAAATGGACTGTCTTATTTGCAGTTGTAACCCCGGTTCCCAACACAGTACCCAGGCATAGCAAGAGCTCAATGCATATTGAGTGAACGGATGCACGCAGGCCTGGGCCATCACAATGAAATACCAGACTTCAAGCAGCTAGAACAAATCCTCACATTACCAATGGGACCCAGCTCAACGGTACAACCGCTAACCCACAAGCTGGATCCGTGGGAGAAGATACAAGTGGCCAGGATGGACAAACCCATCTGAGACAGGTTTGGGCTAGGGAGAACAGCCAATGGGAGCCTTGCTGCTGGAGGGCTCGCTGCTGCTCCTGATGGTTCTGGGGAAAGAGGCTGCTGTTTCAGGATCCAGCCATTTCTCCTTCTCCTCTCAGGGGAGATCCAGGCAAACGTAGCCAAGAAGACACGCCTTTCACTGAGGCCTTCTCCAAAAGTCTTCACTGTGAGGAAGTCTCCATCATTAGCCAAAATTGAAGGCCAGTCAAGCAGGGTTTCCATTAGGCACTCGCTTCTAACCAGTAAAGCGCTTTTTGCACTAGTTATTCCGGCCGCTGCTTCCCGGTCTCTGTGGACAGGCCTGCGAAGCCGCGGCAGCGCCATCTTGTGGCTCTTTTGAGAACATCACAGAGCTGTTTCAACCCCTGCACCTATAGGGGTATGTACAGCTCACGGTTTCTGAGAAATCACAAATTTGGATATCTTAATAAGGACATCGCCCTGCTATATAACAATCTGATCCACTGCTCTCCCTTTATAAAGATCAAAAAACATAAAATCCGGCCGGCCCGGTGGCATAGCGGTTAAGTGCGCGCGCCCTGCTGCAGCGGACCGGAGTTTGCAGGTTCTGATCCCCGGCGCGGACAGTCGCACCGCTTGTCAGGCCATGCTGTGGCAGCGTCCCATATAAAGTAGAGGAAGATGGGCACGGATGTTAGCCCAGGGCCAATCTTCCTTGGCAAAAAGAGGAGGATTGGCATCGGATGTTAGCTCAGGGCTGATCTTCCTCACAAATAAATAAATGAATAAATAAACGAACAAACATAAAATCAATCCCCAACTTCAGTGTGGATTCAATGACATTAACTTTGGTGTTTTCAGAAAATTCAGAGCATCCCACAGTAAATCCACATTTGCTGAGCTAACCGGTATGTGATACCCAGACGCAAATTCAAAAAAATCTCACATTTACTAAGTCTTCCATTCTCTCCTTACGGATGCACACTCTCCTGCTCATAAAAGAAAATGTGGCAGTGGTCCACTGTGGTGATTACAGTCTAGTGAGGATGTCATGCTTGAGTGAAATAATTACAGAAATAAAAGTGCCCCGGAGCCAGTGCTGTGAAGGAGGACACGGGTGCTGCGAGCTGGTGTGACGGGCAGGGAGTGTGATGTAGTGCGGGGGGTCAAATAAGGCTTCCTCTACGACACATAAGCCAAGAACTGAAAGTCTGAGTTGTCTTCCAGGAAACTCAGAGAGGACACAAGCTTTCAGTGCTTTATGTCAACAAGCCTGATGGGAGAGGACTGCTGGGGACGATGGGGTTTGAATTGACCCCCAGCACTGGGGTGTTTCATCTGGTATTCTTTCACTCCCCCCACCACCACCACACAATACACACACACGCACGTGCACATGCGTGCGCACACATTCACACACATACACACACACGATTGATTTCTCATCTCTTTGTGCTGAAGACGAATTAAATTAGGTGCAGACGAGAATTGCAGTCGGATGGAGTTATGTCAGGTGGGGAAGAGCTGAAAGGCTCTCTGAAAGAAAACCTTATCTCTGAGGTTCAGACGAAGTGAGTCTGTAGCACAGAGCTGAGGCTGCCCCAGGGCTGCAAGTCTCCAGCCTGAGTCCCCCGTGGAAGGGAAGATGGGCTTACAGCTCAACAAAGCTGGGAGACTTCACAGATGCAGAAATGCAGGGACCGTCAAGCTCACCTCCTTCTGACATTGGAAGGAGGATAGTAGACGCATGGGAGTCTTGGAGTCAGATAGACTTGGGTTCTAACCCCAGCTGCAGCACGATTTGCCGAATTAACTTCTCTGAGCCGTTTCATCATCTATAAAATGAAATTAAGAATCTCTAAGCTGCAAGGAGGCTCAAGCTCTGTTCTGGCCCCCAAGGCTGGACTCCTACCCCCAAAGCCCCTGTGCTCTCTTACTCTGCCTAATAGGGGATTGTTTTGCCAAATATTGTTGGTTCTTTCTTTCTGGGGGAAAAAAACCTCAAAATTCAAGATTTTTCATTGTATTAATGTTGTAAAGAATGGATTTTTAAAACACGTTTGTTTTCTATTCTGGTATAAGCGAATCATTGAATAAATAAATTAGGGAAAGAGACAGCTCTTCCTTACGGAAGCATGTCAGCTGATAAATGTAGAAGGAATGATGCAAACAGAAAATCAGCAGTAGGCAAACTTCCTGGTAATAATTGTCACAAACAAGTGCCATTGAAAGAAGAGTGAGAAATAGCATATTTCCATAACCTCAAAGTATAAGACACTTATTAAATACAACTAGGAAAATAGTGACTTTACAGTGAAGACACACATTAATATCACAAGCAATAAGCTACATCATCAGGAATAGGATGCCTTGAGAAGGGCAGCACGCCCCTTCCATGGTATTCTTGCCAAAAACGCATAACCTCAATTGAATCACGAAAAAACACCAGACAAACCCAAATCGAGGGTCATGCTACAAAACACTTGGCCAGTACTCTTCAAAAGTATCAAGGTTATGAAAGACCAAAAACAAAACAAAACACTGAGAAACTCTCATAGATTAGAGAAGATTAAGAAAACATGACAACTAAATGCGATGTGGAGCCTAGATGGGATCCTGGACTGAAAAACGACATTAGTGGAAAAACCAGTGAAATTTAAATAAGGCCTATAGAGTAGTTAGTAATATTGTATCAATGTTAACTTTATTGAGTTATTTAGTTATGAAAGGAACTCATGGAAACAATTTAAAGAGTACAGAAGTGTATAAAGTAGAAACGCTTCTCCCAAAGTTCTACCTCCTACAGGCAGCCACTGTTAACAGTTTGGTGCTTTTTATGTTTATATAAAACAACAAAAACAAATACATATATTTACACATTTTATGTACATATACATAAATGGAATCCTAAAATATATATATTGTTCTGTGACATGCTCTATTCACTCAACAATATACTTTTATATATCTGTCTTGTTATTTTTGTGGATGTATAATATTCCATTTATAACGATAAATAAATATTTATTTAACCAATCTCAGATTTGTCTCTAATTTTTCCCTAGTATAAATGGCATTGCTATAAAAGCTTGTGTATGTGTTGTATGTGTTTGAGTTGTGTTGTATTCACACACATACACATATACTCACAGCCAACCCTAGCGGTCTAGGTTAAAATTCAACGTTCTTACCGCCACAACCTGGGTTTGCTTCTTGGTCAGGAGAACCACACCACCCACGTGTCGGTTGTCATACTGTGGTGGCTGCGTGTTTCTGTGATGCTGAAAGCCATGCCACAGGTATTTCAGATATCAGTAGGGTCACCCATGATGGAGAGGTTTTAGAAGAGCTTCCAGACTAAACAGTCGAGGAAGAAGGACTTGGCCACCCACTTCCAAAAAAAAATTGGCTCTGAAAACTCTATGAACAGCAGCGGAGCATTGTCTGATACAGCACCAGAAGATGTGAGGATGGCGCAAAAAGACTGGGCAGGGTTCCGCTCTGCTGTCCACAGGGTTTCTAGGGGTTGGAATTGACTCCACAGCACTAACAACAAATATATATTCACATGCACTATTTATATATATAATAGATTTTATGTGTATATATATAACAGAGTCTTAGAAGGAGGGTGGTTGAGTCGAAGTGTAAAAGTTTACATTTTGGTCATACTTACATTTTGGTCATACCAACAGCAAATGGAAATGACCGTTTCCCCATATCCTGACAAATAATTATCAGCATTTTTCCAATTTTTTGATAGAGTGGGCAAAACATGAATTATTGAATCTTTAGCCTATTCGAATGTCACTCCAAGGCCCCTGCCCATACTGCAAAGGAACCACGGGTGCCTTGAGTGAAGTCCAGTCTCTCCACCTGATGGCCAAGCTACTTAAGATCTCTGTGGTAGCCAGTCTCCAGGAAGGTCCCTAATGATTCCTTTCTATTGCTATGCATGTCCTTGTAGAGTCCCTTCCCTCATTGGATCATGGTTGGTGTGTGTGATCTACAGAATTTGGCAGAAGTGAAGGTATGTGGTTTCTGAGGCTAGTTTGTAAAAAGGTGTGTGTCTTCCCCTTGTTCTCCATTGGATCATTAGCCCTGGAGGAAACCGACTGCCACATTAAACTGACACTCAGGCCCCCCATGGAGGCCTCATCAGTAATGCATGAGGAGGAACTGATGCCTCCTGCCAACAGCCATGTGAGTGTGCCATCTTGAAAGCGGAAAACCCAGCCCCAGTCAAGCCTTCAGATGACTGCAGCCCAAGCCAACATCTTAACTGCAACCTTGGAGACCTTGAATTAGAACCACCCAACTAAGCCACTCACTCCCAGTTTCCTGATGCTCAGAAACTGAGTGGAATAATAAACGCTTGTTATTTTAGGCCACTCAGTTCTAGGGCAATTTGTTCCACAGCAATAAATAATTAATACACTCTCTGGGCCTCACTTTCCTCATCTGTAAGATAGGAATGATCATCATAATAATGCTCACTTTACAGAGAGAAAGCAGATGACAGCGCCCGCCGCCTGCCTTGCCCATTAGCCTGGCATCTGTTCCCCTCTCTGGTTGGCAGGCCCTCATGACAGGCTCCCAGGCTGGACTAAACAGAGAGGAATGTTTTGAGTTGCAATGCCTTTGACCTTTTCATTTAAAATCTGTGTCAAATCAGCTTCTAATTCATCTCCAGACACATTGTTCTGAGAACGAAGCAGGGAGTGAACTTTGTTGCCATGTATTCCCTGCCCTTTTATTTGATGAAATTACAAAAGCAAACAGTCTAGTCGCTCTGGTCTTCGGAGAGCTGCCAAACCTTCTCTGAGTGACCGGGGAGTGGCTGCTCGGGCCCCTGGACAGTAACGAGCCATGTGGAGGGCTGAGAAGGGAGAGCCCGGCCTCAGTGTAGATGCCGGTCCAGGAAGCCATGTGGACTCACATATACAAAAGACAAATTGCTCCTCCTTCCTCATCTGATGGGAGTTCCTGGTGGACGGACTGAGCCCAGTGGTGGTCGGGGTGGGCAGAGGGGAGCCAGGAGCTATGAAATCTCCAGGGATGCTGGGGCACCAGCATCCAGCCCAGTGAATTCTGAGGCCAGTCCCTGAGCTACAGACATAGGAGCAGCTGACTGCTCCTCTCGCCTTGCGCAGCCCACACTCTACCAGGCCAAGCCGGCTTGGAGCCTCACTGGAGCATCCCTGGAAGACCAAGCCCCTCCTGCCTCCCTCCTGCAGGTCGAGTTCCACCCAGACTGTAACTAGCTCTGCGCTCCGCTCTGCCATCTGGTGGCCAGAGTCAGCAATTGCCGCTTTCCCACAGGATAGCCACTTTCAAGGAGACGGGGATGTCTCCCTCCATCCGTGTTAGCAAATATTTCTCCTCTACCGAGAGTGACCAGGCTCTTTCTGTCTAGTCCTCCATGCCAAAGAATGTAGGTAGATTTCCAGGGAAGGAGTCAGAATGTTTTAAATAGACACCATTCTGAATCTTTCTCAAAATTATTTCTCAGCCCCCATGTTGTCAGCCATAGCCCAGGTTGGAGCCTTCGTCCTGCCTCCAGCCAAGCTCCCTACTTCCCCAGGACACTTTTCCTGGAGGATGGAGTGGCCTCTGTCCCTGTCTTTGTTACCCGGTTAACACCAGTGTCCAGAGCCGTTAATCCCAACACTCTCTCCATCCCCAGGAGTTTCTTGGCTAAAATTCTCCAGGTGGGCATGAAGACTCAGCTGACCACATACCTGACCAGTCCGGTGCCTTGTGGGTCAGATAGGGCCTTGTGGTAGAACAAATCGTGGTCCCCACAAAGATGTCCACATCCTAATCCCCAGAACCCGTGAATGCTACCTTACATGGCACGAGGTGGGTCCCACTGTTTTCCTGATTTTATGGAAAATGATACTGAAATGCAGAGAGTAAATGACTTGCCCAAGGTCACACCTCTAGAAACTTCATTATTCGCTGAGAGCCAGCCCTGGAAATGGTCCATCCTCGTCTGAAGAAGGAAGAAGTCGAGGGGGGGCGGGGAACAGGGGGAGAAATTCCAATTTGAGATGGAAGAAACATTCTCATCAGGGGAACTGGCACCTGTGTTGGCTTTAGGGTCTGGGGGCTGGGATTCTGGCTCTCACTCGACAGTATCCAGTGGGTGACCATGGGTGATGGCCTTTCCCTTTCAAGACTCAGTTTCTTTCACTGAAGCTCAGGGAGACAAAGTAGCATGCCTAAGTGTGTGTAAACAGTAAGTGCTGGAATCAGGACCTAAATCCAATCAACCAGCTCCCTCAGCTGGAGAAGACCCGACCCCTGAATCCTCCGGCCTGGAGAGGCAGTAGGTGGGGAGTTACTGGTAGAAGTGGTGTATGTGGCCGGCACAGAGGCTAGAAGTTACATGCTGGAGAAAAGCTGGGTCAGGTCAAACCAAACATCCGGAAACTGGCTGAAGTTTGGGATGAGAACGGGGTGTGGAGCCAAAATGAGATTGTAGAGACTGAGGATTCTAAAACAGAGGATCAGAGGGTCAGGCAAAGGACTGCAGCCTGGAGGACTGTGGACGTGGTGTGGACGGAGAGCAGCTGCTGTTTACACAGGCTGGCTGAGAGGAGACACCCTTTCCACCCGATGCTGCACATGTCAGCAAATCCTGCCAGTCCCCATGCACAGGAAGCCAGAGGAACCTAGACATGTTGGAAAGCAAGGAAGCTCCCCCTTGGCTCCAAGACCTGGGAAACACTCATTCTTTCTTTCATTCCTTCCTGACCCAATGCTTTTTAGGTCAGGCATGCAGAGGCCTTTTGTCAGACACTGGGGAACAGGAACGGTCACAGAGAGCTCAGATGCCACACCCCAAGGAAGGCAAGGAGGAAAGAGCCATGGGGGCCACAGGGATGTGGCAATGCCCATCTGGAGATTTCCAGCTCCTCGTTCACTATTGTCCTAGGAACAGCCCAGCAGATGTGGATTTGTGATGTGGCGTGGAACAGCAGGCACTGTACTCACGCTGCTGGGGTTTTTGGAACCATACAATATGCTTGATTGAAAGGCTCTTTTAGAAGCTTAATTTTTTTAACATTAAAGAATTAAATCAATAATGTCCCCATTTTGGCTTCTCTGTGATTATGTCTTCTGTGTCCTGTTTGCTGTTTAGTAACAAGCTTTCTAAAAATTACAATCCATGTCATCTGTACGAAAGGAAATCAAGGGAAGGAGGAAAGAGGAGAAAGAAATGAGCTTAAGGTGAACGCCTACTATGCGCTGGGCACTGTTCTAAGGGCGTTACAGCTATTATCTTAGGTCGCCCTCACCATGACCCCAAAAGGAAGATGTGGCTAAAATCCTCATTTTACAGATTAGAGACTGAAGCTCAGAGCAGTAAAGAGACTTCTCCAGGATCACACAAAAGAACAGAGCCTGGATTGGAACTCTCTGGGCTGATGGATTCTAAACCCATCCTCCTCCATTGCTTTCTTTGTTAATTTCCTCCACTCGGAGCCCCACCCAATATCAGGACCACTTGGTTCCAAGGAGCCATCCTCTGGCAGGCAGCTCCCCTGTTTTCAGGCATGGCCCACGGAGCTGATGGGAAGGCTCTTCCTGTCCACCTGGCCGGGCCTCTCAGGTGGTGTGGGGCCTCCTGAAGGGCCCACCAATGGGAGGGGGAGCCCCAGATCTCTTGTCTACAGTGGGTCAGGGCATTAGCCTGAGAAGCAGGATTGCAATGTGGAGGGTGCCCAATTTGGGACCAGGAGTAGGTGGCTGTGACAGGCTAGAAAAAATATGTAGTGTCCTAGGACTGACTGACCGGCTGTGCAACTGGAGGCAGGAATCCTGGCTTCCAGACTCATCTTTGCTACTCTCTAGCTGGGACGCTTTGAGTGAGCCACTTTTCTTTTCTGAGCCAGATTTCCACATCAATAAAATGAGACCAATGCTATCTTCCATAGGAGTTGGAGTGATGAAGTTATCAGTTGTACAGAAAAGTGTCTGGAGATTTTCATGCATGGTGTCCACAGAAGGGGCCAATATTGTAATGCTCTATGCTGGGGCCACCATCTGGCATAGGGGGAGCAGAAGAGGACTCCACGGTCAGTGTCCTAGGTGAGGTTTTCCTGTGTCCTGTGTGAAGATGTGCCCTTGAATCACAGCTCAGTTGTATGGCCCCAGGTACCCAAACCTAAGGTGTAACAACCACTCCCCTGCCTGTTCAGCAGGTTATGGTTTGCAAAGCACCACACACACACACACACACACACACACACAACCTGCTCACATCTCACAACTCTGAGAGATACAAAAGGGCTTCAGCAGCCAAAGAAGGGGAGAAGAGAGAGGTCTGGCCTGGGAGTCAGGAGCCTGGGTTCCAGTCCCGGCTGGACCATTGACCCCATTCAAGGGCTCAGAACCATGAAACATGCTCGCCATATCCTGACAACGCCATCTGGTCAGAGTCAGGATTCTGTTCCATCGTTTTCAGGCGAACTATTCACCAAATGTCAACCGGTGAGGTTCAGCCTCAGGCTGTCTCAAACAGCAGATCCCACCCCACCTCTGACCACAACTAAGGCAACTGAGGCCCTGTGGCTCCCATTCAGGGAGAAGGTGCAGAAATGTGCTGTTTTCTAAGAGCTAAATACAAGTTCTGTGCACGGAGAGAGGTGATCAGGCTTCCAGGCCACACTGGGCAACCTCGGGCAAATCCTTCACTCCTCATTTATTCAGTCGTTCATTCAAGGTAGAAACATCTGTTGAGACCACTGTGTCCGGCCCCTGGAGACATGCAGTAAACAAGTGGACCCCGTCCCTTCCTACATGGCGTGACAGCCTCATCTCGCTTCTGTTCCCCCGTCTGTAATCTGGGAATCGGATTGCCTGCCTTGCAGTTTTATAATGAGAATTAGGAGATAATGTGTGTGAATGTGCTTTATAAACAACAGGTCCACAAACGTTCATGGCAGGTTTATTCACAAGAGTTGAAAACTGGAAACAACCCAAATGTCCATCAATAGGTGAATGGATAAACAAACTGTGGTACATCCATACAATGGAATACTCTTAGCAATAAAAAGAAACAAATAATTGATACCCACAGCAAGGATGGATCTCAAAATAATTATGCTCAGTGAGAAAAAAACAAAAAAACAGAAACATCCCAGGTGATTCCATTTATATAAAATTCTAGGGAAAAATGCAAACTCATCTATTGTGACAGAAAATAAATCAGGGGTTGCCTGGGGATGGGGGTGGATGGGAGGGAGGGAGGGATTATAGAGTCAACAGGAAAATTTTGGAAGTGAAAGAATGTTATGGACTGAATGTGTCCCCCTGCAAAATTCATATGTTGAAGTCCTAACCCCCAGTACCTCGGTATGTGGCTGTATTTGGAGATTGGGCCTTTAAAGAGGTGATTAAGGTAAAATGAGGTCATATGTGTGGCCCTAATCCAATGTGACTGATGTCCTTCTCTGAAGAGGAGATTGGGACACAGCCATGCACAGAGAGAAGACACAGGGAGAAGGCAGCCATCTGCAGGCCAAGGAGAGAGACCTCAGAAGAAACCAACCCTCAACACCTTATCTTGGGCTTCTGGCCTCCAGAACTCTGAGAACCTAAGTCCCTGTTGTTTAAGCCACCCAGTCTGTGGCACTTTGTTATGGCAGCCCCCGGACACTAACACAGAGACATGCTCGTTATCTGGATTGCGGTGATGGATTCATCAATGTATACATCTGTCAAAACTCATCACATTGTACATTATTTTAAATATATGCTGTTTATTGTACGTCAATTATACCCCAATAAAGCTGTTTTAAAACCCCACTATTAAGATATTGTTTTAGTTTAATTAAGTATCCGCTCAGGTCCCAGGCCAAGTGTTGTCTCTGGTTGTGCCCCAGCAGGGAGGGCCCAAGGCTGGACAGCTCTACTGCAGAAGCCCAGAGAGGGGAAGGGACTTGCCCAAGGCCATGCATAGGACCACTGGCAGAGCCAGAGCCATACAGAGGCCTCGTGCCTCCAGCCCAGGCCTGTGCATCTCAATCTTGCACCTTTGAATCACCTGGGAAGCTTTCTACACTCCCCATGCCCGCACTGCCCTTTGGATCAATTAAATCTGAATACTCGAGGGTGGGACCCAGGCACGAGTATTTTTGAAGTTCCCCAGGTGATTGCAATGTGCATCCAAGGTTAAACAGCCACTGTCTCATACCCTCCTCCAGGAGGCCTACCTTAGGGAAGCAGGCTCCTTACAGCACCAAGCTGAGCCCAGCCAGGCACAGGGATGCACTCATTGCACTGATTGGGAAACCTAATTGCCTTAAAGTTCTGTGCAGAGCCAGCCGGGACTTAATAATCCACTCACATCAAAATATTTACTCCAAGTAATCATTACCACCTGGAAGGGGCTTGCAGGTAGCTGGGGAAGAGGGGGTGGGGAGGCAGCAGAGTTCAGTACGTCCTGTAAGGGAAGCAGGCTGTTTGCAGAGGCTGCTGTCCCTGTCATCCAACGCTCAACTGTCCCTCCCCACTCTGTGAGAGATATCCTGAGTTAAGTGTTTGCACTTTAATGCTCCAAGGCCTGAATCATCCGATTCTGCCTGGCACAGGTGCTGGGGCTTGGGAACATACGGTAGATGATTTGCATAAAGTGAGTGATTTGCATGGAGTGGAAAATTTGCATGCAGTAAATAGCTAAGGGGAGGATAAAATTATGGCCCAGAAATGGCCTAAAATAATGTGTTAATCTGTAACCCTAGTGTAACCTGAATGCTTTTCTGAAAAGTGAACATCTGCCTTCAAAGAGAGAGAGCTCCCCAGTTCCTGGCAATCAAGGCTCATGTCCTGAGACTCTGACGGAACTAAGGATGCTGTGACACAAGGATGAGTGGTTCCCTGGGTGTCCCGCAGGGCAGGCACCTGACCCCTGTGCACTACAACTCCCTCCCAGCTCAGTACCTTCGAGGCACTTCGTTCATGCCCAGATACAGCTCCCAAAAGGTGCTTCTCCACCGGACGGTGAGCTCCCTGAGGACAGGAGATGTACCTAGTCAGGTCCATACCCCAGCATCCAGCACAGGGTACAGTACTGTACCAGTTGGGAATGTTTTCAGCTGCAGGTAACAGAGACCTCAACTCACAAGGGCTTAAACCATAAGGACATTTATTTTTTACTTAACAAGAAACTCAACAATGTCATCAAGAACCTAGGCTCCTGGAATCCTTCCACTCTGCCATCCTTCCATCTGCTCTCATGATAGTAAGAGGGCTGCCTCAGCAACAAGCCATCACATCCTCATCACCCTCATGGGACAATGCACAAAGCAAGAAGCAAGAGGACTCCCAGCTAAAGGGCTACTCTCTCTTATCAGAGAGGCAAAGTTTCCCAGAAGCCCCAGCAGACATCCCTTTTATCTCATCTGCCAGAGCTGAGTCACACGTCTGCTTCTAGACCAATCACTTTCAAAAGGTATAAGGATTGGAGGTGGGCACATTGCTGTCTGAACAAAATCAAGATTCTGTTAGCGGGGCCGGCCCCGTGGCGCAGTGGTTAAGGGCACGTGCTCCGCTTTGGTGGCCCGGGATTCGCAGGTTCGGATCCCAGGTATGCACCGACGCACTGCTTGTCAAGCCATGCTGTGGCAGCGTCCCATATAAAGTAGAGGAAGATGGATGTGGATGTTAGCCCAAGGGCAATCTTCCTCAGCAAAAAGAGGAGGATTGGCATTGGCTGTTAGCTCAGGGCTGATCTTCCTCACAAAAAAAAAAAATGATTCTCTTAGCAGGGAAGAATCGGAGAAGGCTGCTGGGTAGAAAACCAGTGGTATCTACCAGTGACAAAGATGTCTGTTAATGAAGTGATGGAACAGCTGTTTATTGGACTTAAGTAGGGTCTTCTCGCTCCCCTAAGCCCAAATCCAAATATGGGGATCTTATCACTGCGTGGTACAGGAACACAACTCAGTGAGAAGCATGAGGAAGCAAGCATGGGGAAAGAAAGCTTATAGGGCTGAGTTCCATTGCTTATCCCTCAGCAGCATGGGAGTCAGGAAATGGAGGAGAGGCAGCTGCAGAATTCAATCAGGAGACAGTGAGAGTGTTAGCAGATCACTACATTTTCACGTATGTGAAAATATCCTCTCCACTTTGAGGCTCATGCCTCTACAGTCATCCTGCCAGAATCTTGGAAGAATGTAACATTCTTGTAGAAGACCCATTGAACCATCTAGTTTCTTCTTGATTTCAACAATATTTGCTCATGTTCCTCTTTCTCACTCTTTTCCTTATTCCCATGATACCACTTCTTTGGCCTCATTGAAGCTCCTTGGACCCTAGACCCTTCCTGCCTTTCTCCAAGTCATTATTACCAAATTAGCACTTCACCTTCTTCCTTCTTCAGCCTGGACCCCATGGAGCATCCCTTCCTCCACTCCTGTCAAGGCTTCAACACCTACCCTTTTGTTCTTCTACCCAACATATTCCCAACCTTTGATCAGTTTAACTATCATCTTTCTCCACTCATCCACCCAGACAGCCAAGTTCAACTGAAAGAAATTATACATCCCTCAGTTTGGTGCCCCCAAGAACCAGATTCCCAAGATCCCTGGGGCCACTGGCATTGCCCTTGCTGCCATGACACATAAGACTGGAGACACGCACATTCCCAGCACATTCTCAAGGTTGGGCCCTGACTTAGATAACAATGAACTATTTTTGGAGAACTAAAACACTGAAGTAATTTGTAATTGCCATAGCTATGGATTAAGAGCCCGTGAGTAAGCCCTCATTTACTATGATTGCAGCAGGAATAAAATGGAAGTGAATTATGCACCAAGTAAGCCAGGATTCCTATGGTAACTCCACCTATTTTCTCTCTCTCTTATAAAAGCATAGTGGGATCAAGTGAGTGAAAGAGACATGATAGGAATAATCCTGAGTCTAATTTCATTTAAGTAAATCATTTAATATATTGATATTGTTAATATTATTAATCAAACTCAAATGTTGCTGGGCCGTTTTTCCAGTCTCAGGCCAGTGTCACATCAGAAAAAGTATGGTTCGGATTCCCAAGGCATTGAAAGACAAGTGAATCTTTCCTGAAGGTTTCTTGGAGAAATGGAGGTGGGAGTTTTACCTACATTGCACAGAAAGGTTCTTAAAATTCCTTATTTCCCTGTTCCAGGCAGATGAGATATTTGCATATGTGACAGATTTAATGCTCACCACACCATTTCCTCTTCCTGGACACAAGGCAAGACTATTTCTCAGTCTCCCTCCCTTGCAGTTAGGTTAGGGCCATATGACTGGCTTTAGTCAATGGAATGTGAGCAAATGTGACCTGTGTCATTTCCAAGCCCACGTAAGTAAGAGCTTCTACACACCTCTTAGTTTCTTTCCCTACTGCAGGGACTTTGAAAATCAGGTGTTGAGATGGGCGTATCTTAAAGAGCCTGGACCCCTGAATCTCCAGACAGAGGAGAGCACCCACAGGCTCCATCAGACTTTGCAAGAGCAAGAAACAAACTTTTGTCTTGTTAAAACACTGAGATTTGAGGACTGATTTGTTACAGTAGCATTACCTTTCCTATTCCTGATTAATGCAGCTATAGATGCAAATTTTCATACAATCCTGCAAAGAAACTAGAGCAAAGAAACTAGAACCCTTTCTAATATCAAGTCTAGAGACCCTAGAAGACTCAGGTTCTCAATATCCTTTGCAGTCTCCACAGTGCTCAACAGAACTAATTTTAATCCAATCTCCACCAGTAATTTCTTGGACAAATTACTTAGCCTCTCTGTATCTCTGTTTCCCTATACCATATGTTAAATGGAAATAATAATAGTGCCTGCTTCGTAGGATGGCTGTGAGGACTAAGGAGATAAGACCTAGCAATTTACTTTTAGGAATTTATTCTACAGATAAACTCACACCTGTATGCCAAGAAATACATAGAAGGATTTTCGCTGCCCTATTTTCTGTAAGAGCAAAGAACTGGTGACAACCTAAATACTCCTCAAAAGGAAAGTGGTTTAATAAGTTATAACACATCTATAAAGTGGAATACCAGGTAGCTGTAAAAATAAATAAATAAAATAGATCTATTTGGGCTAAAACAGAAAAATTGCCAAGATATATTGTTACACATAAAAAGCAAGAAGCAGTACAAAATGTATAAAATGCAACCATTTATTTAAAGGATGTGGCCATGTATGGTGGTTCATGGTTTTAAAAAATTTTAGAAGGATATGCAAGAAACAGTGTTTGCTTCTAAGGAAGGAAACTGGGAGACAGGGGTGGGAGGGGGACTTAACATTTTACTGCATATCTTTTTGTACTGCTTTAATTTTACATTTATTATTTTTTTAAAAAAAGTGAGAAAGTAAATAAAGTGCTTAGCACTCAGTGCCAATGAGTGTTAAATATTGTTGTTGACGATGTTATTGTAAAGGATGAATACTGATTTCTTTGGGCTGACATGACATTTCAGGGTCCCCTGCTTCTGGCTCCCTTGAAAGGCCTGTCTCCTACCTCCTGCCGTCTCCCTTTTTCTCTAAGGAGAATGAGAAACAGGAAACTGTGGAGACCAAATTCCTATTTTGCCTCTTCTCTGGAAGGAGCAATTCCACCCGCACATGTCTGCACACCAACATAGCCCCGGCTGCCTTCCAGAAAAGGTGTGAGTTTCCGCCAGAGGTGCTGGAAATGTGGCAAGATGACTCCAGCAGGAATCCCGCTGCTGCACCCCAGGAGATAGCTCTCAGAGAAATGCTTGTGCTTGAACAGTAGCCACAAGTCCAGAGTGTGTAGTCAAAGGTGACCACCATTGCTGCTCCTGTATACCCGGCCACCTAGGACAGGCACCTGGAGGGGAAGCTGAGCAGAAACATTTCCTCCCCAAAATGGCCACCCTGCCAGCTTGACAGGACCCAGCAGGGAGGCCGTCAGTGTGTTAGGCTGAATAATGACCCCCCCAAATATGTCCACATCCTAATCCCTGGAACCTATGAATGTCACCTTATAAGGCAAAAGGGACTTGTCAGATGTGATTAAGTGAAGGTTATTGAGATGGGGAGATTATCCTGAGTTATCTGAGTGGACCCAATGTAACCACAACAGTCCTTATAAGAGAGAAATAGGAGGCTCTGAGTCAGAGGAGGAGGCCGTGTGAGGATGGAAACAGAGATTTGAAGATGCCATGCTGCTGGCTTTGAAGATGGAGAAAGAAGCCATGAACCAAGGAATGGAGCTCTAGAAGCTGAAAAAGGTGAGGAAATGCATTCTCCCCAAAGCCTCCTGAAGGAATTTAATCCTGCCGACACCTTGGTTTCAGTCAGGTAAAATCCATTTTGCACTTCTGATCTCCATAACTATAAGATAATAAATTTGTGTTGTTTCAAGTCACTAAGCTTATGGTAATTTTTTACAGCAGCCGTAGGAAACTAATACAGTCAGAATCCACCTCTCACTGTCTCTCTGCTCAGCTCTATTCACCTTCCCCTTTCAGCTGCCTTCCCAGGCAAACCTGACCCTCATGGTTCCAAGATGGCTGCTACAGCTCCAGGCCTCACATTCTTAAGCTTCAAGTCCCACAGAAGATTCTTCTTGGCTACTTTATGCTGCCTTCCCACTCTCTGGCTCTACTGGGATGTAAGAGACAGGATTTGGCTGAAGTAACTATAGGGACCTTTGACTTTGTGGTGGGAAGAGCAACACATGTCTGTATACCTTGGCAGTAAAGTGATGGTAAGGAGCATGGATTCTGAAACTAGACTGCCTGTCATTACCATGTGACCCTGGGCAAGTTACCTGAACTCCCTGTGCCTCTGTTGCTATCCTTTAGAATAGGGATAATAATAGCACTCAGCTCTAGGCTTGTTATGAGGATTAACTGAGTTAATAAACCTAAAGCACTTAAAACAGGGCCTGGGACAGAGAAAGAGCTCTAAATAGATTTTATTGTGACCCTCCCAGAGGAAATCAGGTTTTCTGAAGAAGAGGGACTAGATGCTGAGTGGCCAAAAATGGATAACTATCCACTATGAGGGCTGGGGATTCTGGGTAGGACAGTGTGGATTTGTCTATTTCTAAAGCTCAAATACAGGCTTTCCTAGGCCCAAAGCTTGGTACTAGGGGTGCCATAAAGAACTAGAGCTTCTGGCCCAGCATGGCTACAAGTGACACAGGTGGGGGATGGAGGGTGAAAGAGAAGGTAAGGAAGAATGGAGGCTGGAGAGAGGCAACACTGAGGTTCTCAGAACCATCACTGCACATCCATATAGCTGATACTGACTGGATGCTGGGGATGGAGAGAGGAGACACACACTGGTCCCACCTCAAAGAGCAGAGGGGGGTGAAAGAAAGACTCAGGACTATAAAATGATAACGCAGCCAATTACAGTGAGCATAATTGTAGGAGGGGATGGCTTACCACCCAGACATCCTGGAAGGCTTTGGAGAGGAGGTGCTATACGAGCTGGGTATTAAAGGGTGCCTGAGCATCTCCAGACAGAGAAGGTGAGGAGGGCATCCCAGGTAGAGAGAACAGCCTGTGCACAGAAACGGAGGATGAGCCTTGTTACCATGAGGGAAGGGACGCTTTCAGATCCTCATCTTACAGCAGGGTTGATGTCAGAACATCCTAGCCAAGGGCTGGGTGAGTCAGGAGACTGAACAAATAGCCTACAGTTTCCTCCTCAAGCCCACAAGGCTCTGTAGGATCTGGCCTCTGCCTTCTCTGATGCCCTCTGGGAACATTATCTCTCTCTCTGGCCTTTTGTTCCTCAGGTTCACCAAGCTCAGTACTGCCTGGTAACTACCTCAGCCTGGAACAGCGCCCCCCACCCAACATCTTCTGTGGCTGGCTCCTTCTCATCGTTTAGATCTCTGCTCAGGCGTCACCTCCTCAGAAAAGCCTTCCCTGATTACCCAAAGAAACAGCTACCCTCTATCACAGCACTCACCCCTTGCTAAAGTCTTATTTGTTTATCAAGGGACTTCTGATCCATCCCTCTCTCTTTTGCTCTGTGAGAGCAAAGCCTTTGCACATTTGCTCACCATAGTGTCCCTCCTGCCTTGCAATGTGCCTGGCACGTGGTTGGTGCTTGTGATAGATAATTTTATGTGTCATTTTGACTGGGCCACTGGGTGCCCAGACATTTGGTCAAACATTATTCTGGGTGTGTCTGTGAGGGAGTTTCAAGATGAGATTAACATTTGAATCTGTAGACTGAGTAAAGCAGATTGCCCTCCCTAATGTGGGTGGGCCTCAGTCAATCAGTTGAATGAAATCAAGGCCTGAGTAGGACAAAAAGGCTGACCCTCCCCCAAGAGAGAATTCTTCCTGCTTGACTGCCTTCAAACTGGGACATTGGTTTTTTTCCTACCTTCAGACTCGAACTGAAACATCAGCTCTTCCTGAGTCTCAAGCCTGCTGGCCTTCAGGCTGGAAGTACACCATTGGCTCTCCTGGTTCTCAGGCCTTCAGACTCAGACCGGAACTAAACCATCAGCCCTCCTGGGTCTCCAGCTTGCCCATTCACCCTGCAGGTCTTGGGACTTCTCAGCCTCCATAATCATGTGAGTCAATTCCTTATAATAAATATCCTTATAATAAATATATTCCTTATAATAAATATCTCATATATATATTCATATATAAAGCACAATATTCACTTGGCTACTCAGGATACATATATCTATAGATACTTATATTTGTATTTATATCCTATTGGTTCTGTTTCTCTAGAGAACCCTGACTAACACAGTGCTCAATAAATAAATGTTTGTGGAAAGAATGAATGAATAAATAAAAGAATGAATAAACAAGCCACTTACAAATCCTCTTTATGAGGCAAAGTCTATGTTAGACAGCCAAGCTCAAAACCAACAATGTAGACCCTAAGGAGGTGACCTCAACAGTGTCCCCACCCAGTGACCCCATGCATTGTCCTCATGCATTGTCCCCACCCAGTGTCCCTCTGCAGTGACCCATGCAGCATCCCCACACACTGTTTCTATGCAGTGTCCCCACTCAGTGTTCCCATGGACAGTCTTTTTTCTAACTTACTTGAAAATTAGAAATAACTACCTTTTCTATTTATTGCTACAGGCCAGTAACAATGATTCTCTCCTTGACCAAACTCTAGCTGGGTTCCTCTGAGCCTCTTCTCGATTAGGCCTCAGCCTCTTCCTATAAAGACCTGAACACTTAGTTTCTAACAGCTCAAGGCCGCATCCTTAGGTTGACCCCAGCCCTCCTTAAAGTGCCTGCCTGAGAAAACTCAAGGCTGCCGAAGGAACTGTTTGTTCCAGCCCACAGCTGAAGACAAGGCCCCCATCTCCCAGGCTCTGTGGGAGGGGAGGAGCAAACCCAGATGGGTTTCACACGGACCAGCCCCCCTTCCCACTTTTGGTCACTTTTTACTTCCCTGACTCTACTGAGGCCCCACTCACCTCCCTCCACAGCCCCTCATTCTCCCTTTAAAATGCTCAGGCACCTCTGTACAAATTGAAGTTGAGTTCAGTTCACTCTGGACTGTTTTCTTTGTTGCAATAATTGTTACTGATTAAAATCTACCCTGACCACTGTAACTAGTGTCCAGCTCTGTTTATCTTTGACGTCAGGCACTGAGCTAAGCGTTTCCCATTACAGCATCTCATTTGATCCTCAGAGGAACCCTATGAGATTGGGTCTATTATTACAGATAAAACTGAGGGTCAGAGAAGTCATTTGCTGAAGACCCCAGAGCTAGTGCACAGCTGGGCCTGCAGTCCCACCCACTACATACTTCTGTCGGGGGAAGAGGGAGAATCTCCCTCTGCCCTTTCCCTTAAAGTTCTTCTGGCTGGCCAAATAATTAACAAGACAGGTTAGCAGGAGAAAATAATACCAAGTTTAATAACATGTATACATGGGAGAAAGCAGGGACACTGCGTTTCTCCACACAATAGCAGAAATTCTCGTCTTAAATATCATTTTTAGCCAATGACAAAGGAGGATTTTGGGGATGGGGGGAGTCAGTTACAGGAGATTACCACTAAAGCACAGTAAACAAGAGTAAGGTTTATTATGTAGCTCAAGGCCTCACCTTCCACATTGATAAGTCACTAGAAATGAGCTCATCTCCCTCTCTTCTCCAAACAGAGAGGGAGATACCTTTACAAATGGAGATTTCCCTTATAAATGTAAATGATTGTCTGGCAACTCTTCGCAGGGTCATCCAGAGAATGTGGCCAGAGAGACAGAACTTCTGATAAGAGGGGCTTGTTGGTGCCTTTCCTATTGTAACATTTACCCTACGTTATCTTTACAGCCATTATGATAGATCTGTTCCAGAAAGGAGCCACCATGTCAAATTCTTTAGACAGTTAGTGGGGGAGGTCAAATGTCCCTAGAGAAAACAACCAAGGTAAAGAGATAGATTTCAGGGTGGCCAAATCTTGATCTCCCACACTTCCTACAGCGGCCCTGTTGCAGAGAAGAAAGGAATTGTTAGAACAACATTCTTATCCCAAAGGCTACGTGGCTGCAGGTTTAAAGCAGAGGTTGGAGCTGTCCACGGGCGCAGAGGCCGCTGGCGCATCATCCATCAGCGGTAGGAAGTGGTGTGGGCGACCGGTGCTGAGGTTTGCAGGGAGCCAGGCTCTGGGCTTCAGCAGCCGCATCCCATTTTCCTAAGATCATCGCGGGAGTGCTGCTCCTCTGCCTCTCAAGTCATCAATTCCGATTCTGGCCTCCAGCCACCAAAGTGATTTTCCGGCACCTTGGGGCTTTTGTGGTAAACCAGATTTAGGCAGCAGGACAGATGAAGGGCTCCCACCCTCTTGCTATTACTTGGAAGGAATTTGCTTTGCCTTTTTTCTGTGAGATTAGAAACACATTCCAAAGCTCCTGTGAAATCGAGTGGGCAAAGGGTGGGCACGAGCAGCGTTGGCGGGTCTGGTCTCTGCTCTAAAGAGAATCACAGCCCTTTAGAGGATTTGACTGTTTAAAAACAGTGTTGAGAGAGGAATCCCGCACTTGGAATCTGAAGACTTGGGTTTGAGTCTTGAATGTATCACATGATCCTTCTGGGCCTCAGTTTCCATAGCTCGAAAATGTAACAATATCTCCAGCAGCGCCGACGTTAACCGCTTGGTGTGTCCATGCTCCAGGGAAACTACAGTGGTCAGTCCAAGGTCAAGAGCGTCCATCCTGAACAACCCCGTAGCCCTTTCACAAGCCAAAAAGAATCTAATGGTGGAAGGACAGCCTGCTCTCTCCCCCAAAAACAGGGATGTGTTGTATCGAAAGCTCAATTTTTTAAATAGTTTAATTTCTATGCATTTTAGCTTTGGAGAATAATTTCAAGTTTGGGAGATTCGTTTTTTTAATGCAAATTGGCTTTGACTTGGAAAGGACTGAGATGGAGTTCTGGGGTGGGGCCTTCAATCTTAATGACCACATTTGCATGTCAGTGGCCTCTCACTTCATTTTCTGCCTTGGCCACCCTCCCAGCTTAGATGACTCAAGACATAATGGAAAGGTGGGAGAAATGCTAGTCGTTCTTCCTTTTCAAAAAGTTTAAATATAGGAACTGCTTTGAAATAAAAATTTCCCCATGGACTTTTGAAGTCAGACTGAACAGATAAATAGATAATATTTTATCAAACTTACCAAGATTCTAAGAGAGTGTGGAATGAATTTTTACATTTACATGGGCACACATGCCCTTTGGAATTCTCCTTAGGCCTCCTAGAGGCCAGTCGTGCACCCCAGATCCTTACTGAGGGCTTCCTTAGTGCCAGGCACTGTGCTGTGTGCTGGGGCTACCAAGGAGAAGAAGACAGATGTGGTCATTGTCCTTCAGAGCTTGGCACTGGGGAAGACAGACCTTAAGGAAACATTGAACAACTGCAGAAATATAATCTGTAATAAGAGCTAACAGGAGAAAATTAGAGAGCTCTGAGATTGTGTAACAGGGAGGCTTCCCTGAGGGGAGTGACTGATGAGCAAAGATGTGAAGGAAGAACACTCATGAGGAGAACATATGTGTGAGTCTTGGGGAGTGGAGAGAGGAGGAGTCATTCGGGGTTTAAGAGACTGAATGGGGGACAATGTGGCTGCTGAGCAAAGAGCAAGGGGAAGAATGGTGCACAGGGATGATGTAGATAGAGGCCAGGGGACTTGGTAAAGATTTTAGTCTTAGGTACCTATTGAAGGATTCTAAGAAGGGGGATGGTGTGATCAGCTGCTCTGCGCAGAGCAGATTCAGAAGGGAGCCTGTTTGGAAGCCTGAAGACCAGGTAGGAGGCTGTAGTAGAATTT
The DNA here is from genome assembly GCF_020826845.1 of Diceros bicornis minor. Classification (NCBI taxonomy): domain Eukaryota; kingdom Metazoa; phylum Chordata; class Mammalia; order Perissodactyla; family Rhinocerotidae; genus Diceros; species Diceros bicornis. Next base: position 18,950,173 of record NC_080758.1, read on the forward strand.
TGGCTTGGACTAAGCTGGTGGCAGAGAAGAAGGAGAGAGTAGATGGAGGTAAAAACAGTGGGAGTTCATGATGTAGGAGGAGGATGTAGGAGGAAGGGTAAAAGAAGCAAGGGTCAAGGATGATGCCCAAGTTTCTGGCTCATGCAACTGAATGAGGGGTGGTGCCATTCAAGGAAACAGGGACCCCAGAGGAAGACCACACTTGGGGAAGGGGCTGGTGTGGAGACTGAAGAGTTCAGGTTGAACATGTTGAGTGTGAGGGACCTTTGAGATGAAAAAAAGGACTGATTTGGGAAAGCGGTCTTGGCTGGAAATGGACATGTAAGGGCCCTGTAAACCTTGGGCTGGGCTTAGATGAGATGATGTCAGAAGAGCGAGAAGACAAGAGGAGCTTCAGGTGACTCCAGCATTCCTGTAAAACTGTCTCCACCACATACTTTGGCCCTTGGCCCAAGCAGTTCTCCATGTGCCATGTGTGGCATAATTGTACCTCACCGCTAGTGTGCTTTCTCCCTTTTCCAATCCAAACCTTTCGTCAACACATCATCTACGCAGTTTGTATTCTTGCCATGAATATATAATCTGAATCTAATCATGAGAAAACAATCAGACAAATCCAGATCATGAGGCAATATACAAGACAAGAAAGAAGCCTGGCCCCTTCAAAAGTGTCAATGTCATGAAAGACAAAAAAAAACAGATAAAATAAATCAAGGAGACAGTTCTGGAATCCAGATTAAAAGAGATGAGGAAAACATGACAGTCAAATGCAATATGTGATCCTTGATTAGATCATAAATTAAAAGGAATAAAATGATGAAGGATATTTTGGGGACAATAGGGAAAACTTAAATATGGTATATTGGAGAATATTTATTATATCAAATGTTATATCAATATTTATTGTATCAATATCAAATATCAATATCTATTGTATCAATATTTATTGTATCAATCTTGAGTGTGATCATGACATTGGGATTACGTAGAACATCCAGGTTCTAGGAAGTATATACTGAAATATTTAGGGATGCTCTATCTGCAACTTTCAACTGGTTAAGGAAAAAAATTTCTAATACATATAGAAAGAGAGAAAAATAAAGCAAATAGAGTATGTTAACAAATTGGAGACTAAATGAAGGTTATATAAGTATTCATTGTACTACTTTCGTAAATTTTCTTTAAGTTTTAAATGTCTTAAAATAAAGATATTGCAATGACTTCTGAGACCAACTACCCAGAGTTAGGCCAAACTTCACAAGCTAAGGGTACGCCCTTCATAAGATGGCCTTCACTTCAGACACCACCCACAAGTCTGCAGGTCCTCAGGCCACCCTCCTATCTGACCGGCTGGCTACAAATTTGGGAGTTCCCACTACCCCCTCAGATTCAGTAATTCACTAAAACTACTCACAGAACTCAGGAAAGTGCTACACTTATAATTAGAGTTTTTATAGCAAAAGGATAATCAGAATCAGCCAAAGGGAGAAACACACAGGGAGAACCCTGGGAGGGTCCCAAATACAAAATTTCCATTGTCCTCTCCCCCTGGAGTCAGGACGTGTTACCCTCTCAGCACACTGATGTGTGATATCAATGCAAATAATCCATAATCAATCTATAAATCAAAATTAGGAGGGGCCAGCCCAGTGGTATAGTGGTTAAGTTAGCACACTCTGCTTCTGGAGGCCTGGGGTTCGCAGGTGCAGATCCTGGGCACAGATCTACACACTGTTCATCAAGCCATGCTGTGGCAGGCATCCCACATAAAGTGGAGGAAGATGGGCACGGATGTTAGCCCAGGGTCAATGTTCCTCAGCAAAAAAGAAGAGGATTGGCAACAGGTGTTAGCTCAGGGCCAATCTTCCTCACCAAAAAAAAAAAAAAGGAGGGGGGTGAGTTTATTATGAGCCAGTTCTGAGGACTAGCCCAGGGCCTTCCTTCCCCAAGGAAGGAAGAGGAACAAAGAGTATACATCACATATGATAGGAGTGTCCTTTTTACAATAGCCACGAGATTGCTTTGCTGGCACAGCAATTCAGTGAACACAGCAGGCCCATCCATGGTCACAAGATGGGTGGTCACAAGGTGAGCGCAGCAGGTCAGCAATTAATCCTTAGTTTAGGGTGAGATGCTTATCCTTAAAGAAATGCCAATGTGGAGGAAGTTACATCCTTATCTTTAAGGGCATTGTTCTTGTCTTTGGGACATAGTAAATATTTAAAGCAGATGTACAATACATGCTCAAGAGGCCACAACAGGCCCTTTTGGGAAAACAAGGTCAGGCCAAATTAGTTTTAACCCAAATGGCTTCCTCATATATATACTCCAATATATCCTATTGCTTGTCATTTATTTACCAGTGACCATACACAGAGTATTGCCAACCAGAGAAGCTCACCCAAGCTCCCGTGTCCAGAGTTTTATTGTAGGTTCATTACATAGCCATGCTCACGCCCCTCTTCTCCTCCCCAGAGGTCCAGCTGAAATCACATGACTCAAAGCCCCAGCCCTCTAATCACACCATTAGTCTTTCCAGCAGGACCAGTCCCCAATCTGAGCCCACCACGAATAACAAAGACACTATCACTCAGGAAATGCCAAGGATTTAGAGGTTATCTCCCAGGAACCAGGGACAAAGGCCAGCCAAATGCTTTATCACACAGAAATAAGACTAAATATATCTTTAAACAAAAATTTTTTAAAAACTGTCATCAAGAACCATAATATGTAGGCCTAGAGCATTTGAATCAAAGCTATGAGACTCCAGGGACATCGTCTCAGCTCCACGCAGCCTCCAACAGCACAGTCTGTTTGCATCTTGAGTTTAAAGAGGCCACTTAGATCTCTCAACAGTTCCCATTTCAAAGGCATTAGGATAAGTCATTTCACTTTTCTGCAGAGGGTCAGCTGTAAACAGTAAATATGCAGTTGTGTAGGAGTAAGGAACAGAAGAAAATAATTTACATTTGTTGTCCAATACTTTCCAATTCAATGTGATATGCCAAATTCTTATGATAATCACAGCCTATACTACTTCAGTCAAATCAGATCTTTCTAACTCTCCAAGTCAAACAGGGAGGAAGTTAGGATTCCACGAGCAGTGTGAAAAATCGCCCGTATAATTGTAAATTAGAACCGTAATCAGCTCTCTGGCCCCTGGGTCTTCTTTATCACTAGGCTGTGAACCAAAATGACTTCCTGTGAGTGTATCTGCAGGAGAACAGCTCCAGGCACGGGACAGAGAACTGCCTTGTTCACAGACCTAGTTGAGAGAAAAGAGGGAAGAGATGTTCGTGAAAAATGAAGAGGAGGCTTGTTATCCAGCAAATACAGGCTCTAGAAGCATCAGTATTCTCTCTGTAACTAGTTTGTTTTTAAATATGAAAGTGATACATGCCCGTAGTAAAAAAAAAAAAAAAAAAAGTTCAAACAGTAAAAGGGTATACAGGAATTACATTCAAAGTATTTAACAACTGTTGCTAGAAGGGCACAGACCAATCAGAACAGATTCTAGCCACTGTACTGGGGAGGACTCACTGAATAGCAGTCTGGATATACGACAAAAAAGAGGTTTCTCACCCCAGACTCCCAGCTGCACTCCCCAGAGGTAACCACTCCTAACTTCTTAGGACTTGTTCCAGAAATGTTTTATGCATCTATCAGCATATCTGTGTGCTTCTATATCTGTTTTTATATAGCTCTTTGTTTTTGAAAACCCCATACTGTTCTGCAGCATACTTTTTTCTTTTAACAATGTATCTTAGACATCTTTCTACATCTGTACATGTAGAGTTACCTCGTTTTTGCGAAGTTTTAGCCAGGCTATTTAAAGTGTGGTCTGTACATTACTGCTAGTCTAGGAACTGCGTGTTCGGGTCTGAGAAAAGATAAAGCAGAGTTTGCACCAGAATGCAAATCTATGACTATAATTCTCAACATGCTATTTACTTCAGCTAATATATACATATTTTTCTTTCAGTAAGACTTTCTTGATAAAGTCATTGATTTACATTCTGCTCAAGCTCCTTAACTCCTAGCAGACCAATAACAAAGAGCAGACTGTCTACTTTGAGCAGCCGTCATAGAGTATGTACACCACAAGTTATTTAACCAATCCCCTCTTGATGGGCACTTAGGTTCCCACAAGTGAGCATTCTTGTATGCATACATCTTTATGCACTTGGGAGAGTATTTCTATAGGATAGATTCCTAGGAGTGGAATCAAGGGTTGTGCAATAGATGAAAAAGCTGATCATGATGGTGCCAGTGGTTGGAAGTGACCTCAGAGAGAACTAGTCCAACTCTTGCATTTCATTGATGAGAAAAGTGAAACAAGAAAGTTAAAAACAAGGTCCAAAGTCAGTGGCCAAAGGAGGAATGGCCCCAACTCCTCTGAAAGGCGCTGGGTGTCAATGGAGCAACAACCTTGAGACAAGGCCTTAGAGTCTGAGCTAAGGGGATTGATAGATACACTCACCCTGCAGAGAGGCTCTGTCTCCAATATCAGTATGACTTGGAACAATGAAGGGCATCTCAGGGTCACCCTGGGGCCTGGTCTGCAGGAAACCCAGGTCCTGTTTTCATGGGTGTTGCTAGGCCTCCTGGGAAGACTTGTGAAGGAGACTTTGGAGCATACTGCTTGGGACTAATTTAAGCCATGCCATGGAGGGAGGAAGGAAAAGGCTGCATTAGACCAGAATATCCTAAGAAGGCAGAAAATTCACCTGGAGCTTAGAAGAGTTAAATGATAGTGGGCTCTGATCAGAGAAAGAAAAAGAAGAGTGAAAAGGAATTAGAGGCAAATGAGGGATTAAAAGGGCAGAGAACAGAGCTGTGTAAGACAAGGACAGAGGGAGAGTTCAGCAGAGGCTAGAGGAAGTGATCACAGATTTAGGAGAAACAGAGTAGAGGAGTCTCAGAACCCAAGAGAGCAAAGCTCCAAGAAGGAATAAGTAGACAGCAGCGATAAATGCTGCAGAGGGCTCAAATGAGATGAGGACTTTAAAATACCAATTGGATTTGACAACATGGAAGCCACTGGTGACCTCCCTGAGAGTCACTTCAGTAAAGCAGTGACAGCAGAATCCAGATTGCACTGGGGTGAGGAGGGAATGAGAAGTGAGGAAGTGGAGTCATTGAGTGTACATGATTCTTGGGCAGGCTGGTTGGGAAGGAGGAGAGAGAGATGGGAGGTGGCAGCTGGGGGAACATAGGAGCATGTACTAGAAGATGTTTACTCAACTTCTGCATGCACTGGCAGGTCAGGTCGCTCACTCTCAAGGCCAGAAGTAGCTGGAGAGAGAAAGGGGGAGTTCCAGCTTCCTGTACCAGCCTCAGCTGAATCATGGTTCCCTGGGGGTTATATAAATTTATCCATAGTAATAGAACTCTGTGCCCATACTGTTTGCAAGACGTATGCATGGGGTATGATAATAACAATAGCCACCATTTACAGAGAGCTTATTTATGCAAAGCTAAGAGCTTTACATAAATTGTCTCATTTAATCCTCACACCAATTCTGTGAGGTAGGCCTTATTATTTTCTTCAATTTGAAAATGATGAAACTTGAGAACACAGAGAGCTTAATTAGCTTGCTATAGGTCATTCGGCCAATAAATGGCAGCATCAGGATACAAACCCAGGTTCATCCTCCTCCAACTCTGGTGCTCCTCACCGTGGAGCCAGGGTCCCTCAAACTGGACTCTGAGTCACAGGCATCAGGACCACCTGGGGAGCATTTGAAAAATGCAAACCCCCGGGTTCCACAAAAGATCTCCTGACTCCAAATCTATGAAAGTGGAGCCCAGAATCTGTACTCCTATCGAGCTCCGCAATGATTCCTGTGCTCATGGAGGTCTTCTTATGTGAAACCTTTACCTCCGTGCTGTTTGAGCTGCCTGTCATTGGTCTTCATCCACACTGGGATTCGCACTCTTCCCTGAGTTTGATAAAGTAGCCTGGACTGCTTGTTTGAGATAAAGTAGCTTCTCGGGCCTTAACCTTGACCTATTGAATGAGGATTTCCAGGGGAGAGGCCTGGCAATCTGCATATTTAGCAGGTTCTTCAGGCAATTCTTATCTTCAGAGAAGACTGAGAAACGCTGTTCTGTGATTTCCAGCTGAAAGTACCCTTAGCACTTCCCTGGGCTCTAATTTAGGTTCTAACACTGAGTCATTCTAAGCTTCACTTCCTCATCTGTAAATGGGTATAAATATGCCTGCCTGGTAGAGCCATTGTGAAGATGAGTACTGTACCAATTAGGATTAGATTTACCTGCTTATAATGAAAACAAAGTAACAATGGCTTAAACAAAAGGGTTTATTTTTCTCTCCGGTTAAAGTGTGGAATTAGGCAATCCAGAGCTGGTGTGAGGTCTCTAATCATTAGAGACGGGGACTCTTGCTATCTGTCTGCCCTTTCATTATTAACATATTGCCTCTTGGCATAAAATGGCTGCTGAGGTTGCAGCCATTTTGTCTATAGTCCTGGCAGAAGAAAAGGAAGCGGGATGAAACTCCTAGCCAAGTCAAGCATTTCTGACGCAGCTTAAGGAGCATTTTTGGTAGGTGCTCATAACACTTCTGATTAAATTGCATGCCCAAAACTTAGTCATAGAGCCACACCCCATTGCAAGGAAGGCTGAGAACTAAAATGTTTTAGTTCAGCATCAGGTCTTTGCCACGCCAAATAAATCAGGATTCTGTTACTTAAAAAGAAAGGAGAATAAATACTGATGTGGCAGCTCCCCCAGACTTCCTACTGCAGGAAGCTAAGGCCCCCAGCTGCTCTGCTTTGAAATCCATTGGCCAAGCCTCCCGTGGGCTGCACCCACCAATGACTGAGTGCGGTGGGGTACAAAGTCAGACACAGTCCTGAAAGACAAGGGACTCCTTTGTTGGCTAACCTTGGCTCAAGGACCCCGAGCGGCTTTGCTGAACCTTTGTTACTCCAAATCTTCCTTAAACTGCAGGGCCATCTGGACACTTGCACCCAACCTTCTCTTTCTCTCTCCTGGACTTGGGCTCAGCTGGCCCTCCTGGCCTTCTCTAGCTCCCTCCCTTCTCTAGCTCTCTCTCTAATTCCTTTCACAGGAACATTTCCCCTAGTAAAATCCTTGCACATATGATCCCTTCTTTGTGTCTGCATCTCGAAGGACCTGACTAACAAAATTGGCAAGGCAATTCACAGTCTCTAGCACAGATTCAATAGCAGATGTAACTCTTGCATAACTCAGGGATGGGCATGTAGAAGGCACTCAATGCACAGTAGCTGTGTGGCGATAACGGTGGCGGTGGAGGAGAAGGAAGAAGTGCAGAGCCAGCCACGGAGAAAAGAGTATTTACAGATTGGGGGGGACACGGGGTCTAAGGCAAATCACTCTGTTTGATTCTCCTTCACCCCCAGAATATTTCTGTTACAATAAATCTGGTTAAAATCAGCACCAAAGTCAGTATGAAAAGGAGAAGATAGACTCTAGATAGTTGTCATCACAGGGCAATTGAACTGTTATTACTTAGCATCAGCCATTTCAAGTCATTTTGCAACAAAAAGGGAAAAAAAGAAGAAAGGCAGGCCTTGAGACAAAATTACGCCAAATAAACCCAATGTCTTGAGCAACTCTGGTTTTCCTATTGGAAAAACGGTGATCAGAAATTACTTGTCATGATGACCTAAGAACACTATTCCACGAGAATAGTTTTCTCTCACTTCCAGAATGAAGGAAGTGAGTTCTCAGAGACAGGGAAGGCACAATGGGGGCAAAAGGTGGATGTACTCTGTATATGACACAAAAGTACCACGGACTTACCTGACATTATGTGCTTGCACATGGGAGGAGTTTAATGAATGATGGCCGCCCAAGGTTATAGCTCACCATTCATTCACTGATTCAAGTAAGATTTATAGAAAGCCCCCTATGTGCCAGGCCCTGTCCTAGGCACTGAGGATGCCACAGTGAACAAGACAGTGGAGGTCCTTGCCCTCACCATCCTTCTGCAGACAGATCTCCTTTGCAGACATTTTACGTGGGCCCCTCTACCTCTGTCTTTCCAGGGACACAGCCTGAATTGGCGCCCAAGATTATCAGATTTAAAGCCCATACATTGCTTCTGAAATATTTTCTTGGTCTCTGAAACTGAGTTGATTCACCCATGTAAAATTATCCCTGATGCAACCTTGGGTTTCCATCGGCCTCTGTATTAGTTATCTATTGCTGCGTAACAAATTACCTCCAAAACTTACAGCTTAAAATAAAAAATTTATTTATTATCTCACAGAGGTACGGACTGACTTAGCTGGATGGTCTGGCCCAGGTTCTCTCATAAAGTTTCAGTCAAGGTGTCACTTGGGGCTGTAGACATCCAAAGGCTTCATTGGGGCTGGAGGCTCTGCTTCCAAGGTGGCTCACACACATGACTAGCAAGTTGATGCTGGCTATTGCCAGGAGGCCTCAGTTCTTTGCTTCATGAGTCTCCCCATGGGGCTCCTCATGACATGGCAGTTGGCTTCCCCCAGAGCAAATGAGATGACAGAAAGAGACAGACAAGACAAGAGACAGAGGGACCAAGGGAGAAGCTACAATGTCTTTTATAACCTAATCTCAGAAGTGACATACCATTGCTTCTCCTGTACTCTGTTGGTCACACAGACCAGCCCCTGGTACAATGTGGGAGGGGACTCCACAAGGGTGTGAAAACCAGGAGGTGGGGATCACTGGGGCCACCTAGGAGACTGGTTACCACAGTCTCCATGGAGAGCTCCCTCTCCCCAAACTCCACCCAAACCCCAATGAGGAAGAAGGGGTGTGTGCAAATTTCTCTGTTTGAAAATACAAAGCACACAGCAGTGAATTTACTACATCCTGGAAACCCAGTGTTTGAGCCCCACAGAACTGCCTTTCCTCAATTGTACTTTAGCATCATGCCATAGGCTGCATAGAAGGACATCACAGAAACAGCTCCAATGAAGTCACTGGTGTTTGTTTCACTGTTGGGTCAGTGTCTTCTCTCTGAGAACCCACAGGAAAAAATATCTCTCTGGTCTCAGGGTCAGGAAAAGTTGTGCTTCTCCTGAATAACTACTTTGTTTTTCTCATGAAAAATCTGGAATTTTTTTACATTTCCCCTTACATTTCCTCTTTCACTTTGGCTGTTCAGAAGCTCAGAGCCAATCGTGTGAGCCTCTGCTGGCATCCATCTCCTTGGGCTAATGGCATCCTGGAGTTATTTCTTCCACTTGTTCTCTGTTTTATCCAATTCCCTCAACTTTTCACTTTATCCTTTTGTATATTTTGTACTTTTATAATTCCTCTCAAAGCTTTTGTGGACTGAGTGGAGTATAAATACATAATAAAATTCAAGTTTTTGTCCAAAGGCTGATGACTTGCATACATGTGCCATCTAGTGGTGAGAGTGATAACTGCCAGAATAGAAACCTCCCTGATCTTTTAGACTTGTTTTTGCAGGGAAATGGGGATTGAGGGGTTGGAAGAGGAGGGAAACCAGGACCTCTCTCTATGCTTTGTCGGGGAATTGAGACTACTGGGGGTAAAAAGACTCCAGGCATGGCAAAGGAGCAGGTGATTCAACGGCTGGAATCCAACATGATTTATTGGAACCCGAGAAGCAGCAAAAAAACAGTGAAGACCTTGCAAACGAGGAAGGTGCTGGCAGTGGAAGGGTTAAGCAAAAGGTGTTAGAAAAACTAAACAATGAAAATAGACCAGATTCATGTAAATGATCACTTGAAAGGCACTTAATGTGGGTTGACTGCAGATGCGACCAGCCATTTTCTAAGCATTCACGTTAACTGTAGGAAGAAGCATCGAGTCTAATGTGTCCATTTTACTCATGAGAAAACTGGAGCCCAGGGGCACTGAGCACCTTGTCCAAGGTCACAGGTCCAGGGTGGCAGCCAGGTAGTTACAGGTCCAGGGTGACTCTGAGACCAGTCCTCTTTCCCCAGAACCACGCTGCCTCTGATCATACGCAGCACGTGCTCATTTGGGCTTTCATTTTGCACACAGGGTTTCAAAATGAAAATCAGATTGTCACATCAAAATGCTGGACTCAGCATGTTTCCAAATAACTATTACTCACTGGTTCGCAGCTGCCCCTTGGCACACCCCTCAAAATCAGGATGGAGGAAGTGGTTATGAAGCACTGGTTTCATTAACCTTCACTGGACGCCAAAAGCCATTAGTCCACAATGATCGGGAGGGATTCTGGAAGCCATCTGCAAGAGCTGTGGGAGCCCAGCCTGGGGAAGAGAAGGTGGGTTCATTCATCCATGGTGTTAACCTAGCACCTGCCCTGGGCCAGGCTCAGGGCAGGATGCTGGGGTCGCGAGATCAGCAACGCACTGACCATACCCAATAGCCATATACGTTCCATCTGTCTATACCCTGATGTGTGTTCTTGGGCATAGCTCAAACTACAGCTTATGTATAGCTTGGATCTGGAGGGCCCTTGAAGACCTGGCCCAGGGGTCTGTAGTCTCAGGCTGAGCTGTCTTAGAAACAGCCTGGAGTCAGGGATCACTCGGGAGGCTGGAGCTACGTCTAAGCAGGCACTTGAGACATTACCATATGGGACAGCAGAGACATAGAACATTTTAATCACCTCAGAGAGTTCTATTGGACAGCACTGGCCAAGAGGGCCCTGTCTTGGGTTGTTTCTCTGAGTCCTACCAGTTCTTCCAGGCCCTTCAAATACTGATATAAGCAGAGACTGATATAAGCCACTGGCTTCCGGAAGGGGCAGAGCCCTGGGACAATGGCTGTTCCAGATCTGATGTCCTCGGAGTTACAGGTGACCCACCTAAGAGAGAGGGCACTTGGAGTTCAGTTCCTTAAACTTTTCAGGCTTCTGTGTTGGTAAAACCTGCCAGAATAGGGGCAAGGGGACCAGAGGGAGTATTAGGGGCCTCAACTTTTGAGGTCAGAAAGACCTGGGTTCCTATCCCAGGTTCCCCATTACTAGCTGGGTGATCTTTGGGCAAGCCTTTGGGCACCGACTTTCTTGCCAGCAAAAGACCTATGATTGTTAGAGGATTAAATGAGGCAGAGGATGAGACAGTGCCTGGCTCATGGTAAGTGCAGATTTCTTACTCATCCCTTCTTGCCCTTTTGGATGCTAATCTCCACTCTGCCATGGATAGGACCCATGGGTCACCTTCTCATTGGGTACCAGGTGGAGGCTAGTGATGGCCAGCTGTTCCACTCATTCTCTCAATGGATATTTAATACGAAGATACCAACTGCCTGGCCTCATGTTCTGCATCATACAGAGATAGAAAACAAGTTCCTGAGAGGAGGAGCTCACTGTCTCGGGGCAGAGATTAGTAGGCAAACCAATAATTATACAGCCAGGGGACCAGAAGTTAATTTAGCGTGCACAGAGGAAAGAGCACAGAGGAGGTGACACTGTGGCCAAGACAGGAAGGGTGAATAGAAGTTTGCCTGTTGAGCAAAAGGCAACAGCACGTGCAAAAAAGGGCGACTGGAAAGCAAGGTGAATCCAATTATGAAGGTCCTTGAGCACCGGATCCAAGGAGTTTGACCTGTAAGGGACACAAGGCCTCTAAAAGGAAGTAAAATCATCATATTTGAGTTTTGAAAAGATTTCTATATTGCCAGTATGGAAATTAATAAAAGAAACCTCTACTAAATTGGAGCTGGGAAGGCCTGTAGGGGGAGCTCTGACGCCCGATCATACATCATCAATCACTCCAAAAAGGAGGAGACACAGGCTTGCATTTCCTGCAGAAGCGCAACTACTTTACTACCGAAAGAAGATTTCTCTCCCGTCCTGGCAACAGCTCAGCCAATGAGAAGCCATCACCATCCTGAAGTGTTACTTTCCTCCAACAGACTTTCATTTAGGAAAGCCCATCCTTACTTCCCTTTGCCTCTATAAAAGCAGCTCCCTCCTTGTGTCTCTTGATTTGCCTATGGCTCTGCTAGGGCATGCACATCCCAAATTGCAATTCTTCGCGGTTTGGAATAAAACCATTTTTGCTAGAGAAATAACTGGCTGTCTATTTGTTTAAGGTCAGTACCAGTGTGGGATGGCTTAGAAAAGGCAAGACTGGAGAAAGGAAGGCCAGCCTCAATTTGCTCCACTCTCTCCCTACCTCACTACGCTCTAGTCACAAGGGACTTCTCAGTTCCTTAAATAACAAAATACCAAGTTCTTTTCCACCTCAGGGCCTTTGCCCCTGCTGTTTTCTTTGCCTGGATCACTCTTTCTTGGCTGTTACAGAGCTTCCTTTTTTTTTTTTTTTTGTGAGGAAGATCAGCCCTGAGCTAATGTCCAATGCTAATCCTCCTCTTTTTGCTGAGGAAGACTGGCCCTGGGCTAACATCTGTGTCCATCTTCCTCTACTTTATACAGGATGCCGCCACAGCATGCCTTGACAAGCGGTGCCTCAGTGCGCACCCAGGATCTGAACCCAGGCCGCCAGCAGTGCAGCGCACGCACTTAACCGCTACGCCACTGGCCGGCCCCAGAGCTTCCTTTTTCTCAGCTTTCGGGTCTCAGATCAAGCATTTCTTCCTTTCCCTAATCTCCTGATCTAAGGTGTGGTTCCCTCCATTATTCTCTCTTGTAGCATCCTGTTTCTTTTTTCTATTTACCACAATTTGAAATCTTATTCTTATTTGTGTTATGCAATCAATGTCCATCTTCCCCATTAGACTGTAAACTCCGTGAGGGTGGGGTCATGTCTGCCCCATTCAACACCGTGTCCCCGGTACCCAGCACAATGCCTGGTACTTAACATACTCTCAATAAATACTGGATGGATGAAACTGTTAGAATAGCTGGGATGATCACGGCTTAACTTAAAGCAATGGCAGCAACACTGAGAAAAGGAGCGTTAACACCACACGAAGTGGACAGAGGAGGTTTGAGACAAGAATCAGAATTAGTTCTGGTTGTCCTGAGTTCTGACCACACCACTAGCTGTATAGCCTGGGCAGGTCAACAACTCTTTATCCACCACACTCTCAAGTTTCCCCTCCATAAAATGAGGACAAAGCCCCTGCAGCTGGGCAGAACGAATGCCCTCTAAAGCAGAAACAAGGCTAGGGCTGGGGCCGAGGGTCCTGGTGGCCCAAATGAGGCCAGCTATCCGTTGAAAGACCTGGAAGAACAGCTGACGCTGCCTAAGGGCGGAAGTCACTGCCGGATGGAAGTCCTGACATAAGATGAATCCCCCATATGCGCAGCGCCATGGTTCTCTGTATCGTCATAAAGCGTCCGATGAGCCGCAGGAGCTGGGGGATCATTTGGGGCCGTTATCATCTGTTTCTTTTAAAATAGTTTCCCCACTTCTCAACAAGTCTCTCCAAAAATTGCTTAATCGAAATCTAAGCTTGGAGAATTCTCAGGACTACAGGGTAGAAGGGAAATTCCAGCCCGCGACAACCAGGAGGTAGATAAGTCCATGCCCGTGCCCAGTGCCACCCCGTGGAGGGAGAAGCCAGTATGGAAGGCTCCTTCTCTTCCCCACTAGTTCCCGCCCCACCCGTGACCCCCAGGGCCCCGCGAGACGCGAGCGCCAGCAAGGCTGGAGACCTCCATGTTACTACAGTTCCCAGAGGGCTCTGCCTCCAGAGTGCGGGATGTTTTGATCCAGAAGGTTTCTCACTCCGGCCGCTTTCTTCTCCATCCTCTCAAGGTCCCCACGGACGTTCAGCAAATCCGGCACCACCCCGACTCTAATCAGCCAGGAGGAACTGAACACCGCAAGGCCCTCTGGGAAATGTAGTTTCCAGCTAGACTTCCGGGGAAACAGTCTGGGGAGGCCGCGAGCTTTTGCAGCCAATTAGAGCCGGGCTCGGGGCTTGTCACGTGACCTGCGAAATCAGCTGTCCTGCGGCTTTGCCTTTGCCGCAGACGGGCCGGGGGCGCATACTGAGCAATGATTAGTAAGTCTTGCTACGCGCTGCACTCTGCTTCTGGACTGGCCGCCTCGGTGCCTGAGTAGTCCCTGTTGCCCAAATAGCGCTAACTGCGTATTGGCGTATCCTTCAACTTGTCGTGGCTCTCCATGAGCTCGAGTTAACTTGCAGACTCTATAGGACTTCTTCTACCTTGGTCTCTGCGGCAGCCAAACTGAACCACTCGAGTTACTGCAAAGCTTTCCTGAACAGACCATTAATCAGTTTTTGGGTCGCCTCATCTTTGGGGACCTTTTCCACTACCTGTTCTCAGTCCGCCACCTTGTCTTCGCCCATGACTGCATCGCCTCGGGAACTGAAATCCCCTCCTTTCTTGCTATCAACCCCCTCCCAGTTGCATTTCTTCTCCTACCCAGCCTAAATCCTAAGAATCCTGTCCTGCCTCGCGTCCTTCTGTAACAACCCCAAACCGTACATTATTACAGTTGCCTACTTTTGGTTTGCTAGGTGCTCCTGGAGAAGGAAAAATACATCACCTATCTTCACAGGTTGTTGCCACTAGAATCAAAGTCTCAGGCTTCAGCTCAGCCCTAAACTCGGTGGATTGGGACAGCATTGAGGAGGATGCTAAAAAAAGAGGCACGAGACTGCAGCAGACACTTCTGGTGGGAGTACGAGGTTTTGAAAGGGCTGTTTTTGTTGCATTTCATTTCACCGTTCCACCTCATGTTTGTCCTGTGAGAGCCTGAGAATGAAATGTAGAACAAAGCAAAATATTAGTTGTGAGAATATTCTAGAATGGTACGTTGGTAAGAAAGCAGAAGGTACTGTCAAAACTCAAACAGAAAGGTTAAGTAATATATAAAGAATGAAATGAGAAATAGCAAGAAAACATAGCAAAGATGCTGAATTGGTATGTTAAAATTGTTACATGAACCCAGAGAGTAAATGATAAAGTCCTTTGAAAAGCGTTGTGATGGAAAGAGATTGGGTGTTTCTGATGGAAAGACAGGCATAGGCAGTGTTTTGTTAGCCTTCCAGAAAGATTAAAAGATTATGCCCAAAAAATTCCCTTGAGAAGTGGCAGGTGTTAAGAGGACTTTGGAAATCAGTAGCTAATCTGGCTTCAAAAAAACAATTTTAAAAAAGGAGTCTTTTCTTGAGGGAGAAAGGAGGTCCAAAACAAATATGTTTGAAAGATCAGAGGCCCCTCCTGGGCTGCATCTTAGAGGCAGAATCCCATGTAGACTGGGATCCTGCGGTCACTCAGGCCATTAAGCAGGCTTTGGAGACCACACACAGCCTGAAACTTCTCAGGAAGTGTGCTGCCAAGCAATGGAGAGGAGATTTTGTTTGGTTTTGTTCTTTCAATGATAATTTATTATTAATTTATATCTTTCTTCCCTCTATAGCATGAGGTCCATTTGTCATGCAAAAAGGCCGTGAAGTACCTTAAACCATATCTATAGTGTTTTCACATACCATGTGATGTTTGATATAGTTAAGAAAAGCAGCGAACTGGTGAGCAATCCAATTCCAATTTCTTACACTTCTATATGTCAGCCTTGCCACCTTATTCTAAATTTAAAGACTTGCTGTTTACCAACAGGAAATAACAACTATATCTACATGTGTCTCTGGGGAAAATGCAGTCAGAGAATAGCTGCATCTTTATATACAAGGCAAATGTCCAGAACCAAACAAAACAATTCTGGAATCCCACACTGGATATTAATATTTTACGAGTAGAGCACATGATCCCCAATGAATAAGAAAACCTGTGCATTATAGAAAAAGAAATCATGTAGATAACAATTTTCGTTAAGAGAGAGCAATGGATCTCAGACTATTTGTGCCAGACCAATTTGTTTGTTTGTTTGTTTTCAACTCATTACCCACCAATACTTTTGTAAAATAAGAGTGTGTTTCTAGAAAAAATGAAATTAGAATGAATTATAAAATATAAGCCCTTTTTTTTAATTATTAGATTCAACATGCATAAAATCGCTCTAAAATTGCTATAAAAGTTCCCAGACACTTGGACTTATTTAGTTCATGGCAGACGAAATCACCAACCCACACTTGTCTAAGGACCATATTTTGAATGGCACTGAGATAAAGCATCTAAAAATGTAGATCTTCCAGAAGCATATCACATATTACTCCCTGGCTCAAACTTTCACTATTTTTATAATATTGACTTTTACTGAAGTCATAATTATGTATAGTTTAAAGGGTCAACCAGCAAGTACGAGGTTTTAAAAAACAAGAGTCCTGTGCACCTTCCTTCACCTCCCCACTCCCAATTCCTCTTTCCTTTCCTTCCATGTTTCTGAATAATAAGCATACAATGCTACTCAAGTGACATGTTTCATTCTAAGGTATAAATAATAATGAATATACATCACCCATCCTAAGAAATAAAGCATTACATTTATAGTTGAAGCCCTGTGTAACCCTCCCTGATTTCATTCCCCCTGCCAAAATGAAACCATGTTTGGTTTTTATCAGTGTTTATTATTCCCATACATGTCTTTTTATACTTTTACTAGATATGTCTATGTTCCCAAATACGTATTGTTTTTTCATGTTTTTAAGTTTTATAAAAATGTAACAATACTTTCTGAAACTTTTTTTCCTTAACAATATGTTTTTGAGAATTATCCACAATGATACATAGAGCTGTGGTTCATTAATTTCCTCTGTTGTACAGTATCTCATTGTATGACTATACCACAATTTATTTACCCATTTTCCTGTTGATGGATATTTGGATTGTACCTCACTTTTTATTGTTACAGTGTTGGCAGTGAGCATTCTTGTAAATGTCTCCTCATGCACGAGTGCAAGAACTTGGGGTATATACCCATGTCATTCTATGTGATTCATACACCCATGAATGAAATTGCTGGGTTGACAGGCATTGCATCTTCATGCATCTTCATGCATCTTCACCTTTAAATATTTCCTACTTGGTCTCCGAAATGCTTGTACTAATTCACACTTACTTCAGCAATGTAGGAGAGTTCCATTTCTCCTTATGACCACCAACATTTGAAATTGTCAGACATTTCAATTTTCCCAGTCTGATGGATTTGAAATGGTACTTCAGTATGGTTTAGTTTGCATTTCCCTGATTCATAATGAGGTTGAGTATCTTTTCATACATTTATTAGCCATTCTGGCTTCTTTTTTTTTTTCTTAATTTTTTTGTTTATTTTTTTTCCCCCAAAGCCCCAGTAGATAGTTGTATGTCAAAGCTGCACAACCTGCTAGTTGCTGTATGTGGGACGTGGCCTCAGCATGGCCGGAGAAGCGGTGCGTCGGTGCGCGCCCGGGATCCAAACCCGGGCCGCCAGCAGCGGAGCGCGCACACTTAACCACTAAGGCACAGGGCCGCCCCCATTCTGGCTTCTTATTCTGTGACTTATCTGTTTATGACTCATTTTTCTATTGAGTTTTTTTAATTATTGATTTATGAGTTATTTATATATTCCAGATTTGAATCCTTTGTCAATTATGTATGTTGCAAATATTTTTTCCCAGTCTGTAGTTTGTCTTTTCACCTTTTTAATGATGTCTTTTGATACGCCGGCATTTTTAATTTTAATGATGTTGACTTTATCAGCTTTTTTCTTTATGGGTTGTAATTTTTGTATTTTATTAAATCTTTGCTCTAACGAAAGGTCATAAGACATGCTCTCATATTTTCTTCTAAAAGGTTTCTTACCAGGTTCTTGAATTCCTCTTGGATTTTTGTATCTGGTCTGAGAAAGAGTTTCAATTTTATTTTATTTTTCCCAAATTAATAACCAATTACTCATCACTTTTTTTGTGTGTGTGTGAGGAAGATCAGCCCTGAGCTAACATCCATGCCAATCCTCCTCTTTTTGCTGAGGAAGACTGGCCCTGGGCCAACATCTGTGCCCATCTTCCTCCACTTTATGTGGGCCACTGCCACAGCATGGCCTGACGAGGGGTGCATCGGTGCGCACCTGGGATCCAAACCTGGGCCGGCAGCAGCAGAGTGTGCGCACTTAACCCCTATGCCACGGGGCCGGCCCCTACTCATCACTATGTTTTGAAAAATCTATCCTTTCTCCACTGATCTGCAATGCCACTCTGTCATATATATCAGTTGTCCATCTAAGGGTGTGTTTCTGGGACTCTATACTCTGTTCCAGTGATCTGGTTATCTGTCCCTGTTCCAATGCCATGCTGTCTTAATTACTATACTTTATAATAAGTCTATCTAGTCGTGTGCTAGGGTGAGTCTACCACCTCTGCTTCTCTTTCACATGTGTCTTACCTGTTCTTGTACATTTGCATTTGAGAATCAGCTTGTTGAGTTCCCAAAGAAACATGTCGGGATTCTGATTGGAACTGCAATAAAATCTATATATTCCTGTGGAGAATTGACATCGTTATGATATTGTTTTTCTGTCCATGTTCATAATATGTTCTATTTATTTAGGTTATCTTTAAGATTTTTCTATCTTTTTAAAGTAATTCTTCATAAAGGTTTTGAACATCTTTTGTTAGATTTATTGAAAGGTACTTTATAATTTCTTTCTTAGTTGTAAATAACATCTTTTTTAAAATTATGTTTTCCAACTCTTCGTGCCTAAACTATAGGAAAACAATTGAATCATCTTGCTAAACTCTCATATTATTTCAAATAATCTGTGAATTTTCTTGGCTTTTTCTTTGTAAACAATCATATAACCAGTGAATGATTGCATGGAAGTGATGTGCAGTAGACTGAATAATGCCCCTACCAAAGATGTCCACATCCCAATTTCCAAAACCTGTGAATATGTTAACTTACATGACAAAATGGAGTTTGTAGATGTGACTAAATTAAGGGTCTTGAGATGGGGAGATTTTCCTGGATTATCCAGGTGGGCCCAATGTAATCACAAGGGTCCTTTTAAGAGGGAGACAGAAGTATCATAGGCAGTGAAGGCTGTGTGATGACAGTAGCAGAGAGAGATGATGTGATGATGGAAGCAAAGGTTGGAGTGATGTGCTCTGATGATGGCAGAAGGAACCACAAGCTGAGGAATGGGGGTGACCTTTGGAAGCTGGAAAAGACAAGAAAACAGATTCTTCCCTAGAGCCTCCAAAAGGAATACATCCCTGCCAACACCTTGTTTTTAGCTCCATAGGACTAATTTTGGACCTCCAGAACTGTAAGAGAATAAATTTGTTTTCAGCCACTGAGTTTGTGATAATTTCTTAGAGCAGCAATAAGAAACTAATACAGAATGTGTGTAAGATAAATTTTTTGAGACCTGTCTTGTCTGAACTCATCTTAATTCAGCTCTCTCATTTGCAAGTTTGGTGGCTCTAGAGTTCTAGGCTGGAATCTTGTTTCCTCAGAACAAGATAGGGTTTTTTTCTACCTTTGCAATCTTTATGTCATTTATTTCCTTTTCTTGTCTTACTGTGCTGGCCAGACTCTCCAAATACGACGTTGATTAGAAAAGTGTTAGAAGACACCCTTGTCATCTTCCTGATTTTAAAGGGCATGTTTCTGTTACTTCACCGTTTAAGTACTCTATTTGCTGTAAATTATTGGTAGAGAGTTTTCATCAAATTAAATAAATTCCCTTCTTCTCCTAGTTGGCTAATATTATTTTTAGCATAAATGAGTGCTGAATTTTATCAAATGCTTTTTCTGTGCCTATCAAGATAATCATGTAGACTTTCTCCTTTAATCTATTATTGTGATGATTTATATTAATACTTTTTTTAAGTTGGACCGACTTTGCATTACTAAGATAGGACCAGCTTGGTTCTGCTGCAGTCAGCTTGCTAACATTTTAATTAAAACATTCACATCTATACTTACGAGTGAAACTGTCTGTAAATTCCTGTCTTCTGCTATCCTCATCTCGTTTTAGTTTAGGGTTAGACAGCCTCACAAATTGAGTTGGGGAGTGTTCCCTGTTCTGCTATTTTGGTCGGTTCTTTTCGTTTTAGAAATTAAGCATTTACTTATAACTACAGAAAATAGAGTCACTTCTCTTAAATTTTGCACATTCTTACCCACAAACACACTTCTACTGCTTTCATTCTCCCTGTATAGTTACATCATAATTTTTGGTTTAGTCAATATTCAGCATTATCAAAATTATGTAAATATTATATACTAATGAGCAGCATAGTATATTTCATTTACATATCCTTTCCTGTACAACTTCTGGTTTTCCCTGGAGTAAATAAATGGACTCTGTTTGTTTGTTTGTTTGTTTTGGCTTAGTTTTCTATGTGCCAATCAGTAATTCTTCCTGAAATGTTTGCACAGAACTGTAAATCTCCTCTCAGTTCTCTTAAATATTAGGCAACTGATCAGATGCATGTTTTGCATGGAGAAACCTCTCCTGGGGTTCTCTTGTTCTCTTGCTCCAAACTGGATTGTGCTCTGTGCCTGCTTCCTGCTGTTTTGGGGAGGATTTCCCTCAACTAACATGCGTTATATTCTTTTTGTCTCTTCTCTGCGTTGGAATCCCTGTGTCCTGGTTTTCATGGTTTCCTCTTTCTTGATTTACTGGCTCATTTTGGTGGAGCACATTCTCTCATTTTGAGAAGAGGTGCATGGAAGATGAAATTTTTGAGGCCTAACTTCTCTGAGTTTATCTGCTCTCTCATTTGCTGTTTTGATGGGTCTAGAATTCTAGACAGTAATCTCATTCCTTCAGAATAAAGGCATGTCGTCTTCTACTTCCAGTCTTGCCGATGAGAAGACCAATACTCTTCTAACTCTCAGTTTTTTGAATGTGAGCTATTTTTCCTCTCTTATTGCTTCTATGATATTCTTTTTATCTCTGATGTTTTGAAATTTCATAAAGATATGCTTTGGTGTAGAGTTTTTTCCCCTAATTGCGTTGGACTTCTAGGCCCTATTGATCTGGAAACCCACATCCCGAGTTCAGGAAAATTTTCTTATACTATTTGTGTGTGTGTGTGTGTGTGTGTGAGAGAGAGAGAGAGAGAGAGAGAGAGAAACATTTGACTTTTATAAAAGAACATGAGTTATGAGACAGCAGTAAAACAAACACCTATGAACCCACTACCCAACTTAGGAAATAGGATATTACCAATACCTTGAACCTCCCTATATGCTCTTTTCTGATCCCATTTCCTGCCTTCCCATGCTGTCCCCATGCCTTACCCTCCACCAGCTGCAAACTACTCATGACTTTTTTTCTAATTCGCTTGCTTTTCTTTATTGTTTTACTACACGTGTATATGTTGCTAGATTATACCTTGTCTACTTTTGCTTGCTTCTGAATGTCATAGAAATAGCATCACACACAGAAATGACATCACACACAGAAATGACATTCTTCTGTGGCTTGTATTTCATTCAACATTATTTCTAAGAGTCATCTATGCACATAGCTATAGTTCATTAACTCTTCATTGCAGCATAGTATTTTCTTGTAGGAAGATACTACAATTTATTTATCTATTCTCCCAATGACAGACATTATTTCCTTTTTTTTTTCCTATCATGTCTACTAATGTGATCGTTTCTTTCCCTCATTTTCTCTCTTCTCTCTAAAACTTATGTTAGTCAGTTGTTGGATCTTCTAGGCTGAAATTTTCTTGAGAACCTTGAATTTTCTTACCTCTTCCCTCCTGTTTTCTGTCTCTTTGTATGTTTCTTCTACTATCTCAGAGGACTTCTCAAATTATACTCTAATTCATCTATCGAACTTTATTTCTGATATCATATTTTGAATTTTTAAAAGCTCTTATCCTCTAGATGTTCCTTTTTATAGCTTACTGTTCTTTTTTTGTAGTTTTTATAGATACAAAGTTTAGGATTTTCTTGCTTTTTTTTTTTTTTTTTTTGCTTTCTGTATTCTCTATTTCCTCTTAGGATGCTTGGTGGATTTATGTACCTGTCTTTCATGTTACAAGCTCCCCTCTGATGTCAAGGGATGCTTAGCTGTCTGCTCACACTAAGAGTAAAGGCGCCAAAATGCTGATTTAGAGTCCTGGGTGCATGGGTGGGGCTCGTCCACCAGTGGGCTTCACAGTAGGGTGATCAGGTGGGGATCCAGCTATTTCACTGAGGAAGCATCAAATGCTAGTAGGTCCTTTCTCTTAGCCTAGTCAGTTTCCTCAGAGAGGAATCTTCCATTCCTCCTCCCAGAGGATGTAAGCTTGTCTACCATCATTCTGGCTGCTGAGCGGGGATAGTGAGTGGGAGGTTTGCCCTTCACAGGTTGACTTTCACCTAATGCCCGTTTTCAGTATAGTTCCCTATTCTCAACTGTGCCTAGTGTCTCTGATTCCAGAGCCTCTTAGTTTGAACTTTCCATCTTCTTCCACTGTGGGGGAGGGTAGTCATCTGGTTGTGTGGGGTGGGAGTGAAGATCTGGGAGTCTGCTTGCTCCTCAGACAGCAAAGATGCACCTCCTATTTTCAGCCCCACCGCTCATCCCCATCTTCAGGGGTACTCCAAGTGGAGTCCTGCAGCAAAGAATTCACTTGCTGCTTCTTATTTGTACCACCTCCCTTTTCAGGTTTAAATTTCAGCTTTCTCTGCACTTTTAAATCAGTTACCACTGACTTTCCAGCTTCCAAAATTTTCTTGACATCTGTCATATGTTCCTGTATCCTCTCCAATTTGCTTTGTCCTTGTGCATATGTGCTTTTTTTGGTTGTAATTTTTCAACTATCATTTTGAGGCTTTGGGGAGGAGTTGGAAATAAATGCACGTGTTTTCAATGTCATTACCCTACAACACAGAGATATTAGAATGTGGACAAGTACATGAGGGGAGGAGCATGAGAAACTGGAGGAAGTCTGCAGGGCCTCGCTTGGGTGTCTGTGGCAGCCTTTGGTTTTCAGAGGCCTCTGTATGCTGGCCGACTGCCTGACACAGTGTTCAGATATGTGGCAAGTAGAGAGAATTCTCTGCGTGTGTGTTCAGACTAGTGTACCCTTTTGCAACGAGCAGCAGAGGAAAGAAGTGTTGAACTGAGGAAAGAGAATCAGGCACAGTTGGAGCAAGCAAAGTCTACTGGAAAAGCATTGATAGCTAAGATCCAAAGGAATCTCACCCACCCCATTCTCCCTGTTAGGAGAGTTAATTCTAGGGGAGGCGATATTGGGTGCTCTTTAGGAACAGCCCAGGACAGCAGAGTTCAGTCCCTGTTTAGACTCCAGGAGTCGATGTAGGTATAACTCCAACACCTGCGGCTTAGTTCCTGAAGTGGGGAAAACAGCAGATTTCTCATCCCCAGTCAGAGGGCCCCCCAAAAGGCCAGGACTTGATTAACAACAACACTGGCTACCTTGCTTCCACTGTGAGCCAGATAACCACCAACAGGAGAGCTACGTCTCAAACAGGATGCTAACTTGCCCATTGCATCTAGCAAACCAAAGTTGGATGGGGCAGGTTCTGAGAGAGGACAGTGCAGCCACCACCTGTGCAGCCAGTGCTCCATGACCTGGCTCCACCAGCCAGTGGTCGCTCCACCACCTCCTGCTTGGGGGCGTTGTCTCAGAGATAGCCCCAGCCACCCCATCTAGAAGGGGAGCAGAGCAGTCCAACGTGCAATTTCTGAGGGGCAGATCCCAGGACTCGATGTGAGTGCTGACAAGAGATTTTCACATATTGAGGTATATGGGCAAACTATTTGGGTTCAAAACTGATTTGGCTTGAACTGAAAAGCCTGACTTGTGGTCTATCAAACATACATTGTACATCTGCTTAACCATTAAAGTAAAGAATGCACTCAAGATAAGAATGCATTCTTCCCCTCCTACACCCTATTGGTAACGCCCAGATTGGTCCCTTTCCCGACATCAGGGTCACGTTGACCTGCTAATTTGCAACTGAATACCTCTTTGAAACTTTGATGAAAACATATCCTGGTTATGTTTAATGTGTGTTCTTTGTTCTAAAAAGATATAAGACTACTGGAAGCCATGCTCCTCTGGAATGCTTTCTAAGGCCTTCCCAGGTTATAATCCTCACTCTGGCTCAAGTAAACTCACCTTATTCCTCTTATCTATAGAATGGTTATTGGTTATTTTGTGTGACAGTGCTCACCCTTTCTTCTGATTGTGAGCACCCTGCAGTCTTCCTGAGAAGCTAATACACCTGAGACGGGTCAGACAGAATGGCCTGGAAGAATAGCTCCTGCCATGTAAGGAGGATGTAAGCATGCTCTGGAATGTTCTCCAACACCACCAAGCAATTCTTCAGTTCTCAGCAGACACTAACTGAGTGTCCTACAATTCAACTCAATTCTGACATTATCTACCAAGAGATAGAATCAGATCCCACAAGTTAAGGGCTCAGTCCCACAAGATTGCCCCTTCAGACACCAATCAACTCCAGGTTGTCACCTGTGCTTCTGAGCAACTGGCTATGAATCAGAGGGTCCCATGACCCCCTCCTTGGGTTGGATTATTTGTTAGAATAGCTCACAAAGCTCAGGGAAACATTTACTTACTACCAGTTTATTATAAAGAATATCACAAAGGATACAGATGAACAGCCAGATGAAGAGGTACATAGGGCAAAGTTAGGAAGGGTCCTGAACTCAGGAGCTTCTGTTCCCATGGGTCTAGGGTGCACCCCGCTTCTGCCATGTGGATGTGTTCATCACCCCAGAAGCTCATCAAATTCCTTGTTCAAGAGTTTTTATAGAACTTAATCTGCAGCTCTCAACTTTCCTTAGATGGGTGGGTGGAGCTAAAAGTTCCAATCCTGTAGTCACTTGGTCTTTCTGATGACCAGCCCCATCCTGAGGCTGCGTAGGGGCCCCACCCTAAGTCATCTTATTAGCATAAACTCAGGTGTGTTGGAAAGGGCTTGTTATGAATAACAAAAGATACTCATATGGAAAGTAAATTCTCTTCAATAAATGGTGCTGGAAAAACTGGACAGCCACATGCAAAAGAATGAAAGTAGACCATCTGCCTTCGCCATTCACAAAAATTAACTCAAAATGAATCAAAGACCTGAAGGTGAGACCTGAAACTATAAAACTCCTAGAAGAAAATATAGGCCATACACTATTTGACATTGGTCATAGAGGAATCTTTTTAGATACCATGTCTACTCGGACAAGGGAAACTAAAGAAAAAATAAACAAGTGGGACTTCATCAGGTTAAAGAGCTTCTACAAGGCAAATGAAACCAGGATCAAAATGAATAGACAACCCACCAGCTGGGAGAAAATATTTGCAAATCATATATCCAACAAGGGGTTAATCTCCGTAAGATATAAAGAACTCACACAACTGAACAACAAAAAAACAAACAACCCAATCAAAAAATGGGCAGAGGACATGAACAGATACTTTCCCAGGGAAGATATACAGATGGCCAATAGACATATGAAAAGATGTTCAACATCACTAATCATCAGGGAAATGAAAATCAAAACTACACTAAGATATCACCTTACACCAGTTAGAATGGCTATAATCACCAGAACAAAAAAACAACAAATGTTGGAGGTTGTGGAGAAAAGGGAACCCTCATTCACTGCTGGTGGGAATACAAACTGGTGCAGCCTCTATGGAAAACAGTATGGAGATTCCTCAAAAAAATTAAAAATAGAAATACTCTGTGATCCAGCTATCCCACTGCTGGGAATCTATCCAACAAACCTGAAATCAACAATCCAAAGAGGCTTATGCACCCCTATGTTCATTGCAGCATCGTTCACTATAGCCAAGAAGTGGAAGCAACCCAAGTGTCCCTCAACTGATGATTGGATAAAGAAGATGTGGTATATACAATGGTATACTACTCAGCCACAAAAAAAAGACAAAATCATCCCATTTGCAACAACATGGATAGACCTGGAGGGTATTATGTTAAGCGAAATAAGCCAGAGAGAGATAGACAATCACCGCATGATTTCCCTCATGTCTGGAATATAAACCAAGACACGGACAGAGAGAACTGTATGGTGGTTACCAGGGGCAAGGGGGTTTGTGGGGTGGGCACAAGGGGTGAAGGGATGCATTTATATGGTGAATGACAAACAATAATGTACAACCAAAATTTCACAATGTTATAAACTATTAAGACATCAATAAAAAATAAAAACGATACTCCTATCACTTAGGAAATGCCGAGGGTTTTAGGAGCTCTGCCAGGAACCAGGGATGGAGACCAAATATATTTCTTATTATATCGCACATGCCAACACCACATCCTCAGTGATAGCTGCTTCTGCTTTCTACAGGGTGGCATTACTCATTTCAGTGAGGAAATTATTCTCCACACGGCTCCTTTTCCCTCCGAGTTGAGTAAGGGAGGCGAGAAGGAATGGCTCAGAAGCAGACAGTGTTGGTACTTTGCCCAAAGCCCCTAGCATCCCTGGCCTGGTTGTTATGCATGCTAGGGCTCCACGTGATTTCACTCCCAACAGCCTGCACCTGCATCTCTAGGTAGAGAGCCTGGTGATTTATGTACCCCTTGGGCCAACCCTTAACAAATGACTGACAACCCTGGGGGTATAGTCCTCTGCTCTCCCCTCCCTGGCGGGGGCAATTTTAAGGTGTCTCCAGAGTTCCCATGAGGGGCTGAGCCAGAGCTACCCTCCTTGGCACTGTGCTTTGCTGTTGTGTCTTTGCTGGGCCTCCTTTCTTTCCAGGTCCCACTTCCCCACGCACAGCCCAGCAGTTTTTTCTGGGAACACTTCTTAAATAAATAATTTTTACGTGAATCCTCTTCGAGTCTGCTTCTGGAAACTCAACCTCAACCTCATTGTTCAGAGTCCTTGCCGGATCTTTGCTACTAAAAATGGAAAGACTGGGTAGCCCTTTGTTTACAAAGCACAATAAGGATGCTGCAGATGTGAAAAGGTAGACTCTGAGATGAGGAAAGAGTGGAGACTTAAATTGTTTCTTCAAATTAAAGGGAGAGAATTGGGGTTCTGAAGGGAATCCAGCATAGTAAGAAGGGGAGGAAGTTGGGAGTTTGAGGAGGAAAAGGGGCTGAGCGGCACAGCAGTATGAAACCTCTCTACACGCCCAGCCTTCAGTAAGGACTGCTGCTCACACACGCACTGCACTGTGTGGGTGTGATGTTTGGGATGAGGGGAATCAAATGAGAAGGTTGCTTGGGATGCAATGCTGCAGTGCAGGCCAGAAGAGCAGGATGAGAAGGCCAGACGGGCCTGAAACTGAACTCATTCTGTGGAAGCAGTGACTGAGCCAGAGAAGACTAAGGAAAACATAATCCACCATGCATGCACCACACACATTCACACACGCCAATCCACCAAGAGGTGGAAAGGGATAAAACACCTCCTCCTCTGAGATCTGAATTATGCATGAAATGACTAACTTGAAATAATTGAAGGATAAATTCTAAAATCATCCCAAGAATATCCAAAGGCGTTTACAACATCGGAAGAGCCTTTCTCAATTAAAATCTATAAATTGACTCCCACAGCAAACAGGAGTTCATGGAAGGTGGGGGATACAATTAAAAAGGTCAAGCTAGGGGCCGGCCCGGTGGCGCAAGCAGTTAAGGGCGCGTGCGGTTAAGTGCGCATGCTCTGCTGCGGCAGCCCGGGGTTCGCCTGTTTGGATTCTGGGCGTTCACTGACACACCGCTTGGCAAGCCATGCTGTGGCAGCGTCCCATATAAAGTGGAGAAAGATGGGCATGGATGTTAGCCCAGGGCCAGTCTTCCTCAGCAAAAAAAGAGGAGGATTGGCAGATGTTAGCACAGGGCTGATCTTCCCCACAAAAAATAAAAAAAATTTAAAAAGTCAAGCTAAGGTAATGTCATCCAAACCCACAACTGGCATCCCCCTCCCCCCGCTATGACCTGAGTGCTTTCCTTGCTCCCCCAAGCCATGACAGAGCCAGGGCAGCGCTGGGACTTCCTCCCTCTGCCCTGCTCACCCAGGATTGAGCATCCTGTGCTGATAGCCCTGCCCCTTCCCTGCATCCCTCTCCTCAGCCCTGCTGCCAGCCTCCTCTCCTTGTGTGCCAGGGTGTTAGTGGTGGGTGCTCCCGAGTGACTGAGATCTAATGCACTGAGGGAGCTGCGGACCTGCCTCTGAATTCACTCCCATCTCTGACTCTTTCTCGTTTCAATTCTTTATTCCACAAACATCTATTCACCACATGCTACTCACCAGGAACTAATATCTTTGTTCTGTCTCCATCCCTGTTTCTGTTTCTTTTTCTCACTCTCCCTGACTCCATTCCTGCCTGTTTCCTCCTCCTTTCCTCTCCACCCTTCTTCCTCTCCCTCTCTATCCCTTCTCCCAGTCCTGGTCTCTTTGAATTAAATTGGCCTATGTCTCTGAAGACAGATGATGCAGCAAATTTGACAGTGCCCACAGTAACTGATATGTCGCAAAGCAGTTTGTGCTAACAAGTCCATTTTTTTGCTATTAGGAATAATGGAGTAATGAACATGATTTTCGATCTTTATCTATGTCTCTGATTAATTCCTTCAGCAGAGCTCCCTAGGTATAGTATTTTTAGGTCAAAGGGTACAGACATTTTTAAGGCTCTGATATATTTGGAATATTGTCTTTTCAGTAATGTTGCACATGTAACTGGACTTACTTTAAGTTCATACCAACCTCAGATTTAAGATGGGGTCACATGTGTTTTTCCAGGGTTCCTGAAGACATTCACATTCCAGAATATCTCAGCAGATTGGTCGGTTTGTAGAGGACATGCCTATTCCCCTTTCTGCTCACTTAAATATTCATTTGTCTGTTGATTTGTTCCACACACACCTATATCAGGCATGAGCCAAGGGCTAGTAATGACCCTGAACTAGACTCTGGTGATTTAGAGCCTTGCCAAATCACGAGTGACTCGTTCCTTCAGACTAGGCTCAATTTTGGCATTTAGTATTTTAAAAATCAACAATAAGATGAGAATTTTCTCACAAGACAGCGTGTGATCAAAGATCATTTTGTTCCCACCCATTTATTCCCTCCCCAGACAATAGTAAACAACATTCAGCTCTCACCCATACTGCCTTCAGTCTCTGTGGTTGAGACTTCTCCTTTTTTCAAACACATAAACAGCTTTGGGTGTCCTATAATTTTTAATCACTGCTTGCTATAGCCTGAATGTTTGTGGCCCCTCCAAAATTCATATGTTGAAACCTAATCCCCAGTGTGATGGCATTTGGGCATGGGGTCTTTGGGAAGTGATTAGGTCATAAGGGTGGAGCCCTCATGAATGGGATTAGTGCCCTTATAAAAGAGACCCCAGAGAGCTCCCTCACCCCTCCTGCCATGTGAGGACACATTGAAAAGAAGGTGGTCTATGAACCAGGAAGCAGGCTCTCATCAGACACCAAATCTCCCAGCACCTTGATTTTGGACTTTACAGCATCCAAAACTGTGAGAAATAAATTTATGTTGTTTATAAGCTACCCAATCTATGGTAATTTGTTATGGCAGCCCAAACGAATTAAGACACTGCACCAAAGCAGGGAAGTGTTTTGACCTCTTTTATTTCCTTGTCTAGGGCAGAATTCATAGGCCATGGTGCCTGCCCATATTCTTTTCCCTCATTTGAGATAGGTTCAATGGGCTGGTCTCTCTTTGTTATCCAACAGGTACATGAAAATACCAAGCATTATATGTCCCACTTGTCACAATATATTTATTCTTGCAGTTCTTGGTGTACCTTGCTTGCTAATCACAATTTTTAACTATTAGGTGAGAGTCAAGGGGTGTTTTTAGGTCCCCAAAGAGGAATTTGACTAAAGGTCTCCCAGAACATTTAGGTGCACTTGGAAACTCAGAGTGCATGTTAATCAGATAATCACAATACAGTATGACAAAGGCTTTTCTGAAGTTGCACTATAGGGGAGGTGGGATTTGAGGGGTAACCCAGAGGAGAAGTCCATAACACTACATGCAAAGGCAAGAGACTTTATTAATTGTGTATCAGTCAGTTAATGCTGCATAACAAACACTGCAATAATCTCAGTGTCAAACAACAATACATATTTGTAAATTTCTCACTCAGGTGACTGGAGGTTTGATGGGCATGGACCTTAATCTTGTCTGGGCTTAGATGGGCTTGGCTCCAAGCCATGGATTTGATTCAAGTACATTCCATGCATTTTAGATCTCCTTGCACCAGTGGCTATCTGGTTATCATGGCCAAAGAGAGGCATGCAAGAGACCAAGCCCAACATGCAAGCACATTTTAAGCCTCTACTCACATCATGTGTCCTAATATCCCATTGGCCAAAGTAGGGCATATGACAAAGTCAAGGTAGAAGGAAGTACATTCCTCCCATGGAGGTGTAGTGAGAAGCAGTGAATATTTGCTGAAAAGTCATCTAGTCTACCACAAGTGGATCTTGGAGAACCAAAGGATGTTGTTCTAGGGAGAGGTGGAGGAATGAGTGTTCCATAGAGAAGAACTACATCAGGAAAGGCAGGGAAACATAAGGATGTATGGCACATTTAGGGAATTGTGTGTGGTTTGAAGGACAAAAGTCCAGGACACTTGTGAGAGATGTTGAGTGTGTGTAGGAGGGTGAGTCAGGAGAGGGAGACAGGAGCCAGTATCTCAGGTTTGGAGGAAATCCAAAAGATCTGGACAGATTGGGCAAGGTAAGAGGCCTGCCCTCCCTGTTGGATTTTCAGGGGACTCCTGACCTGTCTCTTGAAGTCTCTACTTCCCGGGGGGGAAAAAACCTTCCATCAACCCTCTGTGCTCTCTAGGCAACCAATATTACCTCTCTTCACCGTCCAGGTAAAGAACTGCACTAACTCCTTTTCCTCATCACCTCTCATGCCCAACATCACATCTAGTAAATGTTTACTGTATATACTCCAGAATATGTGAACAACTGGGAATTCCTTTTTCAAAATTATTTTCTTCTCATAAGACATATTTTGAAAGAGTGGCACAAAATGGCAAATATGAAAGATGTACTGCCTGTTGGCAGAAATAACCAACCTTCATGCTTTGATCAATAGCCTTCCAGATTATATACAATGTAATTACATAACTAGAATCATATATTCGGTTATATTTAACCAAATTTTTTATATCAACTCAAAACAAACCTATCACATTCTTTTTAATGGCTGCCATGTATTTTATTGTATGGCTATGCTATCATTTATTCAATCTCTTAATTTTCACCACTAGAAATAATATTCTGAAGAATATCCTTTTAAATATTTATTAGCCTACTGGTCTAGTTATTTGTCTAAGCATAAATTGCTAGAAGTAGTACGATTTGTTCCAATTCATACTCACTTAAACTTTTCATACATATTGTCAAATTGCCTGCCAGAATGGTTATTTTATAGGCATTCCTACTAGCAGTGTCTGAAAGTGGCTTTTCCTCACACACTTTATGTCACTGGGTATTTTACACATTGCTAACACTAACAATTTTATCTCTTTGTTATTATAATGGAGCAATGGCTTTTTTATTTCTTGTGAAAAATATTTTTTGAACTAGAATTCTCCCAGTAGAGCTGGGAGAGAGGAATTATTAAAGATAGAAGCAGAAATTAATAAATTAGAAAGCAAAAAAATAAGTAGACTTGATAAATAAAACTAAGAGCTGGGTCTTTAAAAAAGAAGGGGGAAAAAAGACAAAGAAAAGAAAAAATTACTATGAAGCACAAGCAAAAAAATAAAGGGTAAAACACAAAAAACAGGGGCCAGTCCAGTGGCGTAGTGGTTAAGTTCACGCGTTTTGCTTCAGTGGCCTGGGGTTCACTGGTTCAGATCCTGGGTGCAGACCTACTCCCTGCTCATCAAGCCATGCTGAGGCGGCGTCCCACATAGAGCAACTAGAAGGATGAACAACTATGATGCACAACTATCTACTGGGGCTTCGGGGAGAAAAAAGGAAAAGAAGAGGGTTGACAACAGATGTCAGCACAGGGCCTATGTTCCTCAAAAAAAAAAAAAAATGCCAACTAAGTGTTCAGTCTCTTGGGGGAAAAAAACACAATAAGGAATAAGGTCTTTACTTCCACATATAAAGAACTTAAAATTTTTAGAAAATTTGATGTTAAAATTTATGTTAATATACCCAAAAAGTTATCTGAAATGAATGGTTTTCCTTGAAAATATAAGTTCCTAAAATTGATGCCTCAGAATCTATACACCAGAATATACCAAAATCCATTGATAAAATAGAAAATGTTGTAAGTATTCTATGCCCCCAAGCAACAGTACCCCAGATTTTTATGGTTTTATAAATGAGTTCTAGGAATCTTATTTAAAAAATACCATTTCTATGTTATTTAAAATAGATATTTAAACTAGCATAGGAAAATATGTAATTTATAATACAAAAATGCAATTCACTTTATAATACAAAAGTCTAACCAGGCACTTACAATTATGAAAGTCTTAAATAAAATATTAGTAAGTTATACCCAGCCGTGTATTAAAAGAATTATGCCCCACGATCAAATAGTGTTTATTCCAGGAAGAATGATTGGTTCAACATTAAGAAATCTGTGTTGAATGAGGCATTCTGTAATGCGTCAGATGGTGAAAGGAAAAGAGCATATGATCGTCTCAATATATGCCAAAAATATATTCATTAAAGTATAACATCCATTTCAGACAGTGATGATAGCACAACGATGACAACAATGAGGAGCAGCAAACATAACGGTAAAACATTAAATCTTGGAGGTGTTTCCACTAAATGAGATGCTCACTATTATTGCCATTAATCAAAATGTTTCTGAAGTCTCAGAACAATGCCATCAGTTGAGAAAAGGAAATAAAAGGGATAGATATTAAAAGGAACAGTGAATTATCTTTATTTCAAGACTATATTCTTTTCTTCCTAGAAAATCCATGAAAACCGACTGAAAATATTGAAATTAATGAGAGGTCAATAAAGTGGTTCAATGTAATAAATACATAGACAAATCGATGACTTTCTTATATACTAGCAATAACCACGTAGTAAATGTACTGAAAAAAGGAGATTCATTCATAATTGCAACAATAACTGTAGAATACCTGTATATAACTGTACCAAAAATATATGACTTATATGAAGAAAATGATAAAATATTCCTAAAGAGAAAAAAGAAAACTAAAAAAGTGGGAGAGACATACCATATTTCAAGGTATAAGGATGTCAGTTTCCCCTGAATTATTTTATGAATTTAATACAGTTTCAATGAACATCCCCAGGGGATTATTTTTGAAATGAAAGATTGATGCTAAAGTTGTCTGGAAGAATGCATGCATAAAAAGAGCCAAGAAACTTTGAATGGGCTTATAGCCACACAGAGTAAAGACTACATTCCCCATTCTCTGTTGCACCTAGATGTGTTCATGTGACTAAGTTTTGAGCAGTGAAAGTGTTTTGTTGCTGAATCTGGAAACTTTTCTTAAGAGACAACCTACAGGGACGGTTTCCCCTTCTCTAACCCCTTTCTCTATCCTGCTGCTTAGAACATGAAGTCTAAGAATGAAGATGTGTAGGCTGGACTTGGAGGATGAAGATCACAGTCTAGTAATGGCAGAGCAGAAAGCTGGAAGGAGCCCAGGTTTCAACGGTTTTCATGAAAGAGAGAAGCCACCTCAGCTCCAGATTGCCTGTACCTGGGCATTAACATGAGCGAGAAATGAAGCATCTTATTTAAGCCACTGTTACCTTGAGTTGTCTTCACTCACAAGTGAGTCTAATCCTGTTATAATAACCCTCATATTTTCCCCATGCTTATATAATTATATTCAGACTTATATAAACACACACACAAGTTTTATATAGGTTTTTGTCATTGTTTAGAGGGAGAAAGGAAACTTTCTTCATCTTGTTTTCCTCAGCCAATACAACCTTGTGAAATTGTTACCACACAAAGATGGGGTTCTCCCACCCAGTGTGCATAAAAAGCCAATTATTATGGCATCAGCTTTTGAGAAAAGCAAAAAAGCTTTATTGCAAGATCAACCTGCAGGGAGACAGGAGGCAATGCTCTCAAATTTGTGTCCCTGATCCAGCACTTGGGGCAAAATTCAGGAAATAAAAGGGCAGGGTGGTCTGAAGTGTGGAGACAGATGATTGGAGGTAAGCAGAAGTGAGGTAATTGATGACCTGCACAAGCATAGTCAAGCTTCATGGCTCTTCACAGGACACATGTTCACAAAATGATGGTGTTGGTATGATCTGAGGGTGGAGTTTTCGGCCCATTGATGTGGAAAGGATCACTTATCAGGCATTTGCACAGGCACAGTCCATGGGTTGGTGGTCTCATCCAGCCTGAACTGGACAAGGAGTCATTTCTCAGTTCCTGAAAAACCACTCTTAATTACTCTGTTGATAAGATGGGGTAGTTGAACTGGTCCTAGAGGGCCCGTGTTTACAAAATTTTATCTATATCAATTACTATAGTTCTAATACGTGTTTTTTGATAGCTTCAAGAAAGTACCAAAATTTATTCCCCCGTCCTCTTATTTTGGGCATTTGTTTTGTTTCCAGTTTTTCTCTCACTATTAACAATGAAGCAATATACGTAGGTTCTTGTATTCTGGTGCTCTTGTTTCTAAGGGATAGAATCCTAGGAGTAAGCTAGCTAGATGAAGGATGTGTGTATTTTAAATTTTAATAGATGTTACTAGATTGCTTTCCAGAAAGCCTGCAACACTTCCATTTCCCTCAGCAATGTATGAGAGCACCATTTCTCCACCTCCCCACCGGCAATAGCTCCTTTTTATTTTTTAGCAGTCCAGTAGATGTAAAATGTTGTTACCTCAATTTGCTTTTCCCAGACTATTAATCAATATCTGGTAATATAAGACTCCTATCTCTTCTTTTCACAGTTTTCACACATTTCTTCTTTCATACAGCAAGATTGTGTTATCCAATTCAAACAAAATCCTATGGGATTCAAAATGGAATTACAATAAATTGATATATAAATTTTGAGAAAACTAAAATTTTTATATTAAAACCTTCCCACCAAAGAACATGGTAAGCTTTTATTGGTTTAGTTCTTTTATGTCTTTCAATAAACTTTATAGTTTTTTACTTAGCTTTTCCTATGCCTTTCTTGTTAAGTTTATTCTTAAATCTTCTATAGTTTTTGGAGCTATTATAAAGAGAATATTTTCCCATTTCTATTTCTAGATATTTATTGGTAAAATAGAGAAATGTTACGGATTTTTTAATTTATATTTATATATAACATTATGTATTGTATATTTATTTTATACCAAGACACCTTATCAAATTATCTTGTTCGTACAATCATTTTTTACTGGAACCTCTTGCATTTTCTTGTTAATAACATCAGAAAAAAGAGATAGTTTTAGCTCCTTATTTCCAATGCTTATGTTAGTTATTTCATTTTCTCTTTTGGCATTTTCTAGAACCTCCAAGACCATAATAAATAATAACAGGCCAAGTTTCATGATTTTTATCTTCCTCTCCTTTATTTATTTTTTATTTTTTCATTTTTTTTGGTGAGGAGGATCAGCCCTGAGCTAACATCCATTGCCAATCCTCCTCTTTTTGTTGAGGAAGATTGGCCCTGGGCTAACATCCGTGCCCATCTTCCTCTACTTTATACGGGACACCGCCACAGCATGGCTTGACAAGCGGTGAGTCAGTGCGCGCCCAGGATCCGGACTCGCGAACCCTGGGCCACCGAAGCGTGTGCGCACATAACCCCTACACCACTGGGCCAGCCCCTCCTCTCCTTTAACTGTCAGTGTTCCTCTACTTCTACCCTTGGTTGGACCTCTTCATTTTGAGGGCAAGAATAATGTCTGATTTTCCCAACACTCTTTTCCTAGCAACCAGAATAGGGCTGAGCACATGCTATTAAAATGAAATATATATATATATATGTTTCAAAAAGGAGGAAGCGGCCAGATGATGAGTTCACTAAAATCAAACAAGATAAGAATTCAAAATGTATTTTAGATTTAATAAGAAGATCATTGATGAACTTAGTGATAGTATTTTAGTGGTGGAGGCAGAAGCCACAGGACAGAAATTTTGGGAATAAAGCACTCCAGTTCTGAGGGAACTTTTTGTGCAAATATTTGGGGTCCTGAGCTCTGTTAGTGTTTATGGGACGCTGAAAACGTTTCAGGATGGTGGAGCTTGTGGTGCACATGGAGAGCTGAGTGATGAGCAAGAGCCACACTAACTAAGGACTTTGTGCTCCAGCTTGGAGGCCATGAGTATCTATGGAAGAACTTTAAACTAAAGAATCATACCCTTAGAGTTGCTTTTCAGAAAGATCACTCTTTCTACAGAAAATAGAGTACTATTTCCTGAATTCACCCATTTCTCTCCAATCTTATTTGCATTGCCTTTCCTTGGATCAACCTCCCCACCACTCCCCGCATGTGGATTCCTGCAACAATTTCTTAATGTCTTTCCATCCATTCTTGTCCCTCCTCCGATCCATTCTTCACACTAGTTTCCAAGGTAATCCCTTTTTGTTTTTTGTTTTTATTTTGTTTTTCAGAAGAATATTTTCTAGATTACAAATCTAATCATGCCATTCTGCTTAAAATGCATTATTGGGAGTCAATAAAGCACTGCCCTGGCTTCTATGAAATCCAGCCTTCCCAGGTGAGATCCTAAGGGCATCAACATCCATCCTTTGGTTGGTAGAAACTTTATCTGAGGAATGACCTATTCTTGGGGCTCCTAGGGAGGAAGTCAGTTTCTGCTTTAGGGAAACAGAGCTCAGTGAGGATTCAGTGACCATCCTTTGAGGTTTTGGGGTGCAGATTTCCTCAAAACTGTTTCTTCTCACACCCTGGAGCCAGTTCAAATGGTGCTAAAAGCTGATGTGATGCTTATCCCATTCCTCTGCTGAATGTTCCCTACAGGACATCCCGATGCCCTTATGACTGTTGGGATGGGAGGATAAGTTCTCTGGAAACAGTCTGGTCTGTAGATCTGTGTCTGAGGAGAGAACCAGGAAGATTTGGATGGGGTTTGGGGAAGAGTTCTTCTTGGAAGACTTCACATTCAAACCACTTCAGTGCTAGGATTCAGTAATAATGGTGACAAAGACATGGCAGAAAAGTTTTCCTTCCATATCTTCCCCTCTTCTCCTCAAAGCCTGGCACCTCCTGAGGCCAGGATAGCAGATGTGATGAGACGGTCAGATTCTGAATATATTTTGAAGATAGAGCTGATGGGATTTGCTGACAAATTGAATGTAGGGTGACAGAAAATGAGACGGATCAAGGATGACTCCAAGGTTTTTAGCCTGAGCAACTGGAAGCTTGCAGTTGCTATTTACTGACATGAAGGAAGCTACAGGATGAGAAAGTTTTCAAGAGGTCTGGAATTTAATGTTGGACGTGTTATATTTGAGATGCTATTAGACATCTAAAGGAAGATATCAAGCAAGTAGTGGGATATATAAGCCAAGAATTCTTAGGGAGAAGCCTAGGTTGGAGACATAAATTTGGGAGTGTTTGAGGTCACCAGGAAGTAAGAGGAGATAAAGAAGAGGATCAAGGACTGAGCCTGGGGAAATCCAACATTTAGATAAGGAGATGAAGAAGAACCAACAGAGAAGACTAAGAAAGAGCAGTCACTGAAGTAGAAGGAAAACTGGAAGAATGCAATGTCAGGGAAGCTAAGCGCAAAAAGTGTTTCCAGGAGCAGAGAGTCGTCAACTGTGCCAAATGCTGCACATAGGTTGTACTGGTCCCAATAGAACTAGCTGCTGTAATAGAGACATCCCCATATCTCAGTGGCATAGGCAATATAAGTTTATTTCTCACTCATGTAAAGTATATTCAGCAGCAGAGGGGAAGGCTGAAAGGAAGGGAGAAGCAGTTCTCTGCTCCATGATGGTAATCAGGGTCCCATGTTCACAGAGGCAGAGTCATCTTCAATTTGTGGCTTCGAAGGTCACTTAGGGTGTCATTGTCCTCCCAGTAAATGGGAATGGGAAATGAGGATGATGCGTGGGAAGTATATTGGTAAGAGTCTAGCAAGAAATAAAGGGTTGGGTAATTTGAGAAAGGTTTAACAAAGAGACTATCTACAAAGGTGTGAGCAGGGAAAGGAAAACCATCAAAGGAGTGCCAACCCTGGTTGATAATAGGAGCTGTTACCACCCTAGCTCTGAACAAACAAGAGAAAGTAATGGTTAGTGGAACTGGGAGAGAGAAAGAACTATGTGGGGAGAGATTCTGGAACTGAAGCTTCGGTAGAGGAAAACAGGCAATGCAAAGCAACCCCACAGGGAGGGAGCCAGGGGAACAAACACTCTGACCTCACTCTCCTCCCTCCCTCCGATCTCCTGTAGGTACCTCCCATTGACTCAACCCAACCAGAAACCAGAAGGCTCATTGATAAAGTCCCTAGTGGTTAGGTTTCTGAGGCATAGGGCAGGGCAGAGAAAGATGAAGAGTGGATCTGGAGGAGCATATATCCAGCACAGGATGTTTCTGTGAGTCAGGCTTAGAAGGTACATACATCCCTTCCACTCACATTCCATTGGCCAGAACCCAGTCATATAACCACTTCTAACTACAACTAAGTTTGGGAAATATGATCCAGTTAGTGCCCAGGAGGAAGGAGAGGGAGATTTGGTGAACAGCTAACCCCTCTCTACCTCACGGTCAAGAAAGATGGTAACTTAGAATTGACCATTGGATTTAGCTATATGGAGGCAATTGGTGATCAGGATAATCCAGTCTTGGTAGAGTGGTGGGCGTGAAAGCCTGATTGGAGTGGATTCAAGAGCAAATGGAAGGAGAAGAATTAGAGACAGCAGTTATTAACAACAACAACTTCTTTAATAAGTTTTGCTGAAAAGGGAAGTAAAGAAATCAGGTAGTAGCTGGAAGTAGAGGAGTTGTGAGATCAAGAGAGTTTGCTTTGTTTCTTATGATGAAGAAATAAAAGCATGTTTTTTATGCTGATGGGAATATTCCAGTAGAGAAAAAACTGATGATACAGGAAAGAGAGGGAAAATTGCCGGAGCGGTTTCCTTGAGTAAGCAAGAAAGGATGGCATCTAGTGATAAGCAAAAGGTTGGCCTTGGGCAAGAACACAGGAAGTTCATCTATATTAACAGTGAGTAAAGCAGAATATATGGACAGAGTCCTGGTAGGGAGTAAATGTGGTGGGGGGAGCTTGTGGAAGTTCTTTTCCAATCACTTGTATTTTCTCAGTGAAACAAGAAGCAAAATTATCCTCTGAGAGTGAGTCTAGAGGAGGAATTGTTGAGAGTTTGAGCAGAAATGAGACAGTACGACACGGTTACCTAAAAGAATGTGAGAAATGATACCCAGAAGTTAATCTTCCCAATGGAGATGGCCCAGTTGTCTCTGAGATATTCCACTTTGAGTCCACATCCGGGCAAAAGCCTCTGGCCCTGCTTTTCTCCACTCTATCTATAGATCTCTCCTTGGCCCTAATCCAGCATCAAAACTGGATAATAGTAATAGAGAGAACTTTTTGAGCGCTTACAAAGTCCCAGCACTGCTCTAAACACTTCACATGTACTTAGTCAAAATGACTCTATGAAGTCGGTACTACTGTCATCAACCCCATTTTATAATAAGGAAACTGAGGCACAAGGTGAGTAATACAGTAGGTGCCCAAACTGAATTCAAACTCAGGCAGTCTGGCTCCAGGATCCACGCTGCTAACTTCTACGTATATATCTATACATACTAGAAGTGTCAGAGAGCGATAAACATGACAGGGGGTTGGGCTTGGGAGGAGTAAATGAAACTTAAAAAGGTCAAGGAGCTGTGGCCAGGTAGGTGGGGATAAGATGCTGTGCTTAGGAGAAGGTTGATGGGGACTTGCTGCTGAGAGAGGGGTGGCCATATTGTGACCTAGAGAGTCTAGGACCAAAAGGCAGAGCCAATAGCAGGAGCACAGGGACAAGTTCAATAGGCTGGAGGAGACTCGCATGTCTTCCCCACCCTGTGTAGGCTCTGCATCAATCAGCGTATAATGCTTGATTTAATCTTGATTTAACGTTCCTTTGGTTTCTGTGTGTTTCACTGGCTAAAAGAATCTGTTCTGTTTCCACGATGAGGGGCATGGTGCTGTGATGGTAGCAATAATGATGATGATATGGTGAAACAGCTCCCAATCAGTGAATGCTTCATCAATGAACAATGAACTTCATGAAGAACTTTATCAATGAAAAAATTCATCCATAGTGAAGAACCAAGCATTTTACTTACATTGTATCATTCAATACTTATAATACCCCTGTGAGGTACACACCATTATTCCCATTTTCAGATGAGGAAAGTGAGGCTCAGAGAGGTTGTATCACATGTCCAAAGTCACACAGGCACTAAGTGGTGGAGCTGGGGCTTGAGCCCTAGCCTGTTAGAGTTGGAAGCCTGAGTTGGCTACCCTGTTCCAGCTGCCACTCTATTTTGGGATGAAGCACCTGGAGTTCTAAGGAAGCCAACAGGGCCCCGAGGGCCTCTGGGGCAGGGCCCCTGGGTGAGAGGGACTCCTTTTAATGAAGGCAATTGAGAAACAATCCTCCTCTTTATTTGCCTGTAACAGGGGCTCAGAAAAGCTAATTATCTTCCTGTGAACCAGTTAACTATTCAATTTTCTCCATTTGGGTAATTAATTATCAGAGTCAAATGCAAGATCCAGCTAATTTTAGAAAGATGCAGCTGTAGGGTCATCTCGGGAACGCTCAGCTGAGAAAGGAGGAAGCGCAGGCACCAGCCTCTGTCGTGGCTTGGAGGGAGAAGGGGAGAGTTGAGGGGCCTCGGGCTGGCTGGAGCAGAGGGCAGGGAGAAGCGTGCCTAAGGCGGGCCGACTGGGATTCCCTCAGCTCCAGAGAGTAGCAGAGTCAGGGTCCTGGGCCCAGCAGGGCAAAGCTGCTATTGCAGCTGTCAGCACTACCTCAGGGTAGACGGGGACACTTCCACCACCACCTGCTCTAACTGCCTCCTCTTTCCCTTTGAGGGACCTGTGGGAATCTGTCAGCCCCTCAGTCCTCACATTATCACTTGGAGCCAGCTCATAAAAGTGATTAGCCAGAGAGAGAGAAATCTTAGGTCCTATGTCTGGCTATCAACACATGTTAGCACTGCTAACATTTATCAAGAACCAGGCATTTCTCCTCCAAGGAGGCTAGGTTCTATCACTTCCTGTACTACTGATGAGAAAATTGAGACTCAGAGAGGTAACGTAGCTTGTTCGAGACTTCGTGGTTAGGAAATGGGAGAAGCTGGGATTTGAGCTCAACTCTCAAATCCATGCTTTCACTGCCTCTTAAAGTGACATGCTACAGGTGCAGTTCTCTGAGCAGCATCAGGTGAAGGTATTGGGATATTTGGGGCAGGAAGGTTGGAGGAACACTTGGTTCACTAAACAAAGTCAACTGGTCAAAGATATTTAAACTCTCAGCAAGATCCTTGGGGGGAGAAAGAATGCTCCTTCCATCTGCAAAATCAGAGGGTCTAGAATTCTTTTCACTATTCCCATGTGCTCTGGGGACATCAAGAGGGATCAGAGAGGACCTGGCCACAGAGTCTGTCTCCCGGGCCAGTTTCTGGGGGGTTGGGGGGGGTGTGGGTAAGGATGATGACAGTTTTA
Organism: Diceros bicornis minor; assembly: GCF_020826845.1. Taxonomy (NCBI): domain Eukaryota; kingdom Metazoa; phylum Chordata; class Mammalia; order Perissodactyla; family Rhinocerotidae; genus Diceros; species Diceros bicornis. The sequence continues at coordinate 18,991,637 of NC_080758.1, forward strand.
CTGAGCACTTCCTATATGCCAAGAAGTGTAACAATCACTTTTACATGGGTTAACTCATTTAATCCTTGCAATGATCCATGAGGTGGTCATTCTTATCATTCCCGTTGCACAGAGAGAGAAATTGAAACACAAAGTTTAGTCCCTTGCCCTTGGGTGAGGAAGCTGAATTCAAATCTGAGCAGTTTGACTCCACAGCCTACCTCCCAGTCAGCTGGGCCCTGGCAGAGGGTCAGAGAGAGCTGGTGGGGAGGCCACCCAAAACCATGGACAGCTCCCCATGGCCCTCTGGTTGAATAGCCAGGTTCCTGAGGCTGGTTCCTTGTACCTCCCCGACCACCACCCATGTCCACCCATTGTGAAGAGCTCTGTTTTCTTGCAGAGGGGAATTCTCCTTGGACTGACTCTCAGGGACCAGATGCTCTGGCTTGATTCAAGCCCCTGAGAAGCCCTGTGGAGTTGGATCCTGAGCCAGCAACATCATTCCTCAGTGTTCTGGAAACCCATCCTCTAAGATGTAAGAGTTTTCTCTAGGGTGAGCCAGGCAGAGAACGGCTACCTACGTCAGCCCAACAGTCATTTCTCCTGTCCAGCCCTGCTCTTCCCACATCTGCCATTCCTATGGGACAACCAGTCCCCTCTGCCTCAGCTTCCCCATCTGTACCTCTCCCATATCTGCCAAAGCCCAGGGCCAAAACTGGACCTGCCCAAATTAGGTCTTCTTCCTCTTGCCAGCCCTGATGGGGTTTCCAAGTTCAAAGCCAGGCTCCCTGGCCCAAGCTGCTGTCCCAAAGCCCCAGCAGGTGCAACATGGTTGCTAAGCAACATCTTCGGATCTCTCTGTGTTCCTGTCACATGATTATTGTTGCTAAGGAAACAAGTCCTCTGGCATCCCAGGACGCAGCAAGGCCTAGGCAGCAGTGTGTTACCTGAGGCCTAACACAAAAATCTTCCTATCCCATGTTCCTCACGAGTTGTGAGTCTCTAACTGCTGTAGGGGACTATCAGGTTCATCCTTGCCTTTTACCCAGGCCCTGGCTCCTAGAAGGGAGAGCCTAAAGTCTTGGTCACTTACTGGGCACTCATGGAATCCAGTTCTTGGGGGTGGTCAGTAGCAAGAGTGCCTTTAGAGGGATGTATTAATATGGCAGGGTTCAGAAGATAAACTTTTTTTTTTATTTGAGGACGATTGGCCCTGAGCTAACATCTGCTGCCGATCTTCCTCTTTTTTCTTTTTCTTCACAAAGCCCCAGTACATAGTTGTATATCCTAGTTGTAGGTCTTTCTAGTTCTTCTATGTGGGATGCTGCCTCAGCGTGGCTTGATGAGTGGTGTGTAGGTCCATGCCCAGGACCTGAACCGGTGAACCCTGGGCCGCCAAAGCAGAACACACGAACTTAACTGCTACACCACCGAGTCGGCCCCCCAGAAGATAATCTTATATCCTCAATTCCCTCACTCTCTATCCATAGATTCCACTGTAGATGCTGAATGGGAAAGATTTGGATTGGAGGATGGGAAACCTGAGGAGGGGCTGTTGTAGGAGGGGCTGTTGTAGGAAGGGCTACAACATGGTTGTAGCAGGGTCCCAGTGCTGCAGCAGCAAGAGAGCCAGACAGAGATTTGCCCCAAATCCCACCTCCCCACAGCCACAGCTCAAACACTACGGGAAGATTGATGCCACATCAGAGGATGTCACAATCTCCCTGGAGGACTTGCCTCCCTGGATTGTCCAGTCTAGACTTCCTAAGGTTCCCTACCCAGGACTGGCCCAGAAATGAGGAAATCTCTTTGAAACACAAAATGATAAAGAGATGGACAATAGGAGAGGAAATATGAGAGAATTTGAGCACGAATGAGGAGGTGCAACCATTGAATGATAGGAATTTCGAAAATAAAGAACAGATGGAAGGAAATTATCAAAGAAATAATAGAAATGTATTGAAAATAATGGAAATATCCCAGAAAAGAGAGGCATGTGTTTCCAGAGTCAAAGAGTCCAAAGAGTGGCCAAAACAAACACTGAAAATATTTCCACCTCGAGTCCCATCGCTGAGAGGTATCAGATTACTGGTGACAAAGAGAAGATCCTAAAAGCTTCCAGAACAAAAACAATTTTCATAGAACATATCAAAAATCATAATGGCGTTAGACTTCTCAAGTAGGAGATTGAAGACCATGCAGCTACAGCCTCTAAATATCTAAGGAGAATTATTTTTCCTTAGATATAGAAAATTTCCTTGGAAATAGATATTTCCAAGACCTCTTTTTTGATCCTATCGATCCTTCTTTTATAACACCCCATCCATTTCTCATGGCTGCAGTGTCTAATCTTATCTTCTCTCTATATCGCCTCAAATTCGTCCAAAGTGCACCTGTTTGGATCTCTGTCTTTCACGTTGGAGGCTTTGCTCAACAGTTTGGTGATGTTTAGTGGTTGTTGGGATGATTAGATTAGGTTTAGGTTTAGAAGTTTATGTTGCCTGATTGTACTTAAGAGTAAAGCGCCAAAAAAACTAATCAGGAGGTCTTTGCACTTGGCTCCGGCATGTGGTTTGTGAACTTCACTGTGAGGTGATCCCCCAGGATCCATTTGTTAGATCCTTCTTAAGCTGGTCAGATTCTCCGGAGAGAAGGGTTGCCCACTCATCTGCCTGGAGAGTAAGATCCTGGCTACCAGCATTCTAGCAGCTGTGAGAGAAGAAAAGGGTGGGAGTTTCAACATTCAGCATGCAAATTTACACCTAATTCCCCTGTTTTCGGCCGGGAACACCCCTATCCTCAGTTGTACCTGGCATCCCCAATCCAGAAGCCCTCTTTTACCTTCTCCAGACAATAAACCTGCAATCTTCTGCTGGGCTTGTGGAGAGCTGGGGGTCTGGGTCTTAGACTTTAAACCAATCTTCCTGTTTTAGCCCCATCTGGTGGTGCCACCAATCTCTGAGCTTTTGGGGGTTTCTGCTGTGAAAACATGTTGCTGTTTCTTGATTTTTCCCATGGCCAGTTTAGGATTCAGCTTTCTGGGGTTCCTAAGTCAGCCACCATTCATTCATCTGCTTTCCAGCTTCTAAAATTTTATCTCTGTTTGGGGGATAGTGGGGGATATTCTCTCCTACTCTCTTTGTCTTTGTAGATTTAAACCATTTTAAAATTCCTGCACCATTATTTTGGTAGAGTTTTGGGAAAGATTAGTAATCAATTGCACTTGTTCAATCTTCCTTCTTGAAGTGGAAGTCTTCATACTGAATAACAACTAGAACTAATACATGTGCAGCCAGACAGCTTAGGTTCAAAAGCTGGCTTTGTCATCCTGGCTCTAGCATGTACTAGCTGCTTCACCATGGGTAAGTTATAAAAACTCTGTGTTTCCTCATATATAAAATGGGAATAATAGTGGCACATACTTCACTTGACTGTTGTGAGCTCTTAGAATAGTGCCTAGCACATAGTAAACCATTCTATCAGAGATGATGATGATCATGATGATCATGATGATCGTGATCATGACATGGTGTCTACTACGTGCCAGCACCTGCGGCAAAGGCAGTGGGTCTGGGGAAACCAAGATGAACATTCCATGTAAGCTTCTGCTCTTTCCAGCCCCAAACTGGTATGACCAGTTTTCCTACTCTGGTCTATACCATGTAAATACAATATGTACCCTAAGCAAATTACAAGCAGGTAGAAGTTCTAGTTGTGCAAATATAGCTGGTAACAATGTAAATAGCGTATTCAAATGAACTGGAGGCCAGCAATCCAGGGCAGTTGTTTTCAAATATGGTTGAATCTCTTCTGTTTAAGTATAATGGCCACGGCATCGTTTCCCAAGTGACTTACTCACACATTTATTTCTGAGCATCCAAATCATACTGCTGTTACTTGTTTTGCAGGGTAAATGACACCATCTGGACAATGGAAACAGCACATGCTTGGGGCAGTGTTCCCCTCCCACCCCGACGGCTTAAGCACAGTCTCCTCCCCCTTTCCACGAGCTTCCTTTCTTCTGGTCGGGTTGGCTTTCATCTTCCTCCCTCTGCTCTCTTTGTCCCGCTTAGCAGGCAGCAAACCTGCCTGTTCTGTGATCCTGCTGCTCAGCTTTAAAACAAAAACAAAAAAATCTCTGTTGCAATTTGTGAACTTCCCCTCCTGGAAGGTATAAGCTATCAGCTTTTGTGAAAGTAGCTTGAAATTGTGGAGGAAAAGATTGAAAAGGCAAAGAAAGAGACAGACTGAGAAAGACAGAAACCGAGGGAAGAAGAGAAGCATGGAGAGAGAGAGGGAAGGAGAGAGAGAAGGAGGGAGAGAGAGAAAGGGAGAGAGGCCAGCCAGCCCTAGGCTGAACCATGTACTTAGCCTTTAAGAAACAGTGCTTCTTTAACATGGATGCATATACCAGCCGAAGAGTTTCCACTGCGGATTCGCTACCAAGCTGTAGACGACTAGGCATGTTTAAAGTGTTAGCAACTGGGCCAGTCCTGGAAAATAGTTATTCATGTTATTATTGTCTCCATGCCCAGCCACTCCCTCTGTTTGGAATGCTCTTCAACCAATCACCTGTATTTTGACGGTTCTTGCCCCCAGCTTCAAACACAAAACTCCTACTTTAGGCAAGAATCTCAAACCGGATCATTCAGGGGCTCACGGGTGTCTCCCACGTGGTTAAAAGCCTGGGAGGCTATCCTGAGACATCTGCAGGTATATTCTTCTTTGGCTTCAACCACCCTCCAGGGGTTCGGCTACATCGCTGGGCAATGCTCTCGTTCTCCCGACATTGCCACTGATGCTGAGATGCACTAGGGTGGCAAGGTGTCACGCAGTGAGAACAAACAGAAGACCCACAGCTGCACTGTGCTTGAGGACAGGGCTTTACAAAGTCTCTAATGTAGCAACTCTTCCAGTTTTCCCACTTACAGTGTTTTCACTTTCCAGTTTTCAGAGTTCAGTATTTTTCTCTCTGTCTCTTCCCACCCTTCCTACCCTGCCTTAAGATTCAGATATGTGCCCATTGGACATAAATCTAAGTGGAAGCCCCCTCTCTGAACTCAGAATTGCCCAGGATGAGGGCCTTGCTCACTAGGACATCTTGTTCTCTGGTTCCCTTTTGTTTAGGGTGAGTTTTCTCCCAGGAGGCCCCTCATACCCTCATGCCAATAGCTGTCTGGTTGGCAAGCCCAACAGCTCTATAGAGACATAACTAGATATGTCTTTACCCCGTGCATTCGACACAACTTGGACCAAGCCAAGCTGGCATCCCTGCTACCCTCTTGATCCCAGTAAATCTTTTGCACTCCCTTTCATGAGCTTTCACCCACTGATTCTACCTTAAAGAGTGAAGATATGGTTCTTCTATTAACCAGGGCCTTTGGGTGCTTCTTTCAATCTTGGCTTCCAGGGACAATGATACCACATGCTAAATAACTCTGTGCCAGTGAGCTCTAAGAACAAACAAAAGCTGTTCTAACATACCCACGCAGAAGGTAAGTAGCCCCTATCCCTGCCCTATGCTTTGGCCTCCTGTCTAGGAATCTGCTCCTCCCTCGCATCTCATCCACCCCCAGAACTGATTGGTTTGAGGATTCCCCTGTCAGGCCCCAAGTTACATGGAAGCAAGCAGCTGTCTTTGGCTCCAAGGGGGAAGCAAGTCCATATGGATCATCTGGTCCCTGGCCAGTGTCTCCAGCTACAGTCACTTCGTCCTCAGATTGGCTTCCATTTTGGTTCTTGGTCAGTTTCTTGGCTGGAGAGGGAGATTCTCCTGCTTCCTTTTGGGCCACTTTTTCATGCCCTACTCTTTATTTTTACTGTGGGCCCAGGGTGCAAATAACACAGCTTTCCACCTGCTCTCTCTTTGGGGGGAAAACATCTCTGCCTGCGTTGCATTTGGCCTTGGGGTCTTGCCCCCCACACCCCTCCTCCCAGGCAGTGATGGACACTGAACTCATGCTGAGCCATTGGACCCTTTCTCTCCATTTCTGGATTTTGAATCTCGAGCAGAATGATCCAAGGACAAACATGATTGCTATGTTGTAGAGCTACTCCAACCAAGCTTCCTAAAGAGATGCTAATTCCTGCTGCCTAGATCCCAGAGCTGCCCTGGTTCCTGATCTTTCCAAAAGCTGACTACTCAGCTTTCTTTACAACTCTGTGACTTTTCTTGTAGTCTTCCAACAAATCCCTTTCATATTTAAGTTAGCCCAAGTCCGTATGTTTTGCTTGCCACCAAAGGACCCTACCTGATTCCACAGAGATGGCCTTCTCTCCATCTCCCACTGTCACCTGGATGTCTTTTCCCTGAACCCATTCATTCCAGGGCCAGGAAAGCTCAGGTTCATCCCCACCTGCCACAACTCCCAGGCAAACTTCAGCTTCTGATTTTTTGTTACCTTCTTTCAGAAAGTGGATGTCTTCAGTTTAAAAAACAAAAATGTTCATCCATGATCTCTCTTCATTAATATTACGTAGATCAGGCAGGGCTCAATCAGGAAAACAGAACAGTTCTAAGTATTTAAAGGAGAGGGAATTTAATGCAGAGCATGGGTTACACACGTGATGGAAGAACTGATAAGCCAAAGAGAGGACAGTGAAGCAACTCAGAGCTTCACTCTGAGTTGGTGGTGGAAGCCACTACCACCCCTAGGCTGGAGCAACAACAGAAGGAGGTGGTGATACTGGAGCTCAGGGTTTAGAGTCACTGGAGGAAACTGGGACCATAACAGGCACGTCTGATGAGAGTTGGAGTAGCAGAGGAGACACAGCTATTGCTAAGATGCCACCCATGGCAGAGAGGGAGAGAAACACCCTGGGTTCTCCTTTCCTCCTGCCCTCCAATCTTCTGCCTCTGCCTCCCATGCACAACCCAGCTGTGCCCCAGCTGACAGAGGAGCCTGAGAGAGAAGCCTGTGGGGTTGGTCCCCCTGTGACACAGAGCAAAGCAGAAGGACAAGGAATGGATCTGAGAACAGACAGACCTTGGACAGCACGTGCTCCGTTATTTAAATTACATTTGCTAGAATCTTATTTAATTTTTAGGACTAAATGAATTTAGCATTCAAAAAGCACTTAATAAGTATATATTAAGGTTTAAAATGTATGCACTATTTTAATTCCTTATTTAGTACAGATATTATCACACAAAACAAAATGGGAAAGTCTTCTCTTCTAGAAAAAGCTCTGTATCTTGACCATGTTTTCAACATAATCAATGAACCTGTTCCTTTCTTTACCGTTCATGTGGACAACACTTTCTTTGACTCATAAGTTTGTAAGGTGTAGTTTGTCGGGCGAAGGGGGGACACCACCCCGACGGCAGTTTCACTGGCAGAAGCGGTGTCCCAGCGTCCCCACACCTCCAGACCCTGGAGAAGCCAGAGAACAGGGCGTTTACTATTTGGCAACTTAGTAACACAAATCACTCAGTCCCTCCCCACCCCCCTGCCTTCTCCAGGCTTATTTCCCGGCTGGCTGCCGATGACTGCAAGACAGTCTGGCTTCACATCAGAGTCCTGAGAAATGGGAGTGGCACAATGATGTGACAACAGCACAATGACAAAACAAGCTTCTTTCTCTTATATAAGGAGTTGTTAGAGTGTTGTTTTAATTTAGTTTTACAATTTTAACTATAAAAGCAATACAAGTACGTGATTTGAGCACTCAATTTTATCAGTCTGTGCTGTATTAAATTGAGGCTCCAGCATTCTGTTCTAGCTTACATAATTCTGAGAAAGAGGTTCTGAGGCTCAGTCTCTCTAAAAGCAGAGCTGGCATCTTCCCTGCAGTTGTAATGACATGGTGAGCCTGGGAATGGGAGAGGAAAGCAAAGACATCAGATGGGGCACAGAGTAAGCCCTCAACGTTTATTACATAAATGTTTAATTGCACAGTCCAGGACAGAGACAGGGCCATGGACTTCCCCCAGCCTCCTGGGCTCGGGTGTCCCAGTTGGCACAGACTCTAGCACTGCTCTCTAGGGGGATTGCCAAATCTCCACCTGTATTCATCTGGGTGTAGGTGTGCTTCCCCAGCGACCTCTCTTGTAATGAACTTCCCTGCCAAAGTCTCCACCTGGATGTCCCATAGACACCTCAAACGATGTGTTGACACATGAATTTGTTAATCTGTACTCCACATCTATTCCTCCAGTCTTTCATATCTCAGGTAATGGTACTCCCAGGCATTTATTGTCTAAGGTAGAAACCAGGATCTCATCCTGGATATCTTGCTCTCCCTACCAGCATCATTACACTCCCACCAGCATCTAATTTATTCTCTCCCAAACATCCTATGAATCTGGCCACTCCTTTCCATCCCCACAGCCAACACTACAGTTCAGGCCACCTGTTATTTAATATTTGGACTACATAGTCACCTCCTAACTGATAATTCTGACTACATTTTCAACAGGGCAGTCATTCATTTGTTCATTTCACAATCGTTTACCAAGCCCCTACTGTGTGTTAGGTGCTAGTGATACAGTGATAAGCAAAACAGAATCCTTGTCCTCATGGAACTAACATTCTATAAAAGTCAACCGTCTTTCCTAAAGCACAAACATCATCATGTCTGTCCTCAACTTAAAATATGTCAATGGCATCCCACTGTCCACAGCATAAAATCCGAACTCTCTAATGTGCCTTCCTGTCTTGCTCATCTCACCCTACCATCCCCTTTGCTTATCTTCCCAGCCATATGGAGTCAATTTCAGTTACTTAAATACACCAAGCCTTTGCATATCGTGGAACATCCCTCCCCCCATCTCTTTATCTAGCTGACAGCTACTCACCCTTCAGGTCTCAGCTTAGAGGTCTCTTGGCCAGAGTTGCCAACTGTGATCAGTTAAACTTGTCATGTTGGGGATAAAAGAATTTGGAGGATGCTCAGGATTCCCCGAGATCTGAAGCTCATCCCACCACAACCACCACTGCCCATTCCTTCTCCTCAAGTCTTTGAAAGAAATATGTGCCCAGGGAACAATATGTGCACACTTCCTTTCTCTGAGGTTCTGGCCTCTCATTGTGCTGGATTGAACAATGTGGAGGATTTCTTTGAGTTGGGCTGGAGGGAGATGTAACTGACCTCAGAAGAGGACATTTACCATTTTTGGATACTCAGCATCTGAGCACCCATTCTATTTGGAGAAAATCAGAGCCTAGCACATTGGATGTATTTGTCCAGTGGCAGCAGCACTGGCAGAAATGACCTAATTGGACTGCCCATGTAGTAGGATCTTAGCTGGCTTTCCTGAGGCCGGTTTTCCAGCCTTCCCATCAGTTCTATGAGCTACTTGATATTCTTCCAATAAATCCCTTTCTCTTTAGGATCACTGGACATGGTCTCCATTGTTGGAAACCAGAAACCGCAAATGATTGAATATCATTTTTATCCTATCCCCACCATGGGGCCCATCCTCACTCCCTACTCCACTGGTGCAAAATGGCAAGCCAAGCCCAAGGACGAATATACTGAGCAGGATAGAGATTCTAAGTTCCACAGCAGATCTTGACTTATCCACCCACCCAGGCTTACTTTGATGGTCTGGAGACATAGATCCTGAGTGGGAACAGACCCAGGCTATTTACCTTCTCGGCCATACAGGAGAAAGAGAGGGAGAATTTCAAAAAAGAGCTAATGGTAAAGGAAGAGATTCACTCTTAGCCCTGTGGCCCAGTTAGCATCCTGGCCCGTGGCCCATCCACATTGGCATGCCTCCTGCTCAGAGGCAAAGCCAGGGAGAGAGGAGCTGCAGCTCTCCCTAGAGCCCAGCAGCTGTGGATGAACAGAAAATGTTTGTTGTCTTTCCAGGCATCTCATGGTTCCCTGAGAAATGGGCACCATTGCTTCAGCCTTTGTCACTTCACCATGCTCGTGATTTAATGCCTTTTCATCTCCACTTCTATCTCATGGCTTCTCCCTCTGGGGAGTGTATTGATTTCTCTTACCAACTACCCAACCATTTACTGTCACTGGGTCATAGCTTCTTGCCAGGCTCCTTCTGTCTGTCCCATGGTCTCTTCTGCCTGGTGACTTTGCTGCCTCATTGCTTCTGTTTGCTGCCTTTTCTCTGTGTTTCTCTCGACTTGCAGGCCACTTTGCTGTTTATTTCTTAGATCCAGACTTCCCAAAAGATGGTGTGATTAGATCTATTGATCACTGCTCATACAGAGAGTCCTGCACAAGGCCTAGGGTCTAATGCTACTTTGCTTAGATGCTAAAGATGTGGCAAACGCCCGGAGCTAATGGATTCCACTCTAATCCAGCATTTCAGACTCAGCTTGTACAAACCTAAGTATGTCATCTTCCTTCCCAGGTCTGTTCCTTCTCCTGTGTTCCTGCACTCAGTGAATGTTCTGCTGTAGCAATCTTGTCTTTAAAATGAAATCCTCTCCTATAGCCTACCTCTTCAGCTTTATCTCTCTTCACTCCCTCTGGACCACAACCATCTGAACTTCTCAATACGTAATTCTTAAAATGAAATCAGCTCTCTCAACCCTCTGGCCATTGCTCTCTCCTTACAACCACACTCCACACACGGGGGCTTTGTTTGGACTTCTCTGTTTCTACTTGTATGTTCTTTTCTCTACAAGGTCCAATCTGGAATGCTTTGACATTCTCATTTGCTGGACCATGAACCCTCTGGGGCAGGAACGATGACTTAGTAATCTTTGGGGCTGGCCCAAAGTGGGTGTCAGTGAGTATCTAAAGACCAACTCAGCAATGACCCTCAGACATCCTTCCCCTAGAGCTCAGGACATAGTGCCCCTCCCCTGGTCCACCAGCTCATCTTGAGGAGATGTGCAAAAATGAGGGTCCTGGAGACAGTCTGGTAGGATCTCACCGTCTTTCCTCTGTGCCAGAGACTGCTTGGGTGTGAATGAGTCTGCAGGCTCAGTCCTGAGAGCACTTCTCTCCAAAGATTGGCAACAGCTGAGAGGACACAGTTGTGATCCAGGTGGTCCTTTGCCTGGCCTGCCTGGGGCTGTAGGCTGCCTGGCTGCTCTAAGTGCCTCTCTCTGGAATGAGCTAATTTCCTCTTGCTCTGGTGATTTCTCTCATGATGCCGCAGGACTCCTGGCTCAGGAGTGACTCAGCTGATTTGCCTTCTGACATGCTTGAAGTGGTGCAGGAGGGGGGCAGAATGGTAGGGGGTCAAGTTGGAACCAAAGTTTGAGCCTTCTGGTCATTGGGCGGCCTGGCATTATGCCCATAAGACCATGGAGAGGGCCAGAAGGGTTAGGGCCTGGTCCTGAACTTACCTCAGGAGTGTGACCGGGGTTGGGGGAACTCTGCCAGCTCAGGAAGGATTTAAGAGGATGCAAGGTTCTCACTAAAGTCCGGGCTCTGAGACTCTCCCACCAAGCAGCCAGAATTAGTGGTGGGAGTCCAGCTGGCAGGTGATACAAAGCAAGAGGTACATCAGGCCCTCAGAGCAAGATTAAGAGGAAACCAGTCTTCATAGAAAGCTGGGGAAGGAAGTAAATTATTCAAAGAAACAAATCACAGTGAGATCCAAAGCAGGAACCAGCCCTGTGAGTCTAGGCACAGGCTGGCTGGGAAGGAGAGACCTCAGACTCAAAAACACCATCATCCATTCATCACTCTGTGCTGGGCACTGGAGATGCAGAGATGACTGAGCATGGTGTCTGTTCTGGAGGAAATCCCTGTGAGTTTGGTGGGGAACCTAGACACACAAGCAAATTACAGTAAAACTCAGTCAAGACTATGGCAGAGGGGCTGTGGAGCACAGAGAATGAGGACCTAACTCTGCCTTTTTGGAAAAAGGGTCTAGAGGTCTTTCATAGTGAAGGGAGGATCTCGGGTTCCTTCATAGTGGAGGGGAAGGTCTGAGGGTCCTTCATAGTAGAGGGGAGGGACTGGAAGGTCCTTCACAGTGGAGGAGAGGGTCCGGGGGTCCTTCACAGTAGAGTTGAGTTGGCACTTAAAGGATGTAAAAAGCATTTACTAGATGGAAAAGAGATGCCTGTGTATTGGCATGGGGATATGTTACAGCAAATCCTGCTTGGGGCACTGCAGGTAATGAGATGGGACTGATGCATTGGGTGCATATGAGAATGTGGCAGCAAATGATGCAGATGTTGACAAGAGGCAGAAGAAAGGGCTGTACTCCTGGTTATGATTTTGGTGATCCCACCTACTAGTAAATATGGATTCTCACCCCACAGCCCTAGCATCTGACCCTAGCATCAAATTACAACTCTTCCTCTTAGGGAGGAGAGATGGGTGATAGCTTGTTCCTGTTTAGGATGAGTTCCTTTCTTCTTTTAAGTGTAGGAGGTTGACCTGGCCTGGCCTTGGGGAGAGAGGGAAACTGAGGCAAGAAGGGAAGGGAAGTTGCAGCTCGGTGGGCACTCAGGTGTCCAGGACTCAACCCCCAACACACACGTGCTGGAACAAGGACAGTATGACTAACGTTAGCCTACCCATTACTCCTGCCCAGTTATTTTTTGTTCTGGAATGAGCTAGGACTAACCCTGCAGCTGGGTCCGCAGAGGTTGTAGCAGGGTAGAGATTAGGTGGTGGTCAGAGAGCCGGGAGCCTTCTGGGAAGGCACTTGTATAACAGAGAGGAGACAGCACAGCTTTAGGTTCAGAGTTCAAATACTCCTTACTAGCTGTGTGTCCTTGAGCAAGTTACCCAGTTTCTCTGAGCCACTGGGTCCTCAGCTATGAAATAGGGATTTCAGTACCTGTTTCCTAGGATTGTTGTGAGGGTAAATGAGATAATCTACGTGAAAGAATCTAGCACACAGTGGGTATTCAGTTAAGGGAATTCTCTTTTGCTTCTCCCCCGTGACCCTATCTCAAGAAGCCCAGGGAAGTAGGGGGAGACTTTATTCAACGTGTATAAAGAGTTACTACCTGAATATATAAGGAGCTGTTTTTAAGAGAAAGAATACTGCAATAGAAAAATAGGCAAATTAATTAATAAAATAATACATTTTAATGGCTATTAATCATATACAAATATGATATCATACACACACAAATATACAGCCACATATATACACTTCATTAATAAAAAAGACAGATAATAAAATATCATTTCCATTTATCAGTTTGACAAAGTTCATAAAGCATTTACTCATAAGGGCAGTGTGCTTCCTTTCACAACTTATAAACCATTTGTAGTCTTTTTCTATTAACTACCTATTCATACCATTTGCCTATTTTTCTGATGAAGTGTTGCTCTCTTTCTTATTGCTTCCTAAGAGCTCTTTAGATATTAGATTTTAACCTTTTGATTGCCAAATGTGTTACAAATATTTTTCCAGTTTATTGTTTTCTTTTGACTTTGTTTATGGTGTTCTGTTTGCACAGAAGTTTAAAAATCTGTATGTGCTCAAAATCATCAGTGAGTGTTTTTCTTTTTGGCTTGGCAAAGAGAATAAAGGTTCACCATACATGGCACGGGAAAAGCTATCCCTAAATGAGAGTGCTGACTTGGGTTAGCACGGACTGAAACTACTTTACATTTAGATCTTCTAAGTCTTGCTGCTCTGACTCTATTTCTTATTATGCAGGCTTCCTATGAAGACTTGGCTCCCCACACAGATGTGAACCCAGGGAGAAAATGCACTGATCACACAGACCTGAGTATTCTAGTCCTCTAAAAAGCTGTATTTCTCATTGAAAATTAAATGACTATGATATGGTTTATACATTGGTCTAATGAGTTTGGTTAGTGTGAGTCTGCCTAGAGATATAAATGCTCTCAGTGCTGACAAAATCAGATTCCTGAGCTATGAGTCTGAGAGTCAGACTATGGGTTATGTTAATTCATCGAGACCTTTTGGAGAAATGTCAGTCTTACCACCTTTTCTTGGAAGTAATCCCCAACATTCCCGTGGCTGTGTGAGTACCTTTCTCAATAATAAGTGGTCAAGGTGAAGGTGCCAGAAACCTTATAACTAAAAGTAATTAATAATCACAATGACCCTCTAATGAAGCACTTTCTAGGTGCCCAGCACTGTTCTTATCACATTTAGTGGACTATATAATAGCCATAACATTTCTATGATGTAAATAATATTCTTTTCCAATTTACAGATGAAGAAAAAGGGGCCCAGAGAGATTGAGTAACTTTGGTCGTTACTAAGTCAGAAAGTAGTGCCACCGGTATTTGAACCCTGGACCTTCTGCTTTCCACTGTCTTTCTGTTTGTAATAGTCGATTATGACCCTGCTTGAAATATTTCTTTAGCTTAGAAAGTTTCACTGTTGTCAAATTATTCCACTAACCATACAAAAAATAAGTTGATAACTCTTTTACCACTGATTTCTTCATTTCTTTCTGAATATTCAAATCTCCAGCACTAAGTCACGTACATGAACAACCTGTGGGTAACACACAGGGCCCTCCTGCCAAGTCCCTCTTCCCAGACAATGTGGGCCTCCATTCTTCCACTGGCTTAATGGCTGCTGTGTCGAATTTAAAATATAAAGAGTTTCTTGTGCATTGTCTTCCAGCCAGAAGAAGCAGCAATAGGCTGACACATTCCATATGAGGTTTTAGGCCTTAAGGAAAATATCTTTCCCTTACCATTTTCCAAAGTATTGATTTAGCTCTTTATTTTCTGAATGTGAATGCAGAACTTTATTTACTGGTTTCAGATGGTTTAGTAATGCTCAAATAACTAAAATTGACCAGTCTATAATTGAATTGAGTTATTTGGAGGATATAAAAATACTGTGAAATTTTGTTTTATGTAGTGCTATTTTTATGAGGGCTAGAACATGTTCTGTAGACAGAAAAGTGGAAAATAGAAAGGGAGACTACATTGTGCCGCATGAAGAAGCAAGAGAGAGAAATCTGGGAAAAAAGAAGGGAAATTAATAATTGATTATTACCTACTGTTGCCAGTCACCATGCTAGATGCTTCGTTTATATTATCTTGTTTAATCTCCAAAACCACCCTGGGACATAGATTTATTGCATCCATTTCATGGATTAGGAAACAGGCTCAAAAAGGTTAAGTAATTTGCTCAAGGGCATACAGCTAGTTCATGCAGAGCTGGGATTTGAGTGCAGTTCTCTCAGACCCTTAGTGCATTGGGTACAGAAAGGAAGAATATATCACATAACTCAATCTGAAGCCCAGCAAATAACTAGAAAGATAGAAGTAAAACTAACTGGAGATGAGAGAAAAGAAGGATGATCAGAGGGCAGGAGAAGTTGTGCTAGTCGTTAGTGAGAGGTGTGGTCTCTGAATCTGCCAGCCTGGAGTAGGGCAGGTGGCTGGAGCTAGCACTGATGGAGGTCAGGGTGGGAGATGGCTAGAGGATCTCATCAAGTCAGAGAAACTGCTGGTTCTAGGACAGTCGAGCAAGAAGGATCTGAGTTGAGACAAAGAGATGGTTGGCCTGGCCCAGACATAAGGACTTTGGTCTGCTACAGGGCAGAGGAGAGTCTGAGCAGAGGGAGATTTGGACTCAGTGGATGGCTCCTCCCTTTTGGATGAGCACTCTCCTGTCAAAGTCTTCCATCAGTAAAGCCAGACTTAGTCGCCATGGTATCAGTAATGCCCCAACAACCCATCAAGATCTTTCCTGATGATTTTTGTAGGAATGCCATAGGAAGGTTTCAATCCATTCAAACAAGTACTTATAAAAAAAGCACACCTTCTGTGTGCCAGGCATAAGTTATGAGGATAACATGGTATGCAAAAATACTCTGATCCCTGCCCTTGTGGAGCTCACAGTCTACTGGAAGAGACAGATAGGAATCACATGATCATACAAATAAATGTAAAACTGAAATTGTACAAGTGCTCCAAAGGAAAGGTGCACAATACTACAAAAGCATATGAAGTAAGCTTCCCTAAGAAAGCAAAGCTTGTGTTGTGATGCAAAGAATGAGTAGAAGTCAATTCTTGAAGGAAGAGTATTACATTCCAGATAAAGAAACCACCAAGTGCAAAGGTCCCTTACTTTAAATGGTTCATCCCAGAGGACGGAGGCTTAGGGCAGGATCAGGACTTTGTACACATTTTGCAGTCTATCTGAATTTCTCCTTTCCTACCTGGAAACTTCCCTAAAGGCCAACAAGTCCACATTTCAGGTCAAAGATTGTGCTTCAGTCTTTAAGCATAGGATACTTTTCATTTATTCATGCATACATACATACATGCAAGTCCCTGTCTATCCAATAAGATCTCCAACCAAGTATCTATTCATTTATCTAATCATTCATTACTCATGCACATATCCATTTAATCATCCATCATACCAATCATCAATTCATGTGCCTCTTTATCCATCTACCAGACAACCTTCCATTTGTCCATGTATCTATACATATACCCACATTTTCTCTCTCCATGTGTTTATATATCCATTTATCTGCCCATCTACTCACCTATTCATCCATTCATTTACCCATGTGTCCATCCATTCATTTGTCTGTTTATCCCTCCGTGACATAATAAGAAATACATGTTTTGTTTCTACCTCCAGTTTCTGACAGAGAGTTCCTAAAAGGCTTGTAATTTTCTGAGTGATGGGGGTGATAGGAGTGTCTTACACAGAACTCCTAAATCCCTTGGAATTTCCCGGATGATAGGAACATCTTTTGTTCTAATGAAGTGACTCTTGGTGGGCTCCTGAATAGCTTCAGGATAGGGGCTGGTCACCAGAAAGACCAAGCCATGATTAGAAGCTTGGAACTTTCAGCTGCACCTCACCCCCATTTTGGGGGGAGGGGAGAGGGGCTGCAGATTGAGTTAATGTTTGATCATGCCTACATGATGAAACCTCCATAAAAATCCCTAGACTACAGGGTTCGGAAAGCTTCTGGGTTGGTGAAAGCATCCAGGTACTGGGAGGGTGGTGCACCCCAAACTCCACCAGGGCAGAAGCTGCTGTGCTTAGGACCCTTCCAGACCTCACCCTATGTACCCCTTCAACTGAATATTCATTTGTATCCCTTATAATATCCTTTACAATAAAGTGGTAAACACAAAGTGTTTCCCTGAGTTCTGTGAGCCATTATGGCAAATTATCAAACCTGAGAAGAGGGTTTAGGAACTCCTGACTTGTCACCAAGTTGGATAGAAGTGTGGGTAACCTTGGAACCCACTACTTGTGATTGGCATCTGAAGTGGGGGATGAGCCATTAACCTGTGGAGTCTGCACTAACTCCAGGTAGTTAGTGTCAGAATTGTTGTCTTAAATGTGTTGAATGTGTTAACTCACACATTTGGTGTCAAAAGTGTTATGAGCGGAGAAACAAGTTTTCCTTTACCTTCGTTCCAACTGACCAACCATTTATTCATGTATCCATTCACCCATCCTTCCATCCATCCATCCATCCACCCATCTATCTATGTATTCATCTATTTATCATCCACTCATTTAATCACCCAAGTATTCATCCATCTTCCATCCAATTATTTACTCATCATTTCTATTGCTGCTATAACCAATTACCACAAACTTAGTGGTTTAAAACAATACAGATTTATTATCTTCTAGTTCTAGAGTTCAGAACTCCAAAATGGGTCTTAAGGGGTTAAAATGAAAATGTTCGTAGAGCTGCAGTCCTTCTGGAGGCCCTAAGGGGAGAATCTGTTTCCTTGCCTTTTCCAGCTTCCAGAGCTCACCTGTATTCCTGGTCTCATGTTTCCTTCCTCCAACTTTACAACCAGCAGTGTAACATCTTCAAATCTCTCTCTGACTCTGTCCCTTCTGCCTTCCTCTTATAAGGATACTTGTGATTACTTTGGGCCCACTCAGATAATTCAGAATAATCTCCTCATCTCAAGGTCAGTTGATTAGTAACCTTAATTATCCTTTGCCAAGTGATCTAACATATTCACAGGTTTCAGGTATTTAGACATGGACATCTTTGGGGGCTATTATTCTGCCTACCATACACCCACCCATTTATGCATTCATCCATCTATTCATCATGTTCATCCACTTATCCATCAGTTTGGTCATCCATTCACTCATCTATCTCTGTAGCTATGTATCCATGTATCTATCTATCTATCTATCTATCTGTCTATCTATCTATCAGCTATCCATCCATCCAATTGTCCATTTATTTTTCTATTCATGCAACTAATCATTCACTTGCCCACCACTCATTCATCTGTCATATCAGCCAGCCATCCTAATTTCATTATTTCCATTTATCCATTCAACTATCCATTCATCCACCAATCATTCATGCATCAATTTATCCATCTATCCAACCGTCCATCTAATCATTCATGAGCTACTCTTATCTACCCTGCCTCTGACCTTTTAGTTAACTAAGCAGTACCCTTTCAACACCCAAACACACACACACACACAAACGCACACACCACAATTTGGACCTACTTACCCAAACAGGTCATCCTACCTGGATCTTTGTCATCTGTTCTCAACCACCTATTTTTCTGATCCTAACTCCAAATGACTTGGAGTTCCTGTCTCCTAACTCTGACTTAGTTTTGCTTATGGTACGATGTACTGGCTGTATGCCAGTGGGTCTTCCTGGACTCTTACTTAGTTTATGAAGCCCTGCTTGTGTTGACTCTGATCTTCCGTTCTGGTTATGACCAGGAGTGATGAGAATGCACAATCCTGCAATATATGAGTGTATGTAGGGGAGGTACTGGATTAGAGCTGTGTCTCAATGTTTTAGCTGCTATATTCCCCGTGCCCCCAATGAGGAGGTTTGGATGACACCCATACTCCTCACAATCTAGGTTGATTTTTTCCCCAGGGAAGCAAGACAAATAATACTGAAAATATTTGTGGCGTGATGGTCATAAAAGCATTTGAAAATGTGAAAAAAAGTCATTTAAAAATCTCCAAAAATGCCATTACATAGGGAAAAATTGAATAAATATGGCTAACTTTATTTGTAACAAGTTTTATTTTTCCCTCGGACTTTCCCCCCACAGATACTATTAATATGGTAAGAAAGCATATACTACTGAAGCAAAAGCTTTAACAGTGGCAGTAGCTATAAAATCACCACTCACTCACGAACACCACCATAATTTATAGTTGTCAGAACTGGTAATGGTCTCTCACTACAGGCTGAGACATAGATAAGGTAGACTGTGGGCTGTGTGACATTCCCCGAGCTCAGCTAAAATACCACCCCCTGCTCTGTTGCTCAGGAGGGCATATCAGAATACAAATGAATAGGAGTGACATTATTACAAGAATATCTGCTCCAATTTATTTATTTTTTGAAAGGTAAATCTTTTAGAGTGTGGTACTTTATATATGATCGGTGACACATCACTTGCCATATACCTCATGATTGGCCATGTCAAGACACGACCACGGAGAACTATGGCTAAATGACTGCTAGATTCTTGTATAGTTTTAAGGTCAAGAATTCATTATAGGCACAAGTTTAAACTGGAATGATATTGTCTGAGCAAGTCTTCTAGCCCAGCTCCTCTCCTGCAGATACCACGCGTTCATTGAGTGAGCAGAAGTGCTGGTACTTCTTCATGGAGCTCAAAACGGCCCTTTGAGGGCATAGTCTACACTTCGTTAAAACTGTTCAAGAAAGATTTAATGGAAAACATGCTGCTATCAGAGCCTTGGCCAAAAGAATATTTCAGAAATGAATGAAGGGGGCAGTGCCTGGCAATTCTCTATAACTGATTGGCAGTCTGATCTAGAAAATGTCACTCCTTAGCAGTTGGTAGATTCTAGGGCCCTGAGTCAAAAGATTTTGAAGGCACTGACATTTCAACAATGTGAGGCCACTGGTTTATGAACATGAGCCCTGGTCATCACTAAGACATGTGCAAATTATACATAAAGGGTTTATACTTTGGTGTCCTGTGTATAAAATGCTACACTTGAAACCCTCAACAATAGTTCTTAGGTTTATGCCAAAGCTGTTTCACATGCTACATCTCATTTGACGCTTACAACAACCCTAGAAATTGCCTAGACAAAGGCATATCCCTATTTTACAGATGAAATGACTAGAAAGTCAGTGTCCAGAGGTGGCAAATAGGTTTCACACTGCAAGCCATTCCTAGTTGGCCCTGTTAGGTTAGGATAATACAAAGGTTTGAATCCCAGCACATGGAGATCATTGAGGGCCACATTGGAGGACGGCGGCCATGCTTTACCTCAGCAAAAACATGGAAACTAATTAATTAATTTAAAAAAACTGTATTGCTTTATTTGTAGAATGTAAAACAGTGTTGCTTCTTTTATTGTCAATTTGCAGATGGTAGTCTCTTTAAATTGGTCAGTAATGCTGATGGAATGGCGTACGTAAGGGAAATGATTCCACAGCAACTCGAGGCTTGGTAAAGAGCCTCAGCTTAGGCAAGTTTTTATGGCTAAAATAGTCTGTCGCTGCTGGAAAGTACACTGCTGAGTGAGAATGAAGGATTTATGGAGCTGTTTCAGGGTAGGGTGACCAGTGTTTTTAAAAAACTGTGCCCAAGAACATGTGAGGTGTGACCTTCCATAAATCATAGTCACTAAAAGTGAGCACCGTCATTTATATGCATAAACTCAGATTTCAAAAAATCAAAATATTAGTAGTGCTACACATGGGTGAGAGCTCTCTGCAGCACTTTAAGAGTTAAATCAGTCAGATTAATACATAAGGGATGGAGGCCATATATCAGCAGAAGGCACTCGGAAAGACAGAAGATCCCTCGCTAAAGGCAGAAGAACAGAGATTGACTTCAGGTGAATCAATGGAATTCATATGTTTCAAAAAGAGCAGGTCAACTGAAGGGCGAAGTTCTACATAGAACATGGGAAAATGGGAGCCAGAGGAAAGGATGTATTAATAATGTACTAATTAACAGTTTGTTGAGCAGTTACCACATGCTAAGTACTTAATCCACACAACCCTACTATCAGAATCAAGAAATTGTAAGTTGAGTGACATTCCTAAGGTCACTAGTGGTAAAGCTGGGATTTGAACCAGATCTCTTGGGCTCTAAAGCCTATGAGCTCAACTATTCTTATCCAGTTTTGTTCTGGAAAAGGGTGCTTTTGGCAGAAGGACCCCTGTGTGGCAGATTCATCCCTACAGTGGAGATACAGGCATTGGGTTCTTGTAGCTCCACAATGCTGGCCATTACCATCATCCTTTCAGTGCCCTTGAGGCCAGTTCCAGGTCCCGGAAGTCATCTTCCAATCATGCCTCCTTTTCCCATTGAAAGAGAACAAGGCCCGGGGCCAGCCCCATGGCTCAGGGGTTAAGTTCACGCGCTCCGCTTCAGGCGGCCTGGGGTTCGCAGCTTTGGATCCCGGGCGCGCACCGGCGCACCGCTTGCCAAGCCACGCTGTGGCGGCGTCTCATATAAAGTAGAGGAAGATGGGCACGGATGTTAGCCCAGGGCCAATCTTCCTCAGCAAAATGAGGAGGATTGGCAATGAATGTTAGCTCAACGCTAATCTTCCTCACAAAGGAAAAAAAAAAGAAAAAAGAAAGAGAACAAGGCCAGCATCTGAAAACCTAGGCTGGGCTGCTCAGTAGGTACAATTCTTATTTTAAAAGTGTTTAATCATGAAATATTTCAAACATATAGAAAATAATATAGGCTACTCCAAATTAACCTTTTTTTAAAAATAATTTTGTTTATTTATTTTTCCCCCAAAGCCCCGGTAGATAGTTGTATGTCATAGTTGCACATCCTTCTAGTTGCTGTATGTGGGACGCAGCCTCAGCATGGCCGGAGAAGCGGTGCGTCGGTGCGCGCCAGGGATCCGAACCCAGGCCGCCAGCAGCGGAGCGCGTGCACTTAACCGCTAAGCCACGGGGCCGCTCCAAATTAACCTTTATTGACATTTAGTTGTGTTTACTTCCAAGTGCTCTCCCTTTCTCTCTCTTCCTCTCTCTCTCTCAAAGAAATAAAGTATTAAAGATGCAGGTCAAGACTCTCACAACCCGTCTCTTACCCTCCCTTACCCTCTCCCACCATGAAATTGATGTATATTAACCCCTTGTATTTTCACGATTATTTAATAATGTGCCATTCTTGCTTACATACCTGTTCACCGGGAGTTTGGTTAGAGACCTCTCACATTCAACAAGGTCAGGTTTTGGCATCTACCCATGGGCTGCTCCTGTGAAGTTCACCTGAGATGCCCAATGACTCCCCAACTTCCTTGGTGTTGGCATCATTTACTCAAGCCAGGGCACTGCCACTGGCCACACACGTTCTTTTATTTCTTCTTTGAGAGTTACTTCCACACACCACAGGTCACTGTTTGGAATCTCCTCAGTGGCAAATCACAGACACTTGATTTTTGAGCTATTAGGGAAAATAGAGCTGATGTTGTCCACTCTCCTCCTTTTACAGATGATAGCTGTAAGTTTATTTTTGCAAACTGCCATGAACCCCTCTCTGCCAGCTCTGGGGAATAAGGTCCATGATCTAGCAGGGGAATTCCACTTTTGGCAATAAGTCAGATGTGATTCTAAAGAGATGCATTGATTTTCATATGCAACTTGTTATATCAGTCATGGTCTAATCAGAAAATAAAAATTCTAAGAGATTAAAACACAGGGACTTTATCTGAGGACAAACAGGTCCAGGACCAGCATACTTATAAACTGGCTCAAAATTGTTTGCAAGGGCAGCACTACTGAAAATAAGCGTATGGCCTCATAAGATATTACTCTGATGGACATAACTCATTGGTAAGTGATTGGTAAGTGAACTCAGTGATAAGTTCTGGTATACTTCAGATCGCAGCTCACAAGCAGCTTTCCTGACCTTCTTGGCCAAGGTAGACTCTTCCAGCATAGGCTCTCAAAGCACCATGTGCTGCTCCTTTATGGTACTTAGCCATGGCTATGATGTTATATCTGTTTGCACGATAATTTGACTAATGTCTCTCTCCTTTACAGATGGCAAGTTCCAGGAGGGCTGAATTTGTGCTGAATTTCATTTACCATTGTATCCCTGGTACTTAGTACACTGCTTGTCAGTTGTAGGCATTCAATAAACCTCCTTTCAATGAATGCGTTCAATTTTAAACATCCACTTCCATGGGTATCTACCCAAGAGACATGAAAACATATGTCCATATACAGATTTGTACGTGAATATTCATAGCAGCATCATTATAATCGCCCCAAATGTCCATCGATTGGTGAGTGGGTAAACAAAAAGTGGCATATCCATACAATGGAATACCAGTCAGTAATAAAAAAGAATGAACTAACAATACATTCTACACATGAATGAATCACAAAGACATTATGCTAAGTGAAATAAGCCAGACACAAAAGACTATATGTTGCACTATTCTGTACATATGAAATTTCTAAGGCAAAACTATAGAGAAGAAAGCAGATTAATGGTTGCCTGGGCCTGGGAGTGCGAGTGGGTATTGACTGCAAATGGGAAGAAGTGAACTTTTAGAGGTGATGGAAATGTTCTAATACTGAATTGTGGTGATGGTTGCACAACTGTATAAATTTACTAAAAATCATGAGTACACCTGCAGTAGGCGAATTGTATGGCATGTGAATTATACCTCAATAAAGCTGTTAAAAATGTTTTAAAAAATCAATCTCCTTACTTAGTCATTTTATCCCAACTTATGTTCTGTGGGACATTATTTCTGCGCGACATTGTGCCACAGACTGCTAGTTGAGTCTCTCAATTCTTTAGTGACAGAATCTCAATTTTTAACTTGGCACATAGCCAAGCAGAATAAAATACCGTATTCCCCAGCCTCCTTTGGAGCTTGGTGTGGCCATGTGACAATGAGATGTAAGCAGAAGCAATGTGTAGTATTTCTAGGAAGGCTGTTTAAGGAACATGACTCAGCTCCACTTTTTCCATTTGCCTTTCTTCTGTTCCTTCCAAGGACATGTGCACCCGTCCTCCAGCAGCCATCTTGGACCATAAAGTGACCTTGGGATTGAAAGCTAAAGGTGGTGGAGCAAAAATACTGAAGCCTGGATTCTTTTGTTTTTTTGAGGAAGATCGGCCCTGAGCTAACATCCCTGGCCAATCCTCTTCTTTTTGCTGAGAAAGATTAGCCCTGAGCTAATATCTGTGCCCGTCTATCTCTACTTTGTATGTGGGATGCTGCCACAGCATGGCTTGATGAGCGGTGCTTAGGTCCGCACCCGGGATCCGAACCTGTGAACCCCGGGGCCGCTGAAGCAGAGCACACTAACTTAACCACTATGCCACCACACTGGCCCCTGAAGCCTGGATTCCTGACGATACCATAAAGCTGCCACGCCACTCTTGGACTGCCTGCTTCCCAGATTTCTTTCATGCAAGACAAAAATAAACTTCAATCTTATTATGCCCTTGTTCTTTTTTTCTGTTCTATGTAGGCAAATCTAATCCTAATGCCAGTTTTAGTTCTGTGGTCAAATAATTTTGAGAACTAGTACATTAAAGTTTAACAGATTGCATTAATGCAAGCTCTCAGAGTTTTTAATATGCTAACGAGCAATGCAAACCTCCAAGAGGGGCTAGAGTATGCACAACTTCCCAAACCAACTTGACCCCAAAACATCTTTTTAGTGAAGCATCTCATGGGACAAATGATTTTGGGGCAAAGGTAAATGTTGCTTTAAAAAAATCCATATTTTTGCCTCTTCCTTTCTAATTCATTCTTTTTCTAGGCTGCTAGAGAGAGTTTTCTTAAACATAAACTTGATGATAGCATGTCTTTGTGTAAAATTCTTGAATGATTCCTGTAGGATAAAATTCAAACTCCTTCATGTAATGAATAAGACCTTCTGTGATCTGGCCCTTGCCTTCCCTCTAGCCTCACCCGAGCCATCTCTCTCTCACATCATGAACCATTTGCACTGCTGAGAACTGCGCACGTTCTCTCCGGTCTCTCTGCCTCTGCACATGCTATACCCCAAGTGAAACACTTTCTACCTGTCACCTTGAATGGTATTCTACCTCTGATCCTTTAAGACTAGGCTCAGTTATCAGCTCTTTCACACCCATTCATGCTTTGAGCAATTCCTACTATGTGTCAGGCATTGCACTAATACCTGGGTTACAAAGCCAAGTAAACACCATCCCTGCCCTGGAGGGACATAGAACCAAATGAAGTTAGACAAGTGCTTTATTAGTCAGAGTGTGCTAATGGCTGTAACAAACAACCTTCACATTTCAGTGACCTGACACTATCAGTTTCTCTCTCCCTCATAGCATAGTCTAGTGCAGGTAAGCACACGGGTTCTGCTCCATGCAGTCAGTTGGGGATCCAGGCTCATTCCATTGTCATTTTCTGGGGCCTTTAAGTCCTCCACTGGATATTTCGGTATCTGGCCAGCAGAAGAGGAATGGAGGAGAGTTTGGAGGATCACACAGGAGGTTTTAGGGGATATTTCTATCACTTCTGTCCAGATTCCATTATCCAGAGCTCAGTCACATGGGCCTACCTGATTACTGAAAAATGTAGTTCTGCTAGGAGCCTAGGAGGAAAATGAAATGGGCTAGTGAAAATAGCCTTTTCTCTGCCACAGATATATAAACAAGAACAATAAAAAGCTCACGGTCTAATGCAGGAAACAGACAAGTGAACAGAGGCAAGAAGGCAAGAGAGAACACAGTCAGGCAAGATTCAACTTGTCTTTACAGAGTTACTGTCAGACAGTTCTAGAACTACTGGAAGCCCTTCTGTGGCTCTCCTTCAGAGCTCCTAAGGAGTGCTCTTTGGGGCTCTTTGTAAACATGGACATACTATATGGTACAGAAAGTCATGCATCACTGATGTCACCCCATAGCAGACCTTCAGGGCCTATTAGCATCAACCATCTCTTGTTCCGGCAGCTGCTGCGGTGTCCAGCTCTGTGTGTGCTCCATCTGACTTCACACAGCTGCACCCTAATAACGTTTTGCCTCATGGCCCTGCTGCATGCCTCTTGACACGGAATTTTGAGACACCACAGAACCTTGACACCTATGCACGAACAACTGGAGTAAATCTTTATCCAATAGAAGATGAGCTAGTGGATAAATTTCCTTCCCTTCCCCCACCCACAGACTATACTGAGATTCATTTTCTGTAGCTTCTCAGAGGATGATCCCTTGAGCAGGAGCAATCAGCCACATGTAGTAGAGGCCAGATGAATAACCATCCTGGTATTGGCTCTTCACTCTTCCCTGCTTTCTCCTTTTGCTTCTCACTCTTACCCTGTAGAATCAGTTTCTGCCGTCTGGAGAACCCAGACTAAGACATCCTTATGAATGGGTACAGCTAAAAGCCACTTAGCTGTCTCTGTTTCCCCTCCAGTGCCTACATACAGGTCCCTGGATGCTGCAGAAATGTTTCAAGGGTCAGAGTCCACTAACCCTGCTCTGCAGACCTGACTCTGAAGGTCAAGCCTGCTGCCTCTCCTGGGTGCAGCTTCCAGATCTTTCCTTTGCTTGTGCTTGTACCACCCATTTGTGAGTCGATCATGTACAGTAGTCCCCCCTTATCCACAGTTTTGCTTTCCTCGGTTTCAGTTACCCACGGTCAACCATTTTCCAAAAATATTAAATGGAAAATTCCAGAAATAATTCACACGTTTTAAATTGCACGCCGTTCTGAGTAGCATGACGAAATCTCGTGCCCAGGATACTACATCACAATGCTTACATCATTCATCTCACTTCATCTCATCACATAGGCATTGTATCATCCCACATCATCACAAGAAGAAGGGTGAGTACAGTACGATAAGATATTTTGAGAGAGAGATCACATTCACATAACTTTTATTACAGCATATTGTTATAATTGTTCTATTCTATTATTATTGTTAATCTCTTACTGTACCTAATTTATAAACTTTATCACAGGTATGTATGCACAGGAAAAAACATTGTCTCTGTATATAGAGTTCAGTACTATCTGCAGTCTCATACATCCACTGGGGGTTTTGGAACGTATCCCCCTGCAAATAAGGGTGGAATACCGTACTCCTATTGATTTCTTGTTTAGTGACATAATATTTTTGTCTCTGTGCATGTTTAATTTCTTAAATGCTACTTTTCTCAAGTTTAAGAACAGGAATTACTGACTAGTCTACCTCCCCCCTCCCTCCCGCTCCCACACTCCCAATGCTGTCTCCTGCTTCTATGTCTTGGCATATACATGCTCCTCCTTCTGTCTGGAGTCCCATTCCTCTTCCACTCATTTACATTATTTCACCTTTTGTGGGCAAGGGACTTGATTGTGCAAGGGAGGGCCACTTGACTCCCATGTACACACCAAGTCTGTCTCTGATATAACTCGGCTCCCATCCCCTTTCCAGAAACTAAAGTGTACAGACTTGAGTCCCATGTGAGAGAGTTTTAGACCCCTTGATCCTGGTGTCGGACTGGAGAGGCTGTGGCTACCAGCTGCCTGGTCCTGCCTCAGCCCCTGCAACAGCTGGTTCAGGAGGGCAAGTACCCTGTCCCCTGTGAGGCACAGGGGACAAGCAGCTCTCTACATAGCAGCATGGCAAGATTGGAGACCCTCGGGATCCACGTGTAAATCTCCACCTTGTCCTCAACTAGACTATAAGCTCCCTGAGGACAGGGATGTTGTCTGCCTTGTTTAATGCTGTATCTTTTATGTCTAGAACAATACCTGCAACACAGTTGGTACTTAATAAATAAATATTTGTTTAAGGGAGGAAGAAAGAGGAGAAGAAAGGACCATGAGGCATCTTGGCCAGCCTGGAAACAAATGAGAGAAATATGCACAGGTGAGGTAGACAGGTGGCAGGGGGCTGCTATCTCTATTTTCAAACTGGGGAAATCTCTGGTGTCTGCCAAGAAGTTAGGGCACTACTACCCTAACAGGCTGAAAACCATAGGAATACTGGGGTTTTAAAGACACTAAAAATATCCTCTCTCTGGGGCTGCAGTAAGGCTCTGCTAAATCATTACAGCTACCCCTGACAAAGTCAAACCATGCTCATCTTAAATGTATCCAACAAACTGCTCTTGGAATCATCAGGACTCAGATCATTCCTACTTTAATTGGGGTAAAATGAGCCTCTACAGTCAGAATCCAACCATTTTTTTTAGTGGGTGTTAAGGAAACACCCATGATGGGGGCAGGCAGGGGGTTAAGGGGACAGAGGACTGTCACCGTCTGGGGAGGGGGTAGTAACGGGATGCTATACAGAGTATCCAGCCAGGCAGGTGGATAGCTCCCCATCCCTCTCTGCCTCCATGTTTTCTTTATAGTATTTATTACTATCTGCACCCATATTCGTGTCTTGCTTTCCCCTTAGCAGCCTATTCCACAAGAGCAGGGCCTTTGTCCTACCTCTGGCTGTATCCCCCGTCTCAGATCAATGCCCGGCATTTGGTGGGCAAAAATTAGCTGCTAATGAACGAATTAAGGAATATTAAACAGCTAGTTGAATCTCTGCCATATGCTGGGCCCTGGCCTTGAGGATGCTACAAGGATGGTGGGGGAGAGAGGCCTGAACATAAACACACCATAGCTTGACACCTGATTTTACAGAGGTATATCCAAGGCGCCTCAGGATCCCGGGGGCTGAAAACTCCTGAGGTGTGTGAGGCCTTGGGAAGAAGCCCGTCGTGTGCCAGGAGAGCCAGGGAGCCAGGCGGAGCGGCAGGGACGAGGCTGGAGACAGAGCACGGGGCTCCTTGGGTCTTCGCTTGGCTTCTCGGCATCTTCTTTTCACGACCTGCGGGACCCTCGCCTCGCCTCGCCTCTGCCTGCAGGACCTCGGCCCCAGAGTAATCTCTCTGTCGCGGGACCCCAGCCACATCCTCACCCACCCCCGGAGAAGCCAGCCCCGGGTCTTCTAGATTGCTAGCCCGCCACCTGCGCGACCTCCACCCGGGGCTGAAGCCCCGTCCCGCCCCCGCGCTCCAGATCCCCGCCCCCTGCCTGCGGTCTGCGGCGTGCGAGACCCCGCCCCGCCTCTCGGCCCTCAGGACCCCGGCCCGGCCCCGCCCCGCCCCCGTGGCCCCGCCGCTCTGTCCCGGGGGGCGGGGCCGCGCGCAGCGGCGTCTCCAAGGCGGGCGGTGCGAGGCAGGGGGCGGGGCGGCCCTGGCGCCGACCAATCAGCGCCGCGATCACATCCATGCAAATACGAGCACAATGGAGCGAGCCCATCACTCGCCCCTGCAAGCAAGCTTGAAATGGGTTTCTGCCTGAGCGGCAGCCAGGCTGACCAATGAGTCTGTGTTTTGGGCCGGCGAAGCCCAATAGCGTGGCAGGGAAGGCGGGCCCGAGCCGGGTTAGGGTGTCCTTGCAGGGTGTCTGAGCTAAACTTCACCAAATAATAGCTGTTTGTATTTTGGCTGCTGCAGGAGCCATTTTAGGTAAGTTCTTCTCTTAACTTTTTATTTTCCTCCCTGGCCTCGGCGGGCCGGCCTTGTCCGCGGGTCCCCGGCCCCGCCCCGCCGGCCGGGCTGGGGTACCCCTATGAATGGAGCCGGGATGAGGGGCTGCGGCGGCGCCGAGGCCCGGCCGGGCCGGGGTCCGAGCGGGGCCGGCGGCGGGCGGCCTGGCGGAGGGCAGGCGGCGGCCTGGGGCCTGAGGAGAGGGGCCGGCCTCTGCTGCGCCCGGCTCGCGCTCAGGCCGCGCTCCGGCCGGGCGGCCGTCCTTGGGAGCGCGCCGCTGCGGGCCGCGCGGAGGGGTGGGGGTCCGGGCAGCCCCCAGCCCCGGGCCTGGCGGGCGAGGGCGGGGCGTGCGGAGGCCCCCCCGGGCCGGGCCGAGGAGGGACCCCCGGCCGGGCCGCGGCGCGCCGGGGCGGGGAGGGGGTGACCGCTATTCCCGCCGCCGCCCCCGCGGAGAAGTTAGTCCATTGGCGTCCTGCGTCTGTTTGCAGGGGTGGAGGAGGGTGGGCTGGTGCCAGGCTGCTGCTCCGGGAGGGGGCGGGGGCCCCAGCGCGTCCTCGGAGCGCGCACCCCCTCCGCCCCCTTCTTACGCACTAGCGCGCGCTCGCCCCGAAAATTGGAACCCTAGAGGTGTGCAGCAACCCCGCAGCCAAGTTTTGTGCATTATTAGATTGCTTGTTTGAGCTTGAAAAAAAAAGGAATCTGTTCCCTTCAGGGTATTTATTTCCTTCGCTGTTGAGAAGTAACGGAGTCTGTTGCTCCCAAATTTCCAGGGACATGCCTGTCAGATGCGTGCAGAGGGTTGGCAGCTACTTGGTTTTTAAAAAGACGCTATTAGGAAATCCCCTCACTAGTGCGGTAATTGAAATTTGAGTTTGTTTGCAGCTTCAGTTTTATTTGATCCAATTAAAAATACATAAGCACACACATATTTATGTACATAAAGTATTCCTAGTTCCAGTTACGACTGATGCGACTGTGGTTTCGGTACTGTGGGATCTAATACGGCAGTATAATTCAATTTTGAGCTTGTAGGCCCGTGTTCTCCAAATTAGGGTTTATGAACCATTAGTAATCTGACCAAGGTTTCTAGTGAATCCTTGGCGTCTCTAGTCATCTTTGGGGTTGTGTGTGTGCCTTATTTCCCACCCCCTCAAAACTGCTCATTTCTGGTGTAACAGATCTATGAAAAGAGAAAATACAGATTTTAAAGTTTTTACAGTTTTCAGAGTGTCTGCAATATTGCCTGAGATTCGATTATTGTTTCTCAGATGGCATCTGGGAATAGCATCCCACTAGGCCCCAAATTTCGACATACTTTATGGGGATATGCTTGTGGCCCTTAGAAAAGTTGAGACAAGGGACCACTCTGCTGTGCTCCCAGGGTTAATTGTGATCTGTCTTTCTTACTGGAGGTCTGTACCCATTGACTATGCATGGCACAGCAGGATTTGTTGCTAAGCCAATTCATGTTGGCAATCTCAGGGAGAGAGTTTTTTTGAACTTTGTGGCTCTCTGGCAATAGAAAGATTTGAGATCCATGTATGATAAAATGATTAGGCATGAATTGTCAAGTAACATGGTTTATGCCAACCAGAACAGGTGGTTTCATATAAGCAATGCGTGACTGTAACTGAAGGCTTGGGAAAATGTGGAGTGGTAAAATTATTCACTTTGGGTTTCTTTCTGTCCCGGGGCAGATTTCCTAGATGAATTATGAGGAATTATTTAAACTTTTTTCTTGACTAATGGACTATTAAAAGCTAACCTTTACGAATTTTTTTTTCCTTTTTGCAAACTTTGGAATTTCCCTTATAGTAACCAGACTGTGTCACTGTTCTTGCTGTAGTCTGGCCATGGGCGAAGTAAATCGAGATCTGTTGTGAAATTTGTTGTGTCTTATCGTGGTATCGCATCCTGCCTGGAGTTACATTTTTTATACTGCAATTATTTCTTTGCTTTTTACATTTAGCTCTTCAGTTGTTATACCCCTGCAAAGTCTTTCAGTAGGATCGCTTTTACCACAACTTTTTAATATTCTGTATCTTTAGAATTATTTTTATAATCTCTTATTAGTATAGTTGGAAGTTCTCTGAACCCATCAGTATATAACTTCATGCAAACCACACAAGCAGTTGAAAGACCAGGTGGGAGTGAAATGGGAGAGCCACAACTCATGCTGCTGCATTTCTGGAAATCGTTTGTCAGTTAGTTTTTTGTATTTGTTGATTAATTTTCTTATAACTATTTCAAATACCAAAGAAAATCTAAAGCAGAATTGTATCTCTTTAGAAACCAGATCTCATTTGGCATTTTTGCCATTATATTACAGAAAACCTATCAGAAACAACAGGCCCTTGGGCTACTGTGTCTTGGAGATCTCTTTGATTTATAGAAGTTTCAACTAAGTTTTTCAGTTTTCTTGGAAGTATGGCTTTGCCCCAAGCAGAGTTTGTGGTTTTGTCTTCCTGTGTTAAACCATGAAGGAAAAGAATTCCACAGCCTCAGGCTTGGTTCTCACTATAGGTGCCTATGTTTTTCAACTTCATGGAAAGACTTTGTATTGGTAATGACCAAAGGGAGTCACACATGGACCACACATGTTCTGAACCCTTTTGAACAGGTATTAGGATTCAAGGATTCTACCTGCAAAAATATCTTTGGTATGTGACAATGACAGTATCTAGGACAATGACAGTATCTAAATCAACTGAGGAGACTCTGTTCTCACTTCCTTCCCCCTCATCCCCCCCGCCCCGTATAGCAAGGTTTGAAATAGTTTTATTTTTAATAAATAATTAGTGGTTCTCTTTATACTTCCATTCCTCCTTCAAAGCTTTCGTTTAATTCAGGTGAAGAGCTGCAGTGAATTCCGTGGGACTGCTTGCATTGTCCTGTACCAGGTTATTATATTGAAAACTCTTTGAAATACATAAAGTAATAGCTAGGGCTTGGATATCTGTTCCCGAGAGAACATTTTTGTTTGCGGTAGAATGTGACATACTTGTGAGGGAAGCAAAGAACCAGCACTGAATGAATATCTGGTTTGTGTCCAGCACTCAGCCAGGCACTGGGTCTACAGAGATGAGAAAATATCCCTGTTTTCGTAGCCACTTCGTGAGGCTGGACTGCGGCTCAGAGAAATGAAGTAACTTATTCAAGTCCCTAGAGCTAGTAAATGTTAGAGGAGAATTTGAACCCAGATCATCTGGATGCAAAGCACATATTCTTTTACCAACAATCCTCTCTAAAGATTTCTTCAAACGCTGGAGCGTGCTGTCATGTTTTCATGATACGGTGCTAGGTTAGCTAACACACTTTGCCCAAGTTCTTCTACACACGCGTCCATTTTTACTTCTCCATTTCAAGAATTTATCACTGAAGAAGCGAATTGGAATAGAGTGAGGGCACCCTGTTCCCCCTGTCTCCATAGTGTAGGAGTGGTCTTCCTAGGGCACTTGGAGTTTGGGGTAGCCTGGCACACTAATAACCATGAAGTGCAGAGGGAGAATGCAGTCACTTTTTCCTTGCCAAAATGTTCATTTTGTGAAATTGTTGACACCTTCATGAGAAATTCTATTACTTCCATAAAAGTCTTGAAGGTAGTAAAATGGAGTTATTTTAAAATACCCGTCTCTGTTCCCATTTCTGAACTAAATTATTTGCATAAAATCCAGAGAAAAATGTTTATTTTTGCTTGTAGTATCTATATTAGTTGGTTTCTATAGTTTTAATAGTGATTCTTTACATCCTTCTACATTTATTCTTTATGTCATTTGCCATCATTGAGACCTTTAGAATCTTTGGTAATGTTTATGACATAAATAGCTCCTATTTTGAGGAGTGTTTTCTTTTTTTAATTGATGAACTGTTTTTCTTTGTAGTCGTAATGAAGGACTTAAAATTTTTAGCAAGGAAAAAACTGATTTTTCAATAGACTTCCATGGTGCTTTTATCCACTGTTTCAGAAGAACTTAAGATACTAAGACAGTATTTGAAAATTTCAGGAATACTGGGAAGTAGAATTTTAAGATAACTTCAGGACATGAATCCAAGCATAAATGCAAAGTGATGGATACATGTTTAAATTTTCTAAATAAGGGATATTTCTATTTTTCTACTTTATTAAAGATTCTTGTAGAGAGTATTCACTGATCTAATTTTATGGATCAGATATATTATTTTATCAGTAAATTTTTAACATATTTTGGATTTTCGTATACACTTTGTGACCAAGGTATTTTATTTTTGCAATCTCTGTATTTTTTAATTCTAAGATTGTCTGTATGTAAAAGGTCAGGCTTCAGGTTAAAAGAAGGTCTGACTATTGTTGTAACATTGACCTTTAGTTCCTACCTATTTAGGTTGATGCTTTTTATCCTGGGATTCTTGGACTCCTAGGGACTCTTTGGCTGGTCTATGAACTCCCCAAAATACTATGCAAAATATTGTTTTTGTGTGCGTTTTTATGGGAAGTGAAGCTGATGCTTTTTATGATTCTCAAAGGGATCTGTGACTCCCACCCTTCTTTTCCCCTCCCCTCATCTCTTCCTACCGCATACAAAAACAATATTAAGGATCATTGAAAAACAGTGTTAAGGATCATTGATTTAGATCATTCCAAAACAACTGTTTTGTATGAGCAAAATATTTTGCCTGGAGGCTGACTTCTTTGGACCTTTTTTGCGCTCTAGCAGGTCCTGATCTCAGTCGGGATCAGTTGGCCTGGGCTGGGGGAAGTACTTCTGCCTCCCTCTGGGCAGATGCAGGCAAGGGTCAATCCCAGAATTCTTCCCTGCCATATTGTTAAACTTGGGAAGCTGTTCCACGCCCTTGCCGATGCAGCCTCATAAGAGTAAAGTTTGGAGCGGGAGACATGAGGGCAATTGCAAGACAGTCTTAGAGAGTCCTGGGTCTCTGTGTCTCAGCCATCTGCCTCTGCAGCTGGGACTGGAGGGGTGGCCATGGCAAAAGCTCCTGACATTTTCTTGCTTTGACTACTGCTACTTATTCATTCCCTTATTGCTTCATTCACTGTGTTAGGAGGAAAAGGATTTTCTTTCTTACATTATAAGAGGAACAATCAAAAAGAATCCCTCCATTTTTATATTCCCCAGGCTGTGTATGAGATACCTTGCAACTTTTCTGTTAATGGTGTTAAGTGGAATTTTTCTTAAAATAATGTCTAGTTGAGCGTGTAAGCTTATTTTACAGAGAACGTGCATATATGTCAGGTTCTGTTAAACCAGATGTTACTATAGGAAAAAAGATCACGTTAAAGTTCTCATAGCCTTGTTTTATAATTTATTTAAGAAAAGTCAAGCAAATTGATAAAACAAAATTCTAGAGTGACAAGAAAATTCTAAGAGTAGTCTCTAGGAAGTGGCTGAACTTGAAGTTATCCTGGAGATTTTCTCATAGAAGTCCATTTGTTGGGCCAGACCAGAAGTTGAATGGAAGAAAAATCTGGTTTGATATGTAGGTTGGGGAAAACACTGAGCTTTATTTAGGCAGTTTGGTGAAGGGCATTGACTCCTATAAGGGGATTCTGTTGGATTTGTTCCTTCCCTAAGTGTACATGAATAAAGAATTGTACCTGGACTGTTTACTTTGGGTTCAAGGAAACCATCAGTATTCGAAGAAATCATTTGAGGAAATCATATGTCTGGTAAGCAAGGTCCAGATCATAGATTTTTTTTACAGAAAGAAATTTTCTATAAGTTAATACACGAGACTTTGTTAATGTTAATTGTGTATTTTAGCTTAACAACTCTTGCAATGTTAGCAGTCTTAATTCAACCATGGGTTAGCGTGAAAAAAATCAAGCCATCATCCTTGTTTACCATGTGACAGAATTGGATCACATTATAACTGATGGCCCTGTCAGAATGCTTCTTTAAGCAAACCTTATATAGTATCGTTTTAAGGGACTTAGGGGTATTCTGCTTGATGGAATTAACAGTTTTGCCTTGAATTGTAAAAATACATCGAGGAAATGATAGAGCATGTGAAAGAGATCATTGATGACCAGCTCCAGAAAAGTAATTGTAAAAATATAAAATAAACTGTTTTAGATCAGGGCTACTCAAAGTTAGTCTGTGGATCCGTGTAGGTCTGTGGACTGTTTGTTACCTGTCTGCGATGAGGTAAGTACAGAACTTGAAGCATTTATATGCTTTTACAGCATTTTTTAGAAAAAAGATTTGTCTGTTGAATCTAATAATAAAAAATGTAAGTTTATAGTATAGTCTTTGTGGGTTTTTTGTTTTATTTTTGTGAGGAAGATTAGCCCTGAGCTAACATCTGTTGCCAATCATCCTCTTTTTGCTGAGGAAGATTAGCCCTAGGCTAACATCGTGCCCATCTTCCTCTACTTTACGTGTGGGACGCCTGCCACAGCATGGCTTGATGAGTGTGGTGTGTGGGTCCGCACCCGGGATCCGAACCTGCGAACCCCGGGCTGCCGAAGCAGAGTGCACAAACGTAACCACTATGCCACTGGGCCGGCCCTGCCCCAAGTCTTTGTTTTCTTAAAAATATTTTCCTGGTAATTCACTTTTTTTAGTATTTTGTAAAAGTATTAGTCCACGATGGATTGGGAAAAGACAAAAATTAGTCCTTTACCATAGAGAGCACTATTCAAGATGATAGGCCACGTCAGCATTGTCTTGGAGCTTGTTAGAAATGCAAATTTTGGGGCCCCATTCCAGACCAACTGAAATAAATTACCTGGGATGGGAACCCAGTAATCTGTGTTATAACAAGTCATCCTGATGATTTTTGTGCACATGTAAATTTGAGAAACATTGTTCTAGGTCAGCACTGTCCAGCAGAACTTTGTGCTTTGATGGAAAATGTCTTAGGGCTGTATGGGACCTACTGGTCGTATGTGGCTTTTGAGCCCTGAAAAGGTGGCTAGTATGACTGAGGAATGGAATTTTAAATTTTATTTAATATTGGTTAATTTAAATTTAAATAGCGACATATAGCTAGTCGCACTGGCATTTGATAGCACAGCTCTAGCTCCTTTAGCCCTCCCCCTTTTTAGTGGGGACAAAAGTGAATTTTTTTCCTTCATTTAGAAAGGGAAATACAATATGGTACAAAGACTATCCTTTAGCCTAAAATGAGACTAAGCAAATCATATAATAAAATTTGGCACTATTTGTCCGTTTATATTTACCTGTTTATTTATATCTGAAAGTTGGTTTGATGTTAAGAAAATAGTAGGATCAGAAAATAAATTTAGATCTGTGTCTTGTAAGGTTTTGCAAACAGCAAGGTAGCTGTTCTAGCCAGGCCTTATGACCCTTTGTGGCTGTGACTAACACACATGATGTCTTTCAATATGATTTCTGAAGCTTTTTTCTTTTATATAAAGATTTAAGACAGGAGCTTTTAAGTGCAATACTGTAGTTTTCCGGTTCTCAATATAAAACGCTGGTTATTCTCATTACTTGAGACTAGTTAATGGGGATTTCTCCTATGTAAAGTATTTCCAGTTTATCAGCTTACTTAGAGGATGGTTTTTCAGGTTATAAAGGTAACTGTTTGTATTCACCAAGCCTCCCTTGAAAGATTGAGCCTTATCCTCAGTCCCCTTCCAATATATTTAAAAATTGATTTGTTAGAAGAAAGGAGTTCTTTTACTCATTCAGAGTTGTATATGCTTCCCTGCCTCCAGCGCCATCCACTTGTACTTCAGATTTTAAACTCTGAAAAATCAAGTATAGCATTGATTGTAAAATATCGATCCATATCCATTGTAGAATTGGCAATAATCTTGTGATGGACAAGTGGAAGGAAGCATGGCTATAGAAGTAAATGAAGATCCACATGTAGAATCACAGCTTTTTAAAATGCTGTCCAGACATAATAAAATGAATCGTTCTAATCATACCATCATTTTAATAAATATATTTGCTAGGTTTTAGGTTTTCAAGCAGGAGATCGTTTGTCATTTAGGCAGTGACTCTTGAAGCATGAGAGACAGTAAGGGTTGTCCCATGTACTTTATACACTCAGAAATGTTAGAATTGGAAGCCTTCTTAAAGATAATGGATAGGGCTGCAGGAATAGGAAAATTATTAATGCAGCAGTGTCTGTTGATTTGTTTATGACATGAATTAATCCTATATTGTCTTCTATTGGTGTTCATTAAAAAGCAGCACTGTTTTCCCTTTAATTCTGTTAGGAGGTCAGTCTTATACTCAGACAGAGTGAGTGAAGATGTCATGGAAGGTTGTCTGGGCTGTTGAGCTGAAAATAACACAAGTATCACTGATTGGCGGGGCTTAACATTTTGTAACATGCTGCTCTGAGCTCTTCTGTTTGACTTTTCTTCAAAAGGTTTCCAGTTCTTGATCTCTTGGTGTATATTTGGATTACTGCTTTGGGGTCTTAAGGAATTGGAAAACCCAGTCTGTTGGAATTGACATCTATAGTTGACAGATGCCAAGTTAGAAGGTTTGGTGGTTCCTTCCTTCAAGTTTGTTCCCTTCCCTGTCTCTGGTTCCCAGAGCTGCGACTGGAATGTTGTATGAGATGTTACTGAAGATTGGTTTCATAAGCCGTGCCCAAATACCAGTCTCCTTATTTATACATCATAGTCATACTCTGTCCACCCTTATCCACTCGAACTGCAGCATTTTCTGCTAGCAGGGCTCTCCCTGGGTACTCTTGACTTTCTTCGATTTCACTCTTGAACTAAGCTTTGTTACTGCCAGTGTGGTATGGCAGTTATTTCTAGTTAAAGATTTAAGCATTATCAGGTCTTACACAATTCAGCATCTTAACTAGATTCTTCTAAACCAAAGTCTCTTTCTGGCTTCTTGGGATTGCAGAAGAGTAAAGTTGGAAGGGACTTCAGAGGCTATCCAGTCCAATTTCATCATCTTATGGATGATGGGATAGAGTCCTGGTCATGTGAATATTTTGTGAGGCCACAGAACTGGTCTATGGCCAAGTTAGGATTAGAATTCAATTCTCATTTTACTAAATAGGACTCTCCCTAATTCTGATGGTTAGGGTCCTGAAAACCCACATGGAAGAATTTCCCTTAAGAATTTATGGGAAAATATGGGGAAGGAGTGCTCTGAGATTTGAAGTGAATTTGTGAAAGACTGCATAATTTTTTATGTTCTCTAAAATAAATATTTATTTATTTATTTAGTGTGTGTGTGTATGTGTATGTGCGCGAGGAAGATCAGCCCTGAGCTAACATCCATGCCAATCTTCCTCTTTTTGCTGAGGGAAGACTGGCCCTGAGCTAACATCCGTGCCGATCTTCCTCCACTTTATATGGGACGCCGCCACAGCATGGCCTGACAAGCGGTGTGTCGGTGCGTGCCCGGGATCCGAACCCCGGGCCGCCAGCAGTGGAGTGCGGCACTTAACCACTACGCCACGGGGCCGGCCCCTATGTTCTCTAAAATAAAATAGATGTTATCAATGAGATTTTCCATGTCTTAAATGAGTAAGAATGAGTGGTACTATTTTGGTAACTTTTGTTTACTATGTCTTGTTTACTAGAAACATTTTGGCATGTCCTTCCCTTATATCATGGTAAAAGGCTTGTAAAAGGCTTGTGGTACTATTTTGGTAACTCTTGTTTACTATTTTTTGCTTATTAGAAACTTTTTGGCATGTCTCTCTGTTATATCATGGTGAAATGCTTGTAAGTTCACCTTTGCTTTATTGCAAATAATGTGTATGATAGTTTTTTTCCCACATCTGTATATTCATTCAGCTTTATGACTTAGGGTTATTAGAATAGGTTTTTCCCAGACCCTTCAATAATCATGATAATAATAATAGCAGCTACCAGTCATTGAGTGCTTGCTATGTGCCAGGTGTGGTGCTAGGCTCTTTCGTGGTGTGGTGGTCGTTAGGACTGTTCACCAATATTCTGGTTCTGGGTACATGGTAGGATTGCACTTCTCCATCACCTTGAAGTTGAGCATGGCTGTGTGACTTGCTTTCGATATTGAAATTTGACTGGAAGTTCTAGGCAGATAACCTTTTTTTTTCTTGAAAGAAATCTGCAATGGTTGTACAGTGTAAGCAAGTAAGCCTATGCTTTAAACCACTGAGTTTTTTAATGGAATTTTGACTGCAGCATAACCAAGCCCATCCTGATGAATATACATGGATTATTGTCATTGAGCCTCATGGCTAAGTGCTGATATTAAGCCTATTTTACAGTTGAGGAAATGGAGACAAAGGAGTTAAGTTTCTTGTCTGTAAGTATAGAACTAGTAGCCCGGCAGTTTGAGCCCTGCATTCTTAAGCACTACAGTCTGCTGCCATTCTCTATTCTGGACTATCTCAGTGCCACTATTATATATAGAATATGGGCTCTGCCCGAGATAACTTCATGCCAAAGCTTATGTTTACCTCTCTGTTCCATCCCTTCTTACAGCTGCTCCTGAAGTTCTAGGTCCGAGGGTGACTCTCTCATACTAGCATGTTGTACTGAAAAAGCTCCATTCCTTTTCTGTCATCTGTTATCTACTTTTACTGCCTTCTGGAATTCCATCTTTCATGTGACGGGATAGTTCCTTGCCTTAAGTATCCTCACATCTCTAATATTTTCCAAGTAAATTTCTCAGAAGGCCACATTTAGCTTTATGAATAGGAGGCTGCCCAGCAATCATAAAGGCATTACAACATTACGTGCATGATTCTGCAGCCACACCGCCTGGGTTTGAG
This sequence comes from Diceros bicornis minor, assembly GCF_020826845.1. Lineage (NCBI taxonomy): Eukaryota > Metazoa > Chordata > Mammalia > Perissodactyla > Rhinocerotidae > Diceros > Diceros bicornis. The sequence continues at coordinate 19,031,636 of NC_080758.1, forward strand.
TCCTAGCTCTGCCCCTTACTGGCTGTGTGAACCTCTCTATGCCTCAGTTTCCTCATCTGTAAAATGGAGATAATAACAATACCTATCTCATGTGGTTGTTTTGAGGATTAAATGAGTTAATTTATGTAAAGCCTTGGAACAATACCTGACACATTGTAAGCATAAGTGTTGGATATTATAATTTTAAAGAATAAAGGATCACAGGGCCAAGATGAATGGAAATGTCATTACTGATCTTAATCTTTCTAATGTAAATATTAAGATATTAAAGGTTTAATACCACCTTTAATTTAATTTTTCCTTTTATTCAACAGATTATTGAGCAACTACAAGGCACTGTGCTCCAGGGGTAGGGGCGTGGGGGTGGGGAACGACCTAGAGCTTGCCCTCAAAGAATTTACAATATAAAGGGGAGATAAGATATGCATAAATACCTGTACAGAGATAATTGTGCTGTTGCAAGGTAGCCTGTAAAAGTGCAAGATAAAGGGCTTTGGGAGTTCAGAAAAGGGAGAGGTGGGGAGTTAGAGAAGGCCTGGAGTCAGACAGAGCACTTAACAGGGTTGGAAGGATAGGCAGGATTTGGATGTGTGGAGACTGAGTGAGGTAGGGAGGAAATCTCGAGGTGAAAGGAAGCATTAGAGCAGAAGCTCATAATAATTTGTTCATTTATCCATTCAGCAAGTGTATGTTGAACATTTACTATGTGCTAGGCACTGATACAAGCCCTGGGGATGCAGCAGTAAACAAAGTGAAGTTCCTGCTCTCATGAAACTTATGTTCTAGTGAGTATTTCAGTATGCAGAACCATAATGTATGGAGGGGTGATAAAGACTGAGAAGAAAAATAAAACAGGATAATGAGACAGAGAACAGTTTATATAACTAAGAAAAGTGTGATTAATTTCTAAAGTTTCTTTTAGAGTATCTTTTGAGGAAACCCAAGGTAGAGCTAAATGGCTTTGTCCTGTGCAACGGGCCATATCTGTGCTGTTTTCCATGCTCATAGTTCTCTGCCCCTCGCTCTTGGCCTATCTAGATATTTTCCCTCGTTGACTTGAGAACAAGTCCCAATGTCTTCATGGGGCCCTCCCCCTCTGTGTTTGCCAGAAGCACTCTCTTTCCCCTCTGTGCTTCTGGAGTCAGATTTTTGCCTATATAACTAATTTGGCGTTTCATATTGAACTGCCTTTGTCTTTTTTCATATTGTTCTTTGTTTATTCCACAAGTATGCCCATTTATTTAGTAAACAATTATTGAACTTTGATTTTGTTCAGCCGTTACTGGGCACTGGGAACTGGAAGATAAATGCATATGGTTTCTGTCCTTGAGAAATGCACAGTCTATTAGAAGAGAGAAATGTAAACTGCAGCTGCAAACATCATGCTAAATGTCAAGATAGAGCTATGTCCAAAATTTTGTTAGAAGGCAAGAAGAGGAAGGAACCATCTACCCAGGGAAGTTGGTTAAGACTTTTGAAAAGAAGAAACTTGTAAATTTGTTCTTGAAAGTTGATTTAGAGTTTAATAATCCGAGACTGGGATTGGTATCTGTGAGTCTGGAGAGCCTTTTATGCATTGGAAGTATCCTGTGAGGGGACGTTGGTAAATGTAAGTTCATTGTGGCTGGAGTGTAGTGGAGAGCTGTGGAATTGTGGTGGGGCGATGGGGCTAGAGGAGTAGGTTGGAGACCTAAAGGCTTTGAAGATCATGGTAGGGAGTTTAGATTTGTGTTGGCAGTGAGGAGTCATCAGAGATTTTAGTGCAGGAGAGTAGATTGTATTCTGCACTTGGGCAGCAGAGGTTGGTTTAGAACAGTGGTGCTCAAACTTTGCTGCGTATTTAGAATCACCCGGAGAGCTTTAAAAAATACTAGTGCCCAGGCTGCATGCAGTGAAATCTGATTCTGTGGAGGGGGGAGCCAGGTGTTGGAGTTTTGATAACTTCCCAGGTGATTCCAGTATGCACCCATGTTTGGGAACCAGTTAGAAAGGCCTGCAGACAGGTTAATGAATTAGGAGGCTATTGCAGTAGCCTGGCTGGAGATAAGTCTTTGAATTGAGGCATTGGGAGCCTGAACAAGGGAAGACAGAGCCAACCATTATTACTTTAATTTTCTGTATGTTTGTCTTCTCCAATGAAATTGTGGCCCCCATGGGTGCAAAGTCTAGTCTTTGTACTTTGAGTTCCTCATAGAGATTTATACATAGTAGGTTCTCAATAAATATTTGCCTTGATTAAAATCAGTTTCCTTTTGCTCAGGTACTCATAGTTGAATATTTAGGGCATTTTTATTCCATGTGCTTCTTTCCTTTTTGTTATTAAATAGAAATTACTTTAGGGATGAGAGTGGATGGAGATGAAACTTTTTGCTCAATTTTACTTTCTCATAATTCTGATTAAAGATTTAGGAAGTTAAAATTCAATAATTAAAACAATAAGTCTGCATATGAACTTGGTTTATCCATACTGTCTCTCCTTATTAGCACAAATAAGTTTGCCTTTAACTTTTAGCGTTTGTGTAAAACCCATTAGTGCTAATATACCCTTTAAAATAAAGAATCCAGATAAAGTATCTAGATTCTTAAAGTATTTTTAAGGTTTACCTTCCACATGTTGTTGTGGAAAATAACACCTAGATTGTGTTAATCTCTGTAGTAACTCAGGAATTTATCAATGTGCTATAAAGACTGACTTGGTTTGTGCACTTGAAATAATTTCTCTTTGCCAGATAAATTTATTTATTTGTGAATGGGGATGGTATTTAAAAATGCTGTGCTTTTTTTTTTTATCAACTCTTCATTCTGGATTCTAATGGGGGGAATTGGAACATACAGAGATTAAAAACTTCTTTTATACTTGAAGGCATTTATACCTCCCCCCCGCTATTATGTATCCTGAAAAACATCAAACCTACAGAAAGTTATGAGAATTGTACCATAACACCCATCTCCCCTTTACCTAGATTCACCGATTATTAATGTTTTGCCAAATTTGTTCTCTCTATACATATATGTATATACATTTTTTTAGCCATATCCTTTGAGAGTTACTTGCAGACATGGTGACGCTTCTTCCCTAAATAGTTTTGCATTTTTATCCTGAGAGAAAGGGTACATAACTATAATATAGTTATATCACTGAGGAAACGTGACATAAAACCAATGTGTCCGTATTTAAATCTTCCCATTCACATGTTCTCTAGCTTTTTTATTTTTGCTGATCTGGAATCCAGTCAAGGATCATGCATTGTATTAAGTTGTCATGTGTCTTTACGTTTCAGTATTGATTAGTGTGATCTGGTAGTCACAGGATTTTGGGAATGGAAATGAAAATCCCTAGAAAGGACGGTGTGGCCCAGCTTCCCAGCCTTCTTCTCTGCTCACCTCCTTCCATGCCCCCACCAGTGGCTGGGAATTGGCCTGGTTGCACTGATGACCAAGTTCTAAAGTGGAACCCAGCACCCAGTGCAGACCTGCTTGTGCACATCCTCCTGAGGCTAGGCGAGGCTTTGTTTTGAACAGAGTTATTTTCCATTTTAGGTTTAAAGCCAATCAGGTTGCCCAGGTGTTTAATTAAGAAAATGTGATAGTGTTAGTGAGACTTGGAGAAGAGATTTTCATAGTTAACTCTAAATCTTCTGAAACATTGAGTTAGGAGTCATCTTTTGCTACTTCTTGAGGACCACTGATAATCAAGACCTTGTCTTTATATATAGTTCCTGGGGTTTTATTTATTTATTTATTTAGACTATTAAGGCTCCCCCTATCCCTACCCCTCTTGAAATATTCCAGTCGTCATGTCCTTTTGGTCTTTTCCTGTTCTTGCTTTACACTCCTTCCTGGGCAGTCCTGTTTCAACTCTCGATGACTCTAAAGTTTCTGTTTCCATCTCCACCCTTTTCGGTGCTCCAAACCCTCTTTTCCACGCAGCTTTACCTGCGTGTCCCACGTGCAAAACAGCTCAATATCTTTTCGTGTAAAACTGAGCACTGATTTGAATATTGGTTGGGGGGTGAGAATGAGATGGTAGTTGACCAGGGGCATATCCCTTACCAGCCCCTGCCCTCCCTAACCTAACCACCCCCCCCACCCCCAAACTTCAAGGGCAGTAGGTGAACCAAAGGCAAGGCCTTGCTGACAACACTATTTCCGGCTGAATGTGGAGTCTTGGAAGTGAGGCTTCATGAAATGAATTCTTTTAACCCAGTGTTTCTCAACTTTTTTTTTTCATTATCCCTCCTAAGGAGCCTTTTTAGACAATTTTTTTAGCATTATCACCCTCCTACCCAGGAAATTTAGATACCACAAATATATTGTGTATCTGTTTATGTACTGTGTATGTCTGCTTAATACAAAAACAAGTAAGATATTTTAACTTTCAAGAACCAATGTTTGTCCCCTTGGGATGATGTTGCCCCCTTGAGAGTGCATATTTTAACCTAAGCTGGAGGCAATCTAATGCCTAGAAACAAAGCAGGCCAGAGTCTGCTGTCTCTCCTGCCCACAAAGAATTTACCTTAGGTTTGCATCTGACTGCTGAAACTCCAGTTTCCTAATTTTGTTGTGACCATAACTCACAATAATAACAACACTATATTGTGCCCAGTGTACAACATATATGTAATTCAAAGATTTTAATACTCAGTGTTTATTCTTATTCTTATACTTGTGATGCACTCTATTTTTATTTTGTCTTCTTTTAAAAAGTTTTATTGAGATAATTTACATACCATAAAATTCACCTGTTTTTATTCTATATATATTTTTTAATTTAAAAAGAAATGCTGGTCGTGACCCACTGACTCGCAAAAGCATGACAGCCAGCAAGAAAAGCACTGCCTGGGCGTAGCTGGCCTAGAGGCTACCCACTGACCACCAAGAAGGCGAGGACAAAGAGGCGGCAAAGTCCTAACCTTGAACCACTGTGCTCACTGCAGTCATTGGACTTTGTTTCAGTAAATGCCCTTGAACTTGAGCGAACTGAAAGTTTTACTCCTTGGTATGGGATGAAGGCTGGGGAGCTCCTAGCTGCAGTGAGCTTTTTAAGCCCACAGGTAAAACTGCTCTGGTGGCAACCGAAGGGCTTGCCTCACTGGAAGGTGAAATCTTGTCATCTTTATTCTGTGATTTGTGGTGCCAGCACCCCTCCCCCCTCTTTGAAAGAAAGAAAGAGTTAGAGGCGGGGAAGATTGGTTTGACATTAGATAGTAGAGCCTGAAATTGTTGAAATCCTCATTATTTAACTGGGTTTATCCATTAAGAGTATTTGAGAGCATGAGTATAGGGATCTGTGTATTTGATTAATTTGCTGTCATTAATCTGTTAAAAGGGGATAGAGCACTGAGGAAATGAAATGGGAAACTACTAAGTTTTCATTAGGAGAGCAGAAGAGGCGAGAGTCTAAGGAATGAGATGTAGCTTTGCTTTGTTGGGGTGTGTTCATGGTCAGAGGGAGGCCCTGCATATAGCTAAGAGGAATCAGTTGTGCAGACATGGAATTGAGTGGTGGAAAGCCCCAGAGAGTAGATTTTGCCCCTGCTTAGTTTTGGCCCTAAGGCCAGGCAGGGCAGGAATATGATAGGACCAAATAAAACCGAGGAACCCCTCCCAGAGCGGAATAATTAGAGCAAACGTTTATTGAGTGCTTACTATATGCTAGGTACTAAGAGTTTTATATTTGTTCTCTCATTTAATCCTTCAAAACTGCGTAAGGTTATAGGTATGTTATTAGCCGCCACCCCCCCCCCCCCCTTTTACCAATGAGGAAAGTGAGGCACAAGGAGGTAAAGAAACTTGTTCAGGGTTACACAGTTGTCCTTACGTGTAATATAAGTGCAGGGCATTAGAGACCCTGCCTTGAAATGAGTGAACTCACTGCTTCTGGGACCATGTCTGCTGCACCATACCTCTCTTCAGGAGCATAGCCTACCTGGCAGATCCCATCATCTTCATTTAAGTCATTTAGTCTCCAGGTTGCCACCTTGAAGTTCACTCTTAGAGGCTGGTGACACAATACTAAAAATAACATTGTCCTAGAGAATATTTATAGTTTTTTCACTCCGTCTTCTTGAGTACAGACTGTGCCTTATCTGGGAAATACCACTTATTTTAGGACTCTAGAGTCGGGCATTTAAATGCCCATTTAAATAGTAGGGCTTGTCTAGTGGTAGTCATATTTGAAGTCAATTCACCAGATATTTGCATGTTTCCGAAGTGCCCTACCATATACTTGGTGCTGGGGTGACAAATGTGATCACAATGTAGTAGGCAAAATAGATATGACCAATATTTAAATTGCAGTGAAGCAAAGTAAGTAGAACAGTAAAAGGAACATAGAGGAGGATGGGAAGGTTAGGAAGAGCTTCCCAGAAGAGTTAACATCTGAGTTGGGATTCAAAGGATAATTAGGAGTTTGCCAGGTAGGTAGACAGTTGCAGAATAATTAAGTGAAAACTGCTAGAGAGATCGACAGAGGCTTCCTTCTGATATTATTGCCAATGTGTCTAGATTTTTGATGTCATAGAAAGAGCTTCCAGTTGTAAAATTCACTTTTTTCCCCTAATGTCTTGAAATGCGGTTGGGATCCTATGCCTCAGCAGTAGGGCTGGACTCCTAGGGATTCTGCTTTGGGCCAGTTGTAGAGGGGAAAAATTGCTACCCATGTGGCACTTTCAGGCATGCTGCAACTCTGGGCAGCAGTGAGTTTTCTGCTTGTGTGAAGGGATGATCGTGTTCCCTGTAGCTTAGCTCCAACCCAGGACTTTGATTGCAATTGCTTGGTGAGATTTTTCTTCTCTTATATGAAAATAGTTGATTGATTGTTGTTGTTCAGAAGGTATTTAGGCATTCAGCCATAAATGTTTATTGACTACTGACTTTTTTCCGATGGAGGGTAGGTGAGGACCATTCATAAAAGTTAGTTTTTTGAAGTATAACATGCATTCAGTAAAGTGTACAAATCTCAAATATACTGTTTGATGGATCTTTACATGTGTATACTCTGTAACCACCACCTTTATTTAAAGATAGGGAACGTTTCCAGCACCCCAGAATGTTCTCTCATGCCCGTTCTCTGATAATATCGCCCCATCCCACCCCCTGCTTAGCACTATTCTGACTTCTGTCACCAAAGATAAGTTTTGTTTGTTCTTGAACGTTATTTGAATGGAATCATACAGAATGTACTATTTTGTATCTGGCTTTTTTTAGTCAACTTTATGATTGTGGGATTCATCCAGATTGTTGAGGAGCATTGATTACCAGTCACACTGTTAGGAAGAGACACAATAATCACATATGATTTATGCCATTGAGAGTTGATATGAATTTATTGATGGCATTCATTTTTTCAGTCACATTTACAAGTACCATATACCCGGTGCTTTGCAAAGGGCCTGGGGATCAAAGATGAATCAGTTTCTGCCATCAAGGAGCTTTCAGTCTAATGAAGGAGACAAGCACTTACATAATTATGACAGTGAGGAGTTGGTCAACTTTTAGGAGTGAAAATGGTTTTTGAAAGACTTTATAGAGGAGATGAAATTTCTTCTGATTGTCAAAGGATTATTAGAAGTTTTCCAGATGGTCAGAAGGTGATAGCTTGTTCACAGGTGTGGAGGAATGAAGCAGCGTGGTGTCTTCAGAGACCTGCACTAGTGATACTTTGGTTTTAAATTGATTAAGCGTAAGAGTGCCAAAGGTATCACTTTAGGAAGAAATTTTGAGGAAAACATTGGTGTATAAGTTTGACTTTCATCTTAGGCTAGAGCCCTGGGAGATGACCACTCTAGCAAATAGTTGTAAATGCATCATTGTGGAGAAGACAAGGAATGGAAGTGAAATTTGGTGATTGCTGTAGCTGAGGAAAAAGCCTCCAGCAGTACTTTACTGTTGATGTGTGGAAGACTTTTATGAGCTTAGATAAAACTGTAGAGAGGCTTATTACGAAGGTGGTATTTTTTCAACAATTGAGATGACTTGAGATGTCTCGTTAAGCCATCAAAAATTCCCTAAGAGTGGATTTAGATACAGCATCTCTCCTCAGTCATGGAATTTTTGCTGGGGCTACCATAACAAAATACCTGAATACCAGACTGGGTGCCTTACACTGAAATTTATTTTCTGATAACTCTGGAGGCTAGAAGTCCAAAATCAAGGTGGCAGGTTTGGTTTCTTCTGAAGCCTCTCTCCTTGGCTTGCTGTCCTCCTTCTCACTGTGTCCTCACATGGTCTTTTGTCTGTGTTGTCTGTGTCCTAATCTCTTCTTAAAAGGACACCAGCCATATTGGATTAGGGCCCACCCCAATGACCCCATTTTAACTTAATCACCCCTTAAAGGCACTATCTCCACATACAGTCACATTCTGAGGTACTGGGGGTTAGGGCTTCAGCATATGAATTGGGGGGAGGGACACAATTCGGTTCATAACACCGATGTTTCAGAACCTGCCATAACATTGTTGAGCTGTGTAAGGTTGTCACCCGAGAAAAGCAGGTGCCAGAACAGCACCAAGACAAGCAGATAGCAGTGTTTTAGACAAAAGTCTGGTGTGACCCCTTTGGGGACTGGGCTTGCTCCCAAAGGACCATCTCTGAGCTCATAGTGGCTTGTCTGTGCACATACAAACCCGTGAGCCTTGGGTAATATGTCTAACACTGTTAAGACTGTGGTATTTCATCAGTCAATAAAGATTGAAAATAGGGACTAAGAAGAAAAGAATCTAAACTATAAAGGCCAGGTGGACATCACAAGGAAGATAATTTCATAACTCTTAATAATCTGTTCCGGTGCTGAACAAACCATATCACTCTCTTTTGCCACTTAACCCTTTTCTTCGATTGGGCAGGAGTTAAACAGCCTTGGCATTCTTCTTATCAAAACGTTTTGAATACCAAAGAGGTATTTCTAAATCATATCACCTCACTCTTCCTCCTTCTTGGGGGCAGGAAATTGTTTTCTGTGGAAGGATTTTAGTTTGAATTTTCTGTTGTGATGGCCACAGTGAGGGTAGGGGGGCGGGTGGGAATTTTTCTTTCTTTTAAGGAAGTGCTTTTAAATAGTCACATCTTTTTTTGTGTGTGAGGAAGATCAGCCCTGCGCTAACATCGTGCTAATCCTCCTCTTTTTGCTGAGGAAGACTGGCTCTGAGCTACCGTCTATTGCCAATCCTCCTCTTTTTTTTCCCCCAAAGCCCCAGTAGATAGTTGTATGTCATAATTGCACATCCTTCTAGTTGCTGTATGTGGGACGCGGCCTCAGCATGGCTGGAGAAGCGGTGTGTCGGGGCGTGCCCGGGATCCGAACCTGGGCCGCCAGTAGCAGAACGCGCGCACTTAACCGCTAAGCCCCGGGGCTGGCTCGAAATAGTCATGTCTTAAACTTGTTTCATTGGAGACAGAGAGAAACCTTATTAGGGTGCATTTTGGAGGAACTGCTTTTGTTTTAATCTGAACTGGTAATCCCTTGGTAGCAGATGAGGCTTGTTATAGGTACCTGGGAACTGGAAATCTTTGGTTTTCAGTCTAATGGTGTTTATTATAATGGTGTGTGTCCTAGAGTCGCTGTTACAAGACCCTTTTCTAGAATTAGAACTTTAAGGTTTCTAGGCTATTAAGAGAACTGATGCAGAGTTGAATGAGATGTGTTAGCTCACAGCCACTCATGTTAGACCCAACCTAAAGTGAAGCAGGGGATCTTGGGAAGTCACCACATGCCCAAGTGTTTTCATGTTGCATCCTTGTTAATATCAGTACTGTTCCATTGTCTTTTTGTTCCTTCCCTTAGTTGTGGCTAGTTAACCATGAATTAGATTTTACCAGATGGTCTGGGTCAGGAGTAAGCATTTTAAGATCTTTAAACAACAGTCAAAGGTGGTGTGCATTGTAGCTCTAATTTCTGTTTGTATTAATATGATACTCGTGTTGTCTCTGACTTGCTTGGCTGTTTACTGAGGAATGAGGTTCTTTTAACAGATATTATTGAGTCATTGTTAATTCTTTCAACAAGGAGTAAATTCATTGTTTGAAATAGGTTATAGTTCAAAAGGATACCCTGGAGTTTTACTTACTTTTTGAAGAAACAAAACTCTTTTTCAAAACTTTCTCTGTTTAGGACAGTAAACAGTACTTCTTGTACCCCTTCCCCACCCCACCCCCCCAGCAAATTAAATGTTTTAACTTTCCAAATTTTTCTATTTTGTGTTCATCCATTTCCTTCTACTCTACTTTTAGATTGGACTCTATCCACTTTGTCAGGGGGTGGGGGTGGTTCATGACTTATTTCTTTTTCACAAACTATGTAGATAATACTATTTTAGAAAAGTGTTTTTTAACCATAAAGGTGCTAACAGTGCTCAAAAGCTTGGGATCTAGGGAACCTGTGACCGTTGGGCTCACAGTAGACTGAGTTGAAATTCTGTGTACCTTGGTAGTGTGATCTGCATGTTTTTTTTTGTTTTTTTTTTTTGTTTTGTTTTTTGTTTTTTGTTTTTGTTTTTGTTTTTGTGAGGAGATCAGCCCTGAGCTAACATCCGCCAATCCTCCTCTTTTTTTTTGCTGAGGAAGACGGCCCTGGGCTAACATCGGTGCCCATCTTCCTCCACTTTATATGGGATGCCGCCACAGCATGGCTTACCAAGCAGTGCGTCGGTGCGCGCCCGGGATCCGAACCAGCGAACCCGGGCCGCCGCAGCGGAGCGCACGCACTTAACCGCTTGCGCCACCGGGCCGGCCCCATCTGCATGTTTTATTGACACCTTCCATCTGTGGAAATCCTGGAGCAGTTGCTGCCATATTTTCTGCATGTCTTCCGGCTTTCTTAAGAGGTTTTTTCCCTCCCCTTTTTAATTACAAATATTTCAACACAATAATTCAGATGGGTATCCTACCTCTTTTTTTTTTTTTTTTTTTGGTGAGGAAGATTAGCCCTGAGCTAATATCTCTTGCCAATCCTCCTCTTTTTGGTGAGGAAGATTGGCCCTGGGCTAGCATCCATGCCCATCTTCCTCTACTTTATATGTGGGAGGCCTGCCACAGCATGGCTTGATAAGTGGTGCATAGGTCTGCACCCCAGATCCAAACCTGCGAAGTGGAGCACACGAACTTAACCACTATACCACCGGGCTGGCTCCTGGGTATCCTACCTCTTAAGGGGAGAAGGAAGAGATGGGATCTATAGGTGATATTGCACTGGGGAGTGGGAGCTCCCAGTGTAGCATGTCTTTGCTCCTAGAGAATTTTCTTAAATCCCTGTGTTTTTAGTTAGATTCTGTTAGTTACAAAGAACAGAGATTTAAGCCAAGTTAGTTTAGAAAAGAGGTATGGAGTGGTATAGTAGACTGATTCACGGCCCCAATTTTTCACTCTCCTGTAGTAGTAGTTTACATTCGTACCCTTGCCATAACCTCATGGTAGATGGAATTATGTCTCTACCTGTTGATTTTGAGCTTGACCATATGACTGACTTTAGCCCAATGGGACGTTAGTGGACATGATGAAAGCAGAGGTTTGCAGTGTGCTTGTGCTGATGGGCTGGTCCTCTTGTGCCTTTGCCATCACCATGAGAAGAACCCTGAGTAGCTGTAGCCTCTTCAGCTTGGGCCTCAGAGTGAGACCGTAAAGCAGAGCCACCCCAGCAGACCTATAGCTTAAAGCAGAATCATCCCAACTCAGATGCCTGAGGGAAATTAAATGCCTATTGTTGTATGCCGCTGAGATTTTGTGGTCTGTTTTTGTGCAGCATTATTGTGGCAATAGATGACAATCATCCTGCTGGATCCAGGACAGCTCCAGGGCCTTTAGTAGTAGGCTTTCTTGAATGGTTTCTCCTAATACTTTGCCATTTACATGATTTTCAGTGGGTCTGCCCCATTTTTGTCTTCCTTCCTCCTGGCTTACTCATCCCACTTTATTGTTTTCCTCTACTTTGTAGCTTCTGCTTACTTATATATTATGTTTTCTCTTAACTTTTCCATGTCCAAGGCCCCTCATGGCTTTTCCAGGCTCTTTCAACCTCATGACTTCTTAGCTTCTACGCCTGTTGCTTAATGCTTTATTCTTTCAGTACATTCCCTTTCAGATTTCTGAGAGAAAATCGATTTTACCCAGCAGGTTTTTTTTTTTCCACCCCAGAAATGTGTCTTCATTTGTTGGCCTGTTTAGGCATTGGCTGCCCTTGGGTTAGGGGCCCACCTCTGGTCCAATTAGATGTGTCTGGGGGTGTGCTGGGAGGAGGGATATGTCTTGAGATACATGGATGCCTAGTACTGACCTATTAATAGAGGCTGTGAATGTGTGGAAGACTTAGTGATAAGACAAGTCTTTTACACAGTGTTCTGTGTCATCTGGGGATTTTAGTGAGTATTAAAACTTAACAGTTTCTGGGCTTATCACTTCACCAGAGGGGAAGCTTTTAACTTGGCTTTTGCAAGCTTTTAATTTTCTGGGGCTGCATTCCATTTTTCTGTTTCCTAGTTCCACGATACCAACCTTACAGCATGAATTCTCAGGATGAACCTCTTTCAAGGGAAAATGTGAGAGGAGAGAGTATCTACTGGCAGGAAAGCTGCCTCACACAAAGCCTTCCGAAGAGTTGAGAAAAAAATAAGTCAGCTTATTCTTAAGTTTTAGGCTACTTAGGCTTTCCCATAGCTTTTCTGTATAGAGGAAGAGATTGGTCCAGTTAAAGCTGGTTTATAACAATTATAAGGTTGTGCTTAATCTAAATTATTACTAAATTAAGTACTATTGTAAATGGTACTTTTAGAAATGTTAATTTACAATTGTTCCTTGCTAGTATATAGACATATAATTGCCTTTTGTATATCGATCTTATGTCCTGTGACCTTTTTAAACTAATTCACTGGTTCTAGAAGCTTTTTTGGGGTTTTCTACATCGATAGTTATGTTGGGTGCAAATAAAGCAATTTAATTTTTTCCTGTTTAATCTGTATGCCTTCTATTTCTTTTTCTTGTCTTATTGCACTGGCTAGGACCCCAGTATGATGTTGAATAGATGTGATGAGATTAGACATCCTTGCCTTGTTCCTGAGTTTAGGGGAAAGTAATACAGTCCTGCTAACTGTAGGTTTTTCATCAATGCCTTTTATCAGGTTGAGGAAGTTCTCTTTAATCCTAGTTTGCTGAGAGCTTTTATCATAAATGGGCTTTAGATTTTGTCAGATACTTTTTGTATCTATTGAGATGATCACGTGGATTTTTTTCTTTAGTTGGTTGATACAGTGAATTACATTAATTGACTTTTAAATGTTCAGTCTCTTGCATATCCAGGGTAAATCCCACTTGGTCTTGATGTATTATCCTTTTTATATATTGCTGGATTCAATTTGCTAGTATTTTGTTAAGGATTTTAGTGTCTTTTATTTTGATCTTTGTCTTTGACCTGTGGTTTCTTGCACTGCCCTTGCCAAATTTGGTGCCAGGGTAATGTTGGCCTCATAAAATGAGATGGGAAGTGTTCCTTCCTCTTCTGTTTTCTGGAAGAGTATATATGAAATTGGTATAATTTTTTTTTCTTAAATATTTGGTAAAAATAGCCACTGAATCTGTCTGGGACTGGAGTTTTCTTTGTTGGAAGGTTTTTAACTATGAATTCATCAGCTTTAGTAGATGAAGGGCTGTTCAGGTTCTCTGTTTCTTTTTAAGTGAGCTTTGCTAGTTTGAATCTTCTGAGGAACTTATCTGATTCATCTAAGTTGTCCAGATTTACAGGCATAAAGTTAATATTATCCTTTTAATGTGGGTAGGATGCCTAGGGATGTCTCCTTTTTGAGTCCTGATATTGGTAATTTGTGTCTTTCTCTTTTTTTCTTGATCATTCTGGCCAGAGGTTTATCAATGTTATTGATCTTTCAAAGAACTGGCTTTGGTTTCGTTAATTTTTCTCTTATTTTTCTTTTCTCAATTTCATTGATTTTTGTTCTTATCTTTACCATTTCTTTCCTTCTACTTGCTTTGGGTTTAATTTGGTCTCCATTTTTTATTTTTTATTTTCCTCCGCAAAGCCCCAGTGCATGCTTGTATATATCCTAGTTGTAAGTCCTTCTAGTTCTTCTATGTGAGCTGCCGCCACAGCATGGCAGCTGACAGACAGGTGGTGTGGTTCTGTGACCGGGAAACAAACCCAGGCTGCTGAAGCAACGAGAGCGCCAAACTTTAACCACTAGGCCATCAGGGCTGGCTCCCGCTTTTTAATTTCTTAAGGTGGAAGCTTAATTCATCTCAGGCCTTTTTCTTCTTTTCTAATAATAAGCTTTTAATGCTATAAACTTTCCTCTAAGCACTGCTTAAGCTGCATTCCATAAATTTTCATATGTTGTGTTTTGATGTTGATTCAATTTAAAGTATTTTCTAATTTCTCTTCTTACTTCTTTTTTGACCCAAAGTTGTTTAGAAGGGTATTTTATTTCCAAATATTTGTGGATTTTTCATATATCTCCTTGTTAATGATTTCAAATTTAATTACTTTATGGTCATAAAATATACTTGGGTATAATTTTAGTTCTTTTAAATTTGTTGTGATTTGTTTTATGGCCAAGAATATAGGCTATATTGGTGAATATCCCAAGTGCACTTGAAAAGAATGTATATTCTGCTCTTGTAGGGTGGAGTGTTCTGTAAATGTTGATTAGGTCAAGTTAGCTGGTAGTGTTATTCATATCTTCTGTATCCTTACAGGTTTTTTTTATGGATTACTGAAAGAGGAGTATTGAGTCTCCAACTATAATATATATAGTTGTATATTATATATTATATTGATGTTTGCATAGTTTATATTATATATTAATTATTATTATTATTTTTTTTATTTATTTATTTTTCCCCTAAAGCCCCTGGCGATAGTTGTATGTCATAGTTGCACATTCTTCTAGTTGCTGTATGTGGGACGCGGCCTCAGCATGGCCGGAGAAGCAGTGCGTCTATGCACGCCCGGGATCCGAACCTGGGCAGCCTGCATCGGAGCACACGCACTTAACCGCTAAGCCATGGGGCCAGCCCATATATTAATTATAATAATATAATTAATATATAAATATATGTGTAGATAATTCTTCACACTATATCAGTTTTTGCTTCATGTTCTTTGAAGCTGTGTTGTTAGGTGCATATATATTAAGGATTGTTACATCTTGATGAATTAACCCCTTTATCATTATGTGAATGGTTCTGTCTCTTTTACTATTCCCTCTACTGAAGTCTACTTTGTCTGATATTAATGTAGTCTCTCTGGCTTTCTTTTGATTAATATTTGCATGGTATATGTTTTTATGTCATTTTACTTTTAGCCTATTTGTGTCTTTAAAGTGGATTTCGGGCTGGCCCGGTGGCTTAGCGGTTAAGTGCGTGCGCTCCGCTGCTGGCGGCCCGGGTTCGGATCCCGGGCGCACACCGACGCACCACTTCTCCGGCCATGCTGAGGCCGCGTCCCACATACAGCAACTAGAAGGATGTGCACCTATGACATACAACTATCTCCTGGGGCTTTGGGGGAGAAAATAAATAAAAAAAAATAATAATAAAAAAAATAAAGTGGATTTCTTGTAGAAAATTTATAACTGGGTCTTGTGATAATCTCTGCCTTTTAATTGGGGTGTTCAGACCATTTACATTTAATGTAATCATTGATATGGTTGAATTTAAATCTGTCATCTTGCTAGTTGATTTCTATTTGTCCCATTTGATCTGTTCCTCTTTTCCTCTTTTTATTCCTCCTTATAGATTGAGGGTTTTTAAAATTCCATTTTATCTCCATTATTGGTGTATTAGTTATACCTCTTTAAAAAAATTTAGTGCTAGCCCTAGGATTTACAATATACATCACAGTCTACCTTTTTATATTATACTACTTCACATTTCACATACAGTGTAAGATCCTAACAACACAGTATAACTTCTAGTTTTTCCCTTCCATTCTGTGTGATATTGTTGTCGTACATTTTACTTTTACATATTTTATGAATTCCATAATACTGCAACTATTTTTGCCTTAGACCTAGTTATCTTTTAGAATGATAAAAAATATGGAAAAAAGGTCTTTAATGTTTACTTCCATCTTTATCATTTTTGGAGGTATTAACTTCTTTGTGTAGATCCTCATTTTTGTCTGGTATCATATACCTTCTACTTGATGAACTTGCATTACCATTTTTTGTAGGGCAGGTGTGCTGACATTGAATTATTTGTTTGTCTAAAAGCCGTTATTTTGTCTTCATTTTTGAAAGATAGTTTTGCTGACTATAGAATTCCAGGTCATGAAGTCTTCCTCCACCATCCCCTTTCAGTATTTAAAAGATGTCACTTCATTATTTTCTGGATTGCATAAATTCTGATGAGTAATCTGCTGAAATTTTTTTTTCCCTCAGAAGGTAATGTCTTTTTGCTCTGACTATATTTAAGATTTTAGCTTTGATTTTAAGCATAACTATGAAGTGTCCCAGTGTGTGTTCTTTATTGTATTTATTTGTTTGCTTACTTGTTTATATTTATTCTGTAGGGTTCTCTGAGCTTCTTGGATCTGTGGTTTGCTGACTTTATTTTTGGAAAGTTCTCAGCCATTTTTCCTTCAAATATTGTTTCTGCTTGGTTGCCCTTCTCCCCTTTCTGGGGCTCCAGTTACATGTATATTCTATCATTTGATCATATCCCACAGCTCTTCAGTGTTCTTTCTGTTGCCCCCTCCCCCCACTTTTTTTTCTCTCTTTCTTTGGGTTTTAGTTTGGGTAGTTTCTAGTGTGATAAGTTCATTAATTCCTTCCTTGATTATGTTGAGTGTTCTGTTGAGCCCATCAAAGGAATTTTTCATCTCTGATACCTTAAATAAAAGATAGCATTTGTCTGACTCTTTCTTACATATTTTATCTTTCTGTTGAAATGTACCATCTGTTTGTGCATATTGTCTACTAAATTGTTTAACATATTAATCATTGTTTTTTTTTTATTTTTTATTTTTTGGGTGAGGAAGATTAGCCCTGAGCTAACATCTGTTGCCAGTCCTCCTCTTTTTGCTGAGGAAGATTGGCCCTGGGCCCAGCATCCATGCCCCTCTTCCTCTACTTTATATGTAGGATGCCTGCCACAGCATGGCTCGATAAGCGGTGCATAGGTCAGCGCCCGGGATCTGAACCTGCAAACTCTGGGCCGCTGAAGTGGAGTGTGCAAACTAAACCACTACGCCACTGGGCCGGCCTCTAATCATTGTTATTTTTAATTCCCTATCTGATAAACACCTGGGTCATCTCTGAGTCTGGTTCTCTTGATTGCTTTGTCTTCCTTCCACCCTCCTGCCCGTTTATTTTTTTTGTATATCTTGTAATTTTTGATCTACTGCTGGACATTATTCAGAGCAATAGAGACTGAAATGGGCATTAAATATTGATGTTGAGACTACTGTTACATTAGGGGTAGGTTTTTGGGGGAGGGCAGTCATCACATTTGTACATATAGGGTATTCAGGACCTGTTCTTGGACCAGGAGCATAATTTTACTATTCTTAATTATTATAAAATTTCACATTTCTTCTTCTTTTTGTTGTGTGTGTGAGGAAGATTGGCCCTGACCTAACCTCTGTCAATTTTCTTCTCTTTGCTGAGGAAGATTAGCCGTGAGCTAATATCCGTGCCCATCTTGCTCTATTTTGTGTATGGGATGCCTCCACAGCAGGGCTTGACAAGCGGTGCATCGGTCCATGCCTGGGATCTGAACCTGTGAAACCCAGGCTGCTGAAGCAGGCCACGTGAACTTAACTACTATGCCACCCGGCTAACCTTCGCATTTCTTTATCTTACTTTTCTTTTCTTTTCTTTTTTTTTTGCTGAGGAAGATTTGCCCTGAGCTAACATTTGTTGCCAGTCTTCTTCTATTTTGTATGTGGGCCACTGCTGCAGCATGGCCACTGATGAGTGCTGTAGGTCTGTGCCTGGGAACCGAAGCCCAGCTGCTGAAGCAGAGTATGTCGAACTTAACCACTAGACTACCAGGGCTGGCCCTTACTTTTCTTTTTATAGCATCCCTAGGAGTCACCATATCAGGACTTTCCCTTGTAGTTGCTTCCTGGTTTATTTCTGTTCCCACTGTATCTGAAATTTCCTTAGTTCTATTGTCTTCCACACCAAATGACATTTGTTAGTACGTTTGTCTTTTCTCAAAAGTAGGTAGAATGTCTTATTCACATTAGGACCTCTGTGGTCTTTTAACTACATTTTAGGTAGAAGTCTTTGGTTAGAATCGAGTTGAGATTATTGAATGATTTTTATTCCTTAGCTAGAAAATCCACACCACTCCCGCGCCCCCCCCCCCCCCCCCCCGCAGTTAGTGGGAAGATGTCTCTGTTTTTCCACAGTCGACTACGATGTATCTACAAGATGCGCTAGGAGGAGAAGTGAGGACTGGCCATGGATGAATTTACTGGAAAGACACATATTTTTCTCTACTAGTTTATATGTACGTTTTGTCTCCCTACCTTGACAGTAAGGTTTTGAGAGGGAATAGCTGTCTTCTGCTTCTCCTCCAGTATCTTTTAGTAACTAACTAGCACAGTGTTGAGCTCACAGTAGATGCTCGGCAAATATTTCTTCACAAGGTTTAATGATACTAATAGATTTTGGAATAAGTTACTAGTGGTTTTACTTTTTCTGTTTATTCCTAAAAAACTTTTGAGTAGTGATGTTGGTGGTATTATTCCATTACTTACTAGCTCTGTTTTCTTGGGCAAGTTACTTAACATCCCTGTGCTTTGGTTTCTTCATCTATACAATGGAAATAATAATAGTACATATCTCATGAGATTATGATGATGATAAAGAAAAATAATGCAGTAAATGTTAGTTGCTGCATTCCAGTTTCTTAATTATTATTAATAGTACATGTTAGAAAGTCAAATCCAATTTTAAGTTTTTAAAAACTAAGTTCTTTCAGTAGGAGGACTTTTAATGTTCAAACACCATTTATCTCACTGTGGATAAATATTAACTACTTCTGTATCAATTAAGGAAGTAACCTTTGCTCGTAATATTAACAACAGAAAGGGGGCAGAGCTAATTAATTTCTACCTTGCTAGCAACAGGGGAATGTTGTACCTTTTCTCTTACCCTTGGAACCGTGTACCCTATTCCCAGGGGAAAAAGATCAATACAGAAATAGATTTTCCAGATCAGCTTTCCCTAGAACCACAGGTACTTCATCTTATAGCTCATTTTCAATTATATGTTAAAACTATATTCATCTTTACCTTTAGGCATCATTTATTGTTGTTTGTTTTTAGAGTGTCTCTTCCATTTTACCCTTATTGACCAAATCATGTTCAATAGATGTATAAAGCCCGGAAGGGATCATAGAAAGCTGACGATAGCGTGGTGAAAGTTATTCAAAATATTTGGCAGACAGCTGTTGCGAACATATTAAGGCTGGTGAGGTGGAATATTCTGGATTCGCTATTTTCCTTACCTAACAAGAAAGAGAACAAAACACAGTTAACAGATCAAAGAGAATTATTCTTTGTATAGCCTTGGTGCCTGTGTTACTGAACCCATTTCTTACATTAGTGGTTATGATATTTGAGCAGGACCCTCTTCTATAATGCAGTATGCTACTATTATATGAGGGACAAAGATAATTATTCAGTAATTTTTTTAAGTTTTGGAAGGAAATAGGTGATATATTTGACCTGTAAATCTGTGATATTAATCAGTTAATGTTTTAAGTACTTTGATACCAAGTATGAAGTGATAATAGCATAGCATGAACTGTGTTAGGAACAATGGAAACAGAGATGGGATTGGAAGAAGGGAAGTTTATTTAAACTTTTTTTTAACCACAGTGATTTTTTTTTTATTGTACTAAAGATTATTTCTTGAACTAATAAAAAATATATATTTATATGAATATTGGAAAAACTGAAAAGTAGAAAGAGACAAACTGCTAAAACTTATAAGTGTGTACATCCCATAAAAAAATATATGTTTTGGTAGTCAGTTTCCTTGAATAGCTTTTCTCAGGGTAAAGAAGCTGGAAGAGCTCAGTTTGGTATCTAGATATCTTGTTTACACCTTGGTAATAGAACGTCGCCTAATGGAAAGCACACCTCCATAGGAATGTTGTAGAGAGAATTTCTGCTGACAAAAGAAATCTGCCCAAAGTATCTCACACACAGTCTTTAGAGGCCACTACTGTCAGCTTCTTTTGAGTTTGTTTTACGTCCAGGCTTTCTGCAGTTTTTCATGCCTCTTGGATGGTGGCCAAACTTAGATTTGGTTATGAATTCCTGTCTCTTCTTTCCTTTAACCTTTAAAAAAATGTTTTTATTATGGAAAATTTCAAACATTTATAAAGTAGAGAGAATAATACAGGTCCTCATACCATTCTTGTCTTATGTGTCCCCTCTCACTTTCTTTTTGACCTAGAATATTTAAAAGAAAATCCCAGACAACCTGTCATTTCATAGTGTGCATGTCTGTTGGATGTGAACTTTATAGAAAAGCACATTATCATACCCAACAAATTTCTTATAACCTAATTCCTTAATGTTATCTAATACTGAATCTCTTCCCTTGATTTTCTCGAAAATGACTTTTTGCAGTTAACTCTTTGAATTAATCCAGATAAAGCCTACCTAATGCATTTGATTGGTACATCTCTTTAATGTCTTTTAATCTATAATATTTCACCTTCTCTCTCTCTCTCTTTTTTTTCTGGTTATGCCATTTATTTGTTGAAGAAACTGGATCATTCCCCTTCCCCACATTATGGATTTTGCTGACTGTATCCTTGTGTCATATAACATGTTACTCTTTTCCATATTACCTGTAACTATTATAATAATTAATATTATAATGCCAAACTATTATAATTGTTAATATTTTTTATTATTCATAGGTGGCGTATTATACTTCCTGTTCACATTAGAAGACTGTAATATTTGGTTGTCCTACTTTGTATACTAAGATTGATTGGTGGATTTATGTTGGCGTAGTCCTTTGTTGTCAAGTTGTGTTTCTCCCATTTGACCAACAAAATCCATGGGGTGACATGACAACCTGTGGGTTTCCAGGTCTGTCCATCTTTCATCTGATGGTCTTAATTTAACATTCACTGATGATTGTTGCCTGAATCATTTATTTCATTATTGTTAAATTTTAAGAAGACTGAGAAACTTGTAGAAAATGAAATGAAAAATTTTGATTAAGAACTTAAAAAAAACTGTCAGTAAATGTTTGACGTGTCTGGAAAATTCATTTATGTGAAGTATTTTTTTCTCTGATTATGTCTAGTAAAAGAAGTGTCATGTAGAAAAGAATGTTTAAAAGTTGTGTGTTTATCTAAATTAAATGCACCTCTTTTTGGTTTTGAATGAGTTGTCTTTAAAGGGTTTTATGGGAACAGATTTTGAGCTAGACTCCTACTTTTGGATTATCATGCATTTGTGAAATATTTTTATCTGCATTGGGTCTTGCTCCAAGGATAATGAAGTTCTAAGGTTACTTGGGTTGGAGTATGGATCATGAATCCATATAGGTTACTTGAATCCATAGAGATCATTTATTCTCACTGCTGTGGTCACATTTTTCCTGTAATTCTACTTAGATAGTTGTTGTATAAATATCAGTAGTAATATTTGACCTTATATGTATTTCCTGTGTGCCAGACGTGGTACTTTGTAATTTGCATGTACTGATTTATTTAATCCTCACATGATTATCATCCCTGTTTTACGTATGATGAAACCAAGGCAGAGTGATTAAGTGATTTGCTCTGGTCACACAGCTAATGGCAAGGGCTAGGATTTGAACCCAGACAGTTTGGTTGCAGAATTTGTGCTCTTAGCAGGACAGTGGATTATGTAGTGTATCTGTTACTAGAAAAATACTTCCAGTATACTGTCCTACTAGCCCTGGACCAGTATACTGTCCTACTAGCCCTGGAGGATAATCTATTTATATTTGTATATAAATAATGTACATATATATGTATTTTGTTTGCTTTTGTGTGTGTGTAAATAGAGACACATACACACATAACATGTCCACGTGGAGGAGCAAATGTGTAGGATTTTTGCTTTAGGAAGGTCATTCTTACTCTAAATGAATCTTTTAACTTGACCTTAGATGGAGGCGGAAACAGCCCCCAGACTCGGGTATAATCATCTAGGATAGAGGGATTTACAAGGTCAGAATAGATGGAAAAGTCACAAGGAAACCTAGCAGACAGCTCGAGGTCACAGCCAGATTCACACAGGGTACTGTTCCTGGCCTTTGGACTCTTTTTGCCTTGAAGTTCAAGCTTTTTGCTCTCTTAAACAGCCACCCACATCTTAGCTACACAATTTCAGGTTATCTTTGCAGCAGAAAGCCATATAGCTAGTGTCCAATACCATAAAAACAATTTTTCATATTCTCCAAGTCATAGTAAATAGCAACCCTAGGTCTCAATTATAAAACTAAGAGTCAGGAGGCACTATAGACTAGTCCCAAGTTTACCTCTGCTGTCTCTTGCTAAGTGATTTTTTTTTAATTGAGATAATGTTTCTCATATTTTATAATTTTATTTATTTTTCCCCCAAAGCCCAAGCAGATAGCTGTATGTCACAGCTGCACATCCTCCCAGTCGCTGCATGTGGGACGCGGCCCCAGCATGGCCAGAGAAGCGGTGCATCGGTGCGTGCCCGGGATCCGAACCCAGGCCGCCAGCAGCGGAGCACGCGCACTCAACCGCCAAGCCATGGGGCCGGCCCGTTTCTCATATTTTAACAAACTGTTAAATAATTCTCTTCCCCTCTTTTGCCATTTCTCATTCTGTTTTTACTTTAGCAAGTGAATTTATCATTTCTACCAAATGTCAGTTCAGATGGGAGCAATGAATAGTTTGAGTGGTCATCTTCTTTCACAAAAAAGTCACTACTTTACTCTATGTTTTTTTGTTTGTTTGTTTGTTTTGTTTTGCTGAGGAAGATTCTCCCAGAGCTAACATCTCTGCCCGTCTCCCTCTATTTTGTATGTGGGACACCGCCACAGCATGGCTGCCAGTGAGTGGTGTAGGTCTTTGCCAGGGAACCAAACCCAGGCCACTGAAGTGAGGCACACTGAACTTAACCACCAGGCCACGGGGCTGGCCCCTTCTCTATGTTTTATATTTGAATTGTGCTTGTTTTGTATTAGTCTGATAAGAGGTTAATCTGTGTGGATAAGAAAATGCTTAGATCCTCAAGAATCTGAACATTGTTGTAACACTGATCTTTTGAACAGTTGGGTATCATTGATAGGGATAAGTTATACAAAACTACTGGGGAAGTTTCCTCAGGTCAGGAGCTGAAGGAGATGGATTTATCTAGTGTTTTAGTCTGTGTTTAAAGCTTCAGGCAGTTGTGTGCCAGTGGTAAAATTTAACAGGAAAGGCCTCAAGGGATTGATTCTCTAGGTATAGAGTGAAGATGGATTTAAAAACAACATGTTTCTTAATTTTATTTATTCTATTTACAGATTCAAATATTGACACTCTATATAATTTTGGTAATCATTATTGCATGGTTAATTTTTCCCAAATGTAGAGAATTTTTTAAAGTACTTAACATGTTTTAGTAAAGATGTTCATGCCTTCTAACAGAAACAGATTTCCTGAATCATCTTCCTGACTTCTGTGAAGGCTTTCCTTTTTAATAAGTTTTTCTTGAAGAAAAAAAATGAATTTATTACCCTTCTATATTAAAAAAAAAAAAAAAACCCAGCTTGCTTATTCACCTCGAGAATGGAGAACTCAGTAAAATAAGAAATTTATTAATGTTTTTTCAGGATTCATTTCCCATAGTTTTTTTCTTTTGGTATTTATTTATTATATGTACTAGAGATATAGAATTATAAGATTTTAGGGCATAGGATTCTTAGGAAAAGATTTTTGAAATTTTAGGTCCAACACCCTCATTTTATAGTTGAAGAGTCAGTTCTATAGTTTCATTGGTGACTGTCCTGCATATCTTCTCTTGTTGGTTGCTGAGTGAGGTAGCCAGCTCCTCAGAGACATGATAAACCATAAAACAAGAGGGAGAAATTTGAGAAATAGTTGAATTTGGTATAATGGAAATTCAAGATGAGTATTGTGTTGGGCATATACTAACACAGTTCCCCATAGAATTGTGTTAGAAAGACAAGCTAATGAATTGCCCCTTTGTGGGCTTTTGGCTGATTGGGTCAATTCCAATATGCTGCTGAGTTATACTGCAGGAGGTTGGCTTCTCATGTCTGGGCTGTGTAAGTGGGCCTTTGCCTTGGCACCAGTCTCTTGACTAGGTAGTCACAGCCAGAGTAGTAGAGTTGGTTTCGCTTGGTGTGCATGATGGCAGCAACTGCGTACGTGAAGAAAACTTGAGGTTTCTTTCCATAAAGTTATTGATGTTTGTATAAATATATTTTTTACTGACCATTTCATAAATTCTGTTTCTTGGTTCTTATAGTTTTTAAGTTGTTTCTTTTTTTTTTTTTGTGAGGGAGATCAGCCCTGAGCTAACATCTGTGCTAATGCTCCCCTTTTTTTTGCTGAGGAAGACCCGCTCTGGGCTAACATCCATTGCCAATCCTCCTCCTTTTTCTTTTCTTCCCCAAAGCCCCCCAGTATATAGTTGCATGTCATAGTTGCACATCCTTCTAGTTGCTGTATGTGAGACGCGGCCTCAGCATGGCCGGAGAAGCGGTGCGTCGGTGCGCGCCGGGGATCTGAACCCAGGCCGCCAGTAGCAGAGCACGCGCACTTAACCGCTAAGCCACCAGGCCGGCCCTTAAGTTGTTTCTTAAGGGCTTACAAGAAAAACAGTCACATCATATGTAAATAATAATTCGTATCTTTCCAGTTTATATATTTCATAATTTTTCCCCATCTTCTCTAGAATGTCCAGAGCAGCACTGATGGATGGTGTCCTTGTCTTTTTTCTCAATTTCTTAGTAGGAGTGCCTTCAGCATTTCACCGTAAGATTTGACTTGTTTTCAGATGGGTATTTATAAGGGTTGATATTATTTTTACCGGACTAAGTATCTTAGTTTAGCTTTGACTTTGCAAATTAAGAAGGATACAGAACATAGAAAATTCAGGAGAGAGCAGAAAATATATGGGGTATTAAATAATAATATTAACTATCTAAGAATTTTTGTCCTAGAGAAGAAATAACTATGGGATGATTTCATTATCCTCAAGTATAGATAGGACCTACACTGGCAAATTAAAGCTTCCAGATCATCTTTGAGAATGAGAAAACAGTCTAATGCTCTGGGCATGTGACTGGGGCAGGGCACCACCAGATGTCCCTACGTAACTCTCACTGGTGACCACGAAGCAGGAGCAAGAACAAGTAAAAAAGCACTACACTTTTGAACCTGAAGGACAAGCTCCCTTCCTCCTGCGACGTCCCTGCAGCGCCCTCTACTGACCAAGCTTAACATCATGCTCTCTGTAAAGAAGAAATGCATAAAGAGTGCAGGGCATTATCACAGAGCAGGTACTGAAGGGTGAATTTGAAATTGAGAGGCAATAAATGGATAACTGGCATAGATGCCAGACACAAGAGTACATACCATATAATTCCAATTTTATAAAGTACAGAAACAAGCAAAACTAATGTATACCGTTAGAAGTGCCTGGTTACCCTTGGTAGAAAGGAGCATGGATGGGGCTTTCTTAGTGATAATAATAATGTTCTGTTTCTGGATGTGGATCCTGGTTACATGGGTGTGTCCAGTTTGTGAAGAGCTATGCTTTTTTTTAATGCATCTTATACTTCAATAAAAGTTAAAATGTGGTAGAGTCTGATTCCAAAAGTAAAAATTTAAAAACAAGATCTAGTCTAGAATAGGGGAAATACAAAGTAATCCAGGGTTTTATTTTTTAAAACGTGTTTGAGGATTGTCCAACTTAATGTCAAAAAACATATCTAATTTATTCAGCAAAAATATTAATTGCCAGACTTCCTTTCTTTTCATTTGGGATCAAATTATTAATACTGAGTCCTTCTGTAGAGCAACTTACACTTCATTTTGTTGCCATTCTTCTTACCAAGTATAGAACACCAGCTTCTAAGTTTTTTAATGGCCTTTCAGATACCTCTTTGTACTTAGCGTAAGTAAAATGTCACTGCCCTCCTCTGTAAGCATTATCTTTGCTTTTATCTCTGTGATGATATACCCTTCTTCATCTGACAGATCACCAGAACCCTTTTTTCCTGGCTAAGAGATTTGGGCACGCACAGTAGTGACTCCCTTGTGGGGCTTAATGATTGTGGGAATCATAGATGTTTGGGTCAGGAATTTGTGGTGATAGGAGAGACTCAGGGTGTGGCTTTTGAAAGCTGCAAGCAGAAGAAGTTCAGTTCTGTGGTTTGTTAACCAGGAGTAGGTAACTCTGGGTGCAGAATCTGAGGAATCCATCCAAGTTGGGAGTTGAACCTGGATCCAGGAGATGGATATGAAATCTAGATAGGAGTCACATTCCTAGAAAGCAAAGGTTGCTAACAAACTCTGGCATTACACCGTGGATAGAATTTAGGGGAATTTCAGAGTGGAGCCAGCTGTTTAAAGCTCAATTGTTGTTACATCAAATTAAAGTGAATACCAGTAATAGACTTGGAATTACCTACTTTTGTGTACAGAGCTTGATACCTCCCCATACATGGGATGTGAGGTTGTTTTTGTGCTTTAACGGTTCTGGTACTCTTGTATCTAGAGAGGCTTTGGCCAGGGCATGAGTTACCACAAACATGTAACACAGAAAGCTGAGAACCTAGAGTGATTCCCTTGCAAAAATTGTCTCCTTATATTTTTTGACCCTTAAGTCATTTGAGGCTAGAGGGAAGAAAATGGTATGAGTGGTGAAACTAGCCAGTGGGCCTTTCAGTTATCAATTCAATCCATGTACTCACCCACCAATATATGAGTGTTTACTATATTTATACCCAGAGGTGAATCCGATGTAGTCCCTTGGCCCTCTGGAGGGTTATTATTTTATATTCCTCTGTTTGAGGGCTGCCTTTATTATACTTGTCTGTGATAATGCAGCTTTGTCCTCAACTCCTTCAGGATTCCATTGAGCCTTTAAGAATTGATACTTGGATTTCATATCCAAGCTAATGAGAGAGTTTCCTCTCTCATTTTTTTTGTTTTATTGACTTCATTTTATTACTAGCCTGGGCTTATACTCTGTCACCGATAAAGGGCTTCTTTTGCAAATTTAGCATCTTAAGGAAAGGATGTTTATGATTGAAGGTATGAATCTCATTCTGCACATGTACTCCAGAGTGGCATTTTGGAAATTTGCTGTCCTAAAACTGTTCATCTGTATCTAGAACAGTCTTACTACAGCTGGTTCTTAGTGCTTGTGCTGATGATGGAAGCAAGCATTGGAATGGGTAATGTAAATATAATGTAATATAAGTGGGAGATGAGGGTCATTAAGAAGTTAAGTTTATATTTCAGAATAGTTATCTTTTGATCTGGGAATTGATACTATTTACCAAGTAAACTAACAGGCTCTTCTCTGTGGTTCTGTTACTCATTCTGGGCATGAATTTTGTCATCTGCCAGACCAGTTGTCCTAAAATAGTTCCACATGCCAATCTGAAAACTTGCTGAGTTTCTAGTTAAGTAATTATTTAGGTGTTAAAAGTCAGTAATTTTAACAATACGTTGTTTACTTATATTTTAATTTAAAATAGGTGACTACATCTATACCAATTTGTTAGGCAAATTAGATGGACCACACATAACGTAGATGGTGTTAACAGATTTCAGTCAGTTGGCTTAAATTTGCCTAAGGTGGCTTGTTGAGTGTTGTGCTTATTTCTGCAGTTTCTGCTCTTAGTGTAGTATAGCCAGATTTGGAGAACCAGGGCCTTTTATTGGCAGGAGATTGCTGTTACCAGCCACCCACCTCACCATTCAGCCGGTGCTCTGTGCTTGCTTTTGCAGGAGAACTTGTTATATAACGTTCTCAGTCGCATCATGCAACATCTTGCTTTATGTATTCCCCCACAGACTGGCTCTGCATTTATCACAGTACTCTCTTCCTTTTAGATTTTGGGGAAGGGGGAATTGAGGGTGGGAGAGGATTAATAAGAAACTGTTTCATCTTTTAAAAATCCAGAGCTTAAAAAAATCCTGCTCAATTTCTATTAAACAAAAATTCTTAGACCCTAAGGAAAGTGTAGGAGGTGCCTGAGTCAGCTTTTAGGAGACTGAAATGACTGTGGAATCCATCGGGGTGCAGCATCCTCCTGGGTTTGCAGCAGGCGACTTAATGTAAGATGTGGAAGTTAGGTTTCAGGATTTCATTTTAAAACTTGAATGGAAGGAAATTTGTGTCGGATTCAAAATCTGTTATTTGTCTTGTCTTTAAACAATGAAAAAAAACCACTTTGGAAAAATCCTGGGTTTTTATTTTACTTTAATACAGCAGAGTTGTAGAAGTAGGGGAAAAGACCATCGTTTAAGTGCTAGGAATTCTACAAATTTAGTTGATGTTTTCAGGTTGTAGATTGGTTTGCACTTGGGTTGGCTCTTCTGTTTCCTGTAGAATAAAGAATGCTGAGCTCGAATGACCGTAAATATGTGATTTTTCTTTTATTATTTATCCCAAAGTAAAAACTCTGCTGAATATTGTCTGTATTATGATTCTGTTAATGTGTTTACTTTGTTTCCTGCTGTCTTGGATAGCTGTCAGATAGACTTTGTTCCTTACTGTAAATTACCCCCAAGCAATTTCATTTAACAATTCAGAATTCAAATGGAAGACATTATGAAAGTAGATTAAGAATTTAAACATAATTACTTACAGTTAGATCCCTAAAGATTTTATCTATACTTGTATGAATTATTTGTATGAAATATTTTTTTCTCATATATGTAATAGTATCTGAAGGGTTTGTCTATCTTGTCTAAAATGTGCTTAGAAGGTCCTCTTGAATGATAGTTTTATCAAGCTGTTTTAATTGGTTCCTGTTCATCTTATGGATGGATCAAAACCCTTCTCTGCTACAGCCTGCTTTTTTTTTTTTGCCACATGGACTTTCTTTTTTTCATTTTCTAGACTGTTGTAATTTTTCTATAGCATATGTTTGTAACCTCTGCCCACTCTCTGAGTGCCCCAAATAGAACATCTCCAAATCCTGACCTCTCACTTATGCTAGTTTCATTTGCCTACAAGGCAGCTTGATGCAGTGCTAAGAGGGCTGAATTGGAACCCAGGAGATCTAATTATTGTACTTCTGAATGATTATGAGCCTTTGGGCAATCAGACATCTCTGACCCTTAGTTTCATTATCTTAAGATAAAAAGACTGCATTGCCTGAGCTTCAAGTTCCCTCCATTCACCATGCTTCAGTCTTGACTGTTCCTTCAAACTTAACCTGTCCAAAATAGAACTCACCCATCTCCTCCTGTAAAAGGTGGTTTTTGTGCCTATTCTACAATTGAAGAAGCTGAGACCCAGGGAGACTGGGTAAATTGTATAAATGGTACTACCCTTGTGTTCAGAACCTAGGTCCCTAGATATTTTCACCCCCAAGTCTGCAGATACTACTATACCTGCACAAAAGGCATTAAAGTGTAACGAGTCAAAAGGTCTGCGTTACTGATGAGGCCTCTTGAGACTGAATATAGAGTGTCATTTATAAGACCCTTTGTCTTCCCACATAAGGTTATAGCTTGAATTTTCAGGGCTCTGAACCTTGAGTGGTCTCCGCTATCAGGAGATTGGTTTCTTCAGTCCTGCGTTCACATATGTAATCATTCCTGATCTGGGTCATGGTCAGTTGACATTATGGCGTAGGGGCTAATGAAAAAAAAAGTACGGTCAGGTTTTAGTTTACAATGTGATATTTGATAGCTCTGGTAGTGCCTGTCCACTTGCTTCTACTACTACCCTTAATAGTGATTCTTATCAAGCAAGTTGATTTTTATCACCAGATTAGGAGTTAAAAGATTTTCTCTGAAGAGATGAACTGGGATTTGGAGTTGATATTTCTACTCGTGTATTATGCAAATGTGTCTCATTCATCATTAAAATCAAAGTGTTTGGCTGTGTGATCTTAGAGGCCCCATTCAGTTCTGATTCTGTGAGTACAACATTGTTGAAATATTTCTAGTCATTGAAGAGAGCTTCCTTAGTTTACACCTTTACACCATCTCAGGTACAACAGATTATAGTGAGGAATTTTAGCAACACAAGACATTGCTTAATATTAATTGGTTTAAATAGCCTGAGGAGTTAATAAAAGATAGGAAGCCTCTCAGAATGGACTTTTCTAATACTCTTGATCCAGTAACAAGAGTTAACAACTAGAAGGTTATTATTACTCTTAATGCTGATTATGTCTTCTCACAGACAAGGATTAAAATCACTACTCTTAATTTGCCTTTTATTACCCATGTACAGGGTAACAAAGCTTTTACTATAATACTTTGAAGTTTAAAACACTTCTTTTGAGGAGCAAAGCATCTTAAGTTAATGTTAGTGGCGGTAATGTACTTTCCAGCCAGCAAAACAAAGAGCTGCCTTGTTTTGGAAGTTGTGACGGTACTAGTGCCTTCTCACTAGTAATGTTGGGCAGATATTTCAAGTTAGGCATCTACATTTTTGGAGAGAAGGGTTTGTAGTCCAAGCCTGGTAATATTTCCCTTACACCAGTATGATTCTTCTCTTTTGACCCACCATTGATAAATCCATGTGTAATATTAGTATATTTAACTTATTCATTCACCAAATACTGTGCTAGGAATTAGATATATAGTAGTAATTAAAGTAGATATGGTCCCTGTCCTCATGGCTCTCTTTTAGTCTTACAGATGTGAATGCTTTTGGCCTGTAATCATGAGATTAAGATGCCTGTAGCAGAGAGCATCAAAGATCAACCTATGCAGATTTGCTCTAGCCTAAACTATACACAAAAGGTAACTTTTCACAGAAGTTGATCTAATTTACAAATTCTCTACGTTCCAAAAGAAAACTCAGGCATCAAAAAGAATTCATATACATATATATAATCTTCTCAATGTATTTTGGTGCTGTGCCACCTTTAATGGAAAATGAAACTTCTCTTCCAGAGCCTTGAAAATATAGGAAGTCTTTAAAATTGTTACAGAAGCATTTTCTCAAACCAGTTTGAGTATTCTAGTTGTGCAGAAATGTTTCCACTAGATCATAGGGTCTTCTTTGAAAGGAAAGAGTGACCGTTTGGCATTTGAATGCCCTTCCATTGTTGGTAGTTGGCACGAGCGTAGGAGACTATAAAAATAAAACTTCGGAGTACAAAGAAAGAATTATTGAATGTTAAAAGTGTTAGCCATAAAAAAAAAGAAGAGTTGGAAGAAAAAAATTGGGGAGGGCTCCCAGAAAGTAGAACATGAAGAGAGGGAAAAAAATTTTTTAATGAGAGAAAATTAGAGGTACAGCCCAGAAGATCCATCATTCAAATATAGTAGTAATAGGAGTTCCATTAAAAGAAAACAATAGGGAGGGAATTATGAAGAGATAATACAAGAGAATTTCTCAAAATTGAGACAAGAGTTTTCAGATTGTGAAAGAATACACTTGGTGGATCTTTCATCCACCTCATGGATGAAAATAGCCCCAAGGCACATCATTGTGAAAAGATGATCCTAAAAACTTTCTGAGAAGGAAAAAAGGTTACATACAAATGATTAGGGATCAGAATGGTTCAGATTCCTTAACAGAGATGGTAGAAGGAACAGGACAATGGAGCAATGCTCTCAAAATTTTGAGGAGAAATCAATCTCCAACCTGTGATTTGCTACCCACCAAACCATCGAGGTAGAACAGAAACATATTCAGACGTGAAGGTCTCAAAAACTTATCTCATTCATGGGTATTTGCTAGAGAGTTAATGGACATTGTGATTCACCAAAATGAGAGTGTAAACCTAGAGAGAAGAAACACAGGAGTCCACTCTTGAGAGGGACAAGGGGAATGAACCCCCAGGAGGATGATGATGAGAAGTCCCAGGAAGGTAGCTTTGAAGCAGGTTGGAGAGAATAAGACTC
The DNA here is from genome assembly GCF_020826845.1 of Diceros bicornis minor. Classification (NCBI taxonomy): domain Eukaryota; kingdom Metazoa; phylum Chordata; class Mammalia; order Perissodactyla; family Rhinocerotidae; genus Diceros; species Diceros bicornis. Next base: position 19,063,676 of record NC_080758.1, read on the forward strand.
CAGATATAATGACCCAAGGGAAAAAATTTAACTTAAATTGAGAGGAGTTTTAAGGTTTTTTCACAGCATTTTGAGATAAGTTAATGATTCATAGAAAACAAAGCAAATTTTAAAATGAGGCACTTACTATCTTTAGGGAAAAAACTTACAAAAAATTTTTAGCACAGTATAGTTCATGGCTTAGCGGAGTGAACAGGGCTAGTTTTGGAACCTGGAAGTGTTCCATATAGTTGGATGAATGGTGGAAGGTAATGGCAGAGCTGTAGACAAGGACCAGAGGCCAGATCACATATGCATGGCTTGGGATAATGAGGAATTTGTATTTTTTTCTGAAGACACTATAGAGATACAATCTGATTTTGTTTATACTTTAGGAAAACATACTCTTGGTGCAATGAGGGTAATGGGATGAGGGTAGGAGGCATGAAGGAGGCTATTTCAGGTAAAAAACAAAAAATGTGGGAATAAACTAAAGAATTGGACGAGGGAGGAACCAAGGGATTCAGGAATTACAAAGGAGTTAAGGGAAAGGGAAGGAGTTAAGGATGACTGAATTCAGGGCTGGGTGGCAGGTTGTGGGACGTTAGCCTCCGATGGGGGACATGGAGCAGGTGTGTGTGTGTAAAGATAGTACTGAGTTCGATTTTGGAAGAGTTGTGGGGTTTTTTTGAATCTGTGGAATACCTAATTGGAACTGGCCAGGATGTGGTTGGATATGCCCACTTGGAGATCAGAGGGAAGGCTTGGATTTGGAAATGTGTGGTGGTCATGGTGCAAAGAGATGAATTTTGGGAAATGAGTAGAGAACTCAAGGTGCCCTTGTGGTATTAAGAGTGTTGAATCCTGGGGACACTGACATTTAAGGGTTAGGCCTTATGATAGGAGGAACATTGTGGGGAAAGCTGAGCTTTGGAAGCCTGCTTCAAGGGAAGGAAAATCGGGAGAGGATGGCCTCCAAGAAACCAGTGAGGTGAGAATTTTAAAAGGGGAAAATAGTCCAGAGTCTAAAATGCTGCAAGAAAGTAGAATAAAGCCTGAAAATATCCCCTTGGATTTGGCAACTAGGGAGTCATTGCCAAGAGCAGATATAGGGAAGTAATATGGGAGGAAGTGAAAATTCAGGTTTGTGGGGGATTTGTTAGCATAGTTACTATTTTAAGATAGAGTTGAACCTGTTTCTTTTTGGAGAAAAGAAGAACTATAGAAAGAGAGAAGTTTCCTGATAACTTAAGGAGAGGGAATGATTCTTCCATTCAGCAAAGGTTTATTGAGCACCTTTTAGGAGCCTGTTGCTGTTCCAGACTCAGAGAATACAGCATGAACAAAGCAAAGCTTACAATTCCTGTGTGTGCACAGGAAATTTGTAAATAAATTTATAATCAACTAGACATAATATAATGTCAGGTAGTAACTAGTGCCAGGAAGAAAACTAAATTAGGGGAAGAGGACAGAGAGTGGGGTGGGGGTAGGGGAGAAGGTGTATTTTCTATAGGGCAGTTAGGGAAGGCATCACTGAGAAGCTGACATTTGAGGACAGACCTGAATGAAATGAGGAAAGACTAACTGCAAAGTAATCCGGAGTCTGAGGTGGCTGAGAAGTGGGAAACATGTGCTGATGGAAGGGTTGGTTGTCCTCAGGAGAGAGGGTGACCTTCCTCTGGCACTGGAGGGAAGCCCATTAGGACAGGCAACAGTAATGGCTGCCACATAGCTTGTGTTAACTGTGTGACAGACACTATAGATTCTCGTCCCTTTTAATTCTCCTAGAACTCTATGAGGTGGCTTTTGTCAGCATTTTACAGGTGAGGAAACAGTCCTGGAGAGGTTTTACCTGGCTAATCATTATTAGAGCCTGGATTCATTCTGCTTTTTGGCACTTCAAATCCTTACTCTTAACCTCCTACAGATTGCTTCAAGCCCAGCAAAGACATGGATAAATTTGTCCAGTTTGTGGAGGATGGTAAGGTGAGGAAGGGAGAAGTTGAGGGGTGTCTCACCTGTTGGACCCTCTTTGTGGTCAAGAGTCTTGGTAACAGGTGGTTGGATAGGGATTTAAGGAAGGTGGCATTCCTCAAGACCTTGCTGCCTTCTTGACTGACTCTTCCCAACAAATAAGTTGTTATTCCCCATGTCCCATTCCTATGCCCTTCTAAAATCCCCACCCCGGAACAATGTGGGATTGCCTTATTGTGCCTGCTGTTGTTAGAATGGGTCTTGAGAACCAACCTCGAGGTTGAGGGTGGGCATAAATTGATTATAAAAATACATGTTCACTGTGGAAAATTTGAGGTGTAAGTGATTTTTTTTTTTTTTGACGAGGAAGATCAGCCCTGAGCTAATGTCCATGCCAGTCCTCCTCTTTTTTTTGCTGAGGAAGACTGGCCCTGAGCTAAACATCCGTGCTGATCTTCCTCCACTTTATGTGGGACGCCACCACAGCATGGCCTGACGAACGAACGGTGCGTCGGTGTGCGCTTGGGATCCGAACCTGGGCCGCCAGCAGCGGAGTGCGCGCACTTAACTGCTACGCCATGGGGCCAGCCCCCAAGGTGTAAGTGATTTTTAAAGTCGCTTACCACGTATTCTTTGTCCCAGAGTGCGTGATAGACTGGAAGGATGGGGGCCTGTTAACAGCAAAGGTCCCTGTCCTTCCTGCCCTTAGTTGTGTCCTCTGCTATCTCTGTGAATGTAAAGGACCGTGGTAGTGGTCTGCTGTGTGTGCAGTTGCTTGTGTTTGCATAAACATACCCTCTTGTAATGAAATAGACTGCTTGGATTGAATAGGATCGCAGAATTCTCAAGGTATAGTAAATTTAAAGAATTTCTGTGGATGAGTGGTGGAATAGCGTGTACGTGATGTATTATTATTTTTAAGTGTCCATAACACAACACTGAGGAACTTGGAAATGGCGCAGTCATTGTTGCAGAATTTTTGTACTCGAGAGAGAGAGAGAGTAATGAAAAAAATAATAACTTTAAAAATGTTCTTATTGAAACCTGGCACCCATTTTTCTTAGTGGAAGCATCGTTAAGTGGGTGAGTGTAAGAAGGAATGGGAATTTTTATATTGTTTGCTTTTTACATTACTTGCAGCTTATCTTCTTGTGAAGGTAATTAAAATGCTACATTCATACGTAAGCACTGAAAGGCAGAGATTAGAGCAGAAGTCATACCAGTTTTCATATAATTCAGAAGTTATACACATTATTTTTTATAATATGTATATTTTTTAATATGTTGTTTAAATATATTTTATATTTAAATATATTTTATAATATGTTGACAAATTTCCTGATTTGCCCACACAGGAGTTTCAGGATATGTCTGTTATGTTTCTAATTAAGTTGTGGGACCCTGAAATTACTGTTTAATTTGTTCTTTATTGAGCCAAAAGGATCTAATCACAACTGTTGAGTGATGGCAGTGCAACAACAGGGGCTATAAAACCATTTCCAGTATTGTACAGAAGTACATGCTTTAGGGTGTCTCTATTCATCCATTCCTGCTACATAAAATTTAGCCTTACAAACAGATTACGTAGTTTGGTACTTTTAAAACATGTGCCGTAAACGAGGTGAAAAAATAGAGGTAACTTAAGAGAGAGTGCTTTGTAAATTATTAGGTACTATTTGGAGGAATAAAAGTCAATAAATGCTTATTGAACACCTATTGATGTTAACGACATCTGTTATCTTGTGGGGTGGCAGCATGCTGGTGTGTGGCAATCCATTAGGATGCTATAAACGATTTCACAATAATAACATGAGGTTTGCAAAGATTGCTTTCAGTGAACTAGAGCAGTTATTCTTATAGTAACATCACTCCTACTCACTTGGATTTCACAGACACATTCTCTCTCTCAGAGAATGGGGTGGGGTTATCTGTGCAGCATGAATATTGCTGAAGATGCAGGGAGCAATATCTTGCATGTGAGCAGATTGAGGGGGAAAGATTTGGTTTAGAATCTTTCACCCACCTTTTTTCCTCCAAGCCTTCTCTCTTTGCTGAGTAATCAAATTCAAGCCATGCTTGGGTCAGCCCCACCTCTTCCCAGTCTTTGCAGCTTCCACTCATCTGCCTTCTGCGATCTTCTCAGGCCCCGTGATGGCACAGGCCCAGGGAGTGGTGGGGCTGCTTGATCTCTGTGGCACCATCCAGTGCCCAAGTTCTGCTGTGATAGGCATTTTCATGTTTCACCCCGCCTCGTCCCTGAGCTTCCTCTAAGGCTCAGGTTTATTTCCTACTGGCTTATTTCCTTGGGATGTATTCCTTAAAATGGAATTGGCAGATAAAAGGACTGCCACAGTTTGTAGATCTAGTGGCACTTTGCCTGAGCTTTCTTCAGAAAGCTTGAAACAATTAGAAGTGCCATTAGCAATGATAAGTTGGACCTGTTTTCCCTGCATTCCTGGCAATGTTGTGGCCCTGCTTTGCATGCTAGTTTATGGTACTTAATCAGAAATTGTGTTTTTTGATGTCTCTACTGCATTATACTTGTTCTTTATATATTAAAAAGTAATTTTTATTGGCATTGGTAGAATTTTTCTGTATTTTTTAAATGATTGACTTCATTTTATTGGGCAGAATTTTGAGTACATATGTCTGGTTATTGATAACATCCCTTCTTATTAGCTGGAATTTATTTTTATACTTCTTCATGTCAGAATTTGTGGCAGTTTGTGACAACTGAGAATGTTGGTTTTCTGGAGTCTGATAATTTGAAGTTGAGCGATAAAGGAGGTAAACTTGTTCTAACATAATTTACCTAGAACTGACTCCACTATAGTGAAGATTAGTGGGTAAGATTCTTTTAACTTCACAGATTCAGAGAATTTACCAAGAAATTGGTATTCTTGGTACCAAATTCTCTGGAATTTATGGTTTTCTTGAGGCGAATAATTGTTCCATGACAATCCACAGTGTTTCTTAGAAGCGTCATTTACTACCTTGACTCTCTCTTTTCCTTGATTCTCCCTGTTCATGATTTGGCCAATTCCTTCTCTGCCCTCCTCCCTCTTCCTCTAGGAAGAGATCTACGCCTTGACTGCCCACTTCGCAGCTTGTTACCTCTGTGGCTGCTATGCTCTTTGCGAGCAGCAGTATCCTGATCCTGGTAGCATTTTTATAGAAAATGCCTCTAACTCTTGGAGGAAAAAAACCCTAAATTGACAGACATTAAACTGATAAACTGTAATTGTGGCCTCAAGGATGATTAGAATATAAGTCCTTTATTTTTCTCAGTTTGCATAAAACACACCATAAGCTCACTTAGAAATTGGGACCATCTGACTTTAATCTTAAAGTTCTACCTAATGCCTATACATCACCTTCATTTGGATATGAGAAATAATTATGAACATAAGGATAATTATGTGCTTCTGGGATGATTTCCTGAGGGAGTGGTGCTCTGTAGCTCTATGGGATGTCCAGGAAGTCAAAGTAAACAGTAAATATGAGGCAGTGTCTGTATCTGGGCTAGAACCAGAAGCTGAGATTCTGTGATCCCTCCATTGTTTGTATATGAGGAAGATGGGAGCTTCAGACTCAAGGCAATACTACTAGTCAGTGACTCGGGCAGCCCCAAATTCTGGGTCCCTCGACTAGGGTTCTTTCTCTTCCTCGGGATGCCCCAGTGCGCTTCTAGACCCTTAAAGCCAATTGCTGGGCTCTTATTGCTATGGTGCTCAAAAGTCATTTAGGAGAAAAAGTTCAGTGTCATCATCGGCATTATGGTTGGAGTGGAGAGGGGGGCTTAAGTCCTGGGTACAATAATATCAGTCATTTAAAAAATCATATGAAATATTGGAATGGAATTTTGTCAAGTAATATATGCACATGGTTTAAAACGTAAAATAATATATGAGAGCATATGATGAAAGGCAAGAGTGACCTGTCCTATCTTACACCAATGCCTCTAACTCCTTCAAGAGAAGTACTTTTAACTCTTTTAGCTCTTTTTTATTGTGTATATTTCTATTTCTTGATTTATCAATTGTATATATTATTGATTTTCTTCCAAAATAAATGAAGGCTTAGCTTATTTCTACCCCCTTTCCTCCAGTCCTCTCAATGTAGTCATGTCATTAATTTTGGTTCCTCTTTTAGTTTCCTTTATAATTTAATATGCCAGCATCTTTTATAACTTATTTTATCTACAAAGACAATATCTTTTTGACTCCACCCCATCTGGAGCAATAAATTAGGGTTTGGGATTGGGTTAGGTAGGGTTAGGCCTATACTTAGGGCTCTGGGGGTAGTTGGGCTAGAAGACCACTCGTTGTAAATGTTCTGTAGGTGTAGTCCTCAATTCCATGTTTTCCTTATGTGTCACAGTTAATCCTGAGATAATCTAAAATGTTTTATTTTGGATTTTCCCATAATCTTTGCTTTTTTTATGTTTTACAGAAATAAGTATCTTTCTTCAATAAATGATCATGAAAATACAGAAGAAAGAGAAGCAGGTAAGTGATGACATATCTTTTAAGTGAATGCATCCCGAATACATTGATGCTCTTTTAACAAGAGGAGATTCTGGCAGTTTTGGCTCATCTCTTAGCTTCTGGTAGTTACCTGCTGCCTGTGTTTCCCATTCTTCACATGGTAGCTGAGAGCTCTGTTCTGAATGACTTAACATATGGATTTTTACTTATGCTCAGGTCAGCTCCATATAGGAATAAATGTGATGAAAACTATAAATCAAAATATTATTCAAAATTAGCTATGTGGAAAAGAAATTTTTCCTCCCTGGAACAGCTTTCTAAGTTTTTATAAAGAAAGATGTGATCAATTCTTTATAGTTTATATATTTATCATTTTGGATGTTTGGTTAAACTAAACGCATTCTCATTTATAAAATTCTTATTGATAATGATCTATGGAAGTTTCCTCCTAGAGAAAATAGTGAACTCATGTGATAAATAATAATAAATAATAAATAGTAAATAATAGTGAACTGAGCTAACCAGTGTGGCTCAGGGAGGTGAGATGGGGGAAGCTGCCTCTGTCTCTTGGAAACAGGCTGTCTTTGATGGGCTGGTTTTCCTTTTACAGAACTGAATGATAGGCTGGTAACTGGGGAGACCTGAATCCTTGCCTGTCACTGAGACCCTGTGCAGAGAGGTTGGGTGGGACCAGCCACTTTCCTCTGTGTTTCTAGGGAGCACTGACTGGTCTGACATAGGGTGACCTAGGGGTGTGGTTACAAGGATTACCCTCTGGTCTGTCCCCAGTGGATAGGTCCTTGTGAAACCAAACAACCTGTTTTGGGAAATAATTGACTCATCTGCTGCCAATTCTTAATAGGAAGAGCAGTGACTAAACACTGTCTACACACTGATTTCTTCCTGTCTTGGCTCTATCAAGTTGTCAGCTGGTAGATGAATACTGTAGCGAACACAGTTCCATCTGCCAGGAATTTATCCTGTGGGTATACTCAGACAAAACTTGTGCAAAACTGGGTGTACAAACTTTCGTTGCTACTTTGTTTATAATAGCAAAAATGCAAAAGAACCTACATGTCCATCAGAAAGGGGACTATTTAAATCATAGCACATCCGCCTAGTGAAATGTTATGCTGCTGTTAAAAAGGACACATGACGGAAGAGAACCCCAAACCCTCAAAACTATTGTCATTTATGATACATGGGCAGGGTTATATTTCTTAAAACAATCTGCATATTTAATTTTTTAAACATTCTTTAAGGTAAGCTTTTATTTCAGGAAAAACATTTACCAAAATTACCCCAACATTGTTTCTTTTGACATTTTACTGGTTCATAGTAAGACCTTTGGTATGTCAGCCAGCTATTATGTAGCCTCTGTTAGATGGGTTTTCGTTTTAGACCTCAGAGTAATGTTGATGAAGAGGTGGGATTTTTATTTAGAAGTTAATATTAGATATGGTAGAGGAGCAAGTTAATTAAGTGGAGCCACTTTCAGAAGGAGTTGATTCTCCTTGTCTTATAGGTAGGTAGTGGTAATAGGCCATACTGATGACGGAACTGCAAGAAGTTGCAGAGCATGAAAATAGAAAATTACCTTCATGCTAAAGCAATCCATGGGGCTCCAGGATTGAGCATGTGGGTAGAGAGTTCATTGCCTGACAGAGAGGAGGCTCGTGTTCTGGAATGAACGTGGGCTTTGATTTCAATGGAACAGGATTGAAACTCGAACTCTACTACTTAACTCTGTAACTGTGGACGAGTTCAGCTCATTTTTCTGCCACTTAAATGGAGCAATCATACATGCCTCACAAGGTATTGATAAGGATTAAATGAGGTAACTCACCAAGTACTTGGCATTCAGAATGTCAGTGGAAAGGAAGTCTTTCACTATAACAATAAAATTAACCATCAAACTTGGTCCTTTCTCTTACCATGATTCTAAGGTGTTAGAAGTAGCAGCAAATAAAACATCTACTCTTTAAAAGCCTTCATTCCTATTAATTCATTTTTCCTCTTCTCTGGAGAAAAATGACATTTAAATATATTCTGATCTTGAAAATTCCTCATTTCCTTGTCCAAAATTTTATCAAGGTAAATTAAACTGAGATGACAGATTTTACAGGTTAATCAAAACTCGGTAATAAGTAATCATGCCTCTTATTACCCAGAAAGGGCATGACAGGAGTAGTGTGCCAAGAACGAAGAGTTTAGAGATTGACTTTGTGTTGCTTAGAGAAGTGGTGCAAGAAAAATAAACTTTAATAAGACATTTAAAAGTGAATCACTCCAGGGCTATAGTCTTTTATCTATATTAAAAAATAAACTTCTGCTTCTAATAAATGTGTATTTGAATTCTTAAGATGACTAAGCAGTATTAGGCAGAAAACAATTAGCTGGAGAAATAAAATGTGAACTCTAATCATTGAAAACCCTTGGAGCACTACTGATGTATATAGTATAGCTGAAAATACTTCTTTGTAAGGGAACATATCCTAATGTTAGTGATGACAAACCTAGGTAAGGAAATACTGATTTTTATTCATCCCAGCTCCTTGCTTGGTACTGAGAGAAATGCAAAATGTAAATATTATATGATATTTGATATGATCTGCAGACACTTGTAAACTTAAGGAGTAAGAGGGTTTTTGGTGCATGTATCCATTGTAGAGGAGAGTTAATAAGCAATGAATGCAATAGAAATAGATAATATTAGAAGTAGAATTAAAACTTGGAGTTATGACCGGGAGGTTAACCCAGACTTGGAGTAATTAGGAGAGAACTTTCTCTCCTCACCCCATGACCAAAAGTGAGGTCATAGAGCCCTTCATTCTGGGTCCTCTAGAAAATAAAAAGGTGAGGTGGGAAGAGTTTTCTTCAACTGTGCTGTGCAAATCTGAAAGATCTTCAGATTATTAGGCCCGATTTCCTTCTGTACAGTGAATATGAATATAATTTACTCACTAAACAAATATTTATTGAGTTTTTCAGCATTTATTCATCAAGAAATATTTGATTGTTTACTTGGGGCCAGCTACGACAGTGACTGAAAGTTCTTTTCCTTAAGAAACTTATAGTCTGGTTACAGATAGTTATAGTAGGGGATGGCGTGTTCCTCAGATGAGCCAGGGTTTTACATTGTGGGTGGAGGAGTGATACTCTGGAATTGGAGAGTATGGGGTTATGGGGAATGTCAGCCGCACCAGAGAATTTGATAGTGTTTTACAAGAGGTGGTGTCTTCTGGGGAGAGCCAGGTTTCAGTCAGGTTGCTTCTGAGGAAACAGGAGGAAAGCTTGGGCGGAAGAGAGTAGTATATGGGTGGTTTGGGAAGATGAAGCATATGGTAGTAAGGGAAAGTGGAAAGACCTGCAGTGGGGTGCTAAATTTTGGGTGGTGACCAAAGATATCCTAAGATTTAGCTGGCCATCAAATTCCCAAAAGAATTGGTCCAGCTGAGCTCTACTGAGGGGAGGTGAGGACTCACCTTCCTAGATTTCTAGGAGGATGTTTACCACCAACATAGATCACCAGATAATGATCCACAATTCAGAATAGTGAAAGAGGGAGAATAGCAAAGTTGATCATATGGATGAGTAAATAATTCATTTCTTAGACTTTTCAGCCTCACCCTACAGAGGGTCCCAAGATGAGGGCTAATTAATACTAGTCAGACCTCGTGTTGGGTAGTCATTGGAAGGCCTTTTTCAACATGCATAAAGGGATGGTTAGTAACTTGCCAAGATTTAGTAGAACCAAGATTTTAAACAGGCTCACCCTGGAATCATGTTTCAAAAGGATTTAAAATGGGCCTTATCCAACTTCTCCCTCCTCCGAAAAAAGAAAAGAAATCTGAGCATTAAATGCTTGTCCCTGTCTTCCCTATCCCATATCTTAGCAGATTTTTTTGTTGTTGTCGTCTTAATTCATTTTGTGTTCTGAAACATATACTTGAGAGGCCAGAGCAAAGTGACCGGGATGGTAAAAGAATGACGCATTTCATATGAGGTGTGTTGGGTGAAACTAGGATTATGTAGCCTGAAAAAGGGAATAATTAAAGCATCTTGTGTAAAAGAGAATAAACGTGTCTGTTGCTGGACCTGTAGATGAGAATGGACACATGGGAAGAGTTTGAGGAGGACAGGCTTTAGCTCCATCTAAAGGAGGCCATCCTGAGAAATTGAGCAGCTGTGGTATATGCCTTGTGAGCAGGAAGCTCCCTGTCCCTAGGAGAGACCATGAGATGGGAGTTTGGGTTAGATGATTCAGAGGTCCATCCTGACCAGAATCCAAGGGTTTACCAGGGCGTGCATTTATGGTATTTATAAGTAAATACCAAAACAAATAGTATATAAGTAGATATAATTTTTAACTGAAATATTACATAATAATTATGTATTACATAGTGGTTCTTCCAGCTCACATTACTGATGATTTCTAATATATTACTAGCTGAGACGGACACAAAACTATATGTATATATTTTTTTTATATAATTTTATTTATTTATTTGTTTTTTTCCCCCAAAGCCACAGTAGATAGTTGTGTGTCATAGCTGGACATCCTTCTAGTTGCTGTATGTGGGACGCGGCCTCAGCGTGGCCAGAGAAGCGGTGCGTCGGTGCGCGCCCGGGATCCGAACCTGGGCCGCCAGCAGCGGAGCGCGCGCACTTAACTGCTAAGCCACGGGGCCGGCCCCCAAACTGTATTTTTTTAGTGGAAATAAGCTGCTAAGTTTTATTGTTTATTGGTTTTTTTTTAGTTGAGGTAACATTGTTTTATAACATTATTTAAATTTCATGTGTAATGTGCGTCATTATACTTTGATTTCTGTATAGACTGCATCGTGTTCACCACCAAAAGTCTAGTTGCCCTCTGTCACCGTACACATGTGCCTCTTTCGCCCTCCTTACCCACTTCCCCTTTGGTAACCACCAGTCTGTTCTCTGTATCTGAAGTTTTAAATTCTATGAATGAAGAGTCTTTGAGTCTTTTTACATGTAGAAAACATTGGAATAAAGAATGATCTTAAAATCAGTGAATAGAATTGCCTCATCTGCTGTCCTGACCAGAGGAGTCTGGGAAGCTCTGGTGACAAGGCCTTTGGGGCAGCGTGAAGTGGCAATGAAAGCTCTGGGATCATATATAAGTGTTGATGTGACTGTGGAGAACTGTCTTCCTCTACCTAACTTTGATTCACCCTCGGGAAAACTAGCCCAAAGCTAGTATTCTGAAAAATACAGACATACAACAGGGAACTTCTTTCCACTTTTGATATGGTTTGTAGTTTTTTCATTAACTGACTGTCTGGTCCCTCAGCTAGCCCATCCCTTTACTAGTAATATGGTTTTGGATAAATTTTGCAAGTTTTGGGAAACTGCGTAATACTTAGTGACCAAGGACCAAAAGTTCTCATATTGTGAGGATAAAGGAAATATAGTGCCCACTGGTAACAAAATGTGTTCTTAGGATGGTGCTTGTAGGTCTTCTGGTAGTTGCCAAGTCCAAGTTTGATGCTCATGAACCCTCATCTTGGGATCCTTCTGGGTAAAGTTGAAAAGTCTTAGCAATCACTTATTTAATCTTGTGTGTTCTACTAGATTGTTTATTCTTCATGTATTCTCTCATTCTGATCTGGCAAACAAAGGGATTTATGAAGAAATGGATAGAAGAGGAAAAGTTAATGAGTTGAAAGTTGTCTGGGGAATGGTTAGAGAGATATAGTGGTGTTGGGGAATGGATGATGGAACTACAATAGAGGTGGTTAGAGATTCTTGCTGATTCTTATTTCTAAGTTTGATGTATTCAGAACATGAGGCAGTATCGTGAAGTAGTCAAGAGCAGTGGCTCTTTAACCAGGAGTCAAACTTGGGTTCAAATCTTAGCTCTACTGCTTACTAGCTGAGTGACTTTGGGTGAGTTATTTAACTTCTCTGAGTTTCTACTCTATAAAATGGAGTCATAATTGGAACCATAATATACCTCCTCTTAGAGTTGTTTTGATGGCATAATCCATTTAAGAAACTTAGTACACTGCCTAATATTCAGTTCTTAATAAAATCAGCTGTTATCATCATTGCTGACATCTATTTTATTTTAAAATATCAAAACAATTCTGAGTACTCAGAGTGACTAGAAGGTTGATATATATAAAAAGAACCAATCCCTAGCCATGTATACAGCATTTCTGACTCTAGACCAGGGTCTTGCTGGGCCTTTGTATGTGGTAGTGATATGGGCCACGGTTGGCCTAAGTTCTGGGCTCAGAGGCTCTGGTAACTCAAGACTAAAGTAAAATTACAAGTAGGCCAGGAAGGAAGAGTAGGAAAATAGTCTTATTCATTCTGTAAGTACCTGTTGAGCATCTTCCTGGCCTAGAAGATACCAGAAAAACATTCGAGAAGAGGTCTCTCCTGGCCTTGGTTGGTAGGACAAACTTCATTCCACTTTGGCAGATTAGGAAATTGAATCACTTTGAGGTTTTGGTGTGCTCAAAGCCCTAGTTGTTTGGAAATAAAACTCTTCGTTTCTAAAAACAACAAAGGCACTTACTAAGTATTATTTTCCCTTTCTCCTCCTACCTCTTCCCTGTCAGCATCTAAATTTAATAATCTACCTGCTCCCAGTTTTTGTTACTGCCTAGAATTTGTAAGGTTTAGGTTGACTTTGCCTGCAGGCGTAGAGAAGTCAAATTTCTAAGACTCATGAAACATCGTAAGAGAAAAGTTCACCACCACCCCTCCCCACTCCCTGTTTTAAATGCAAAAATATAAAAATAGAGGTGGGGACTAGGAGTGACAGATCCAGGGACTTCTGGGGTAAAGAGGTTTTGCAAAAATTACATTGCCAAATCTGTTGACCACCCTTTAGTCCTTAACTTATCTGCTTCGCAGCAGCATTTGACACCTGTGATCATTCTGTCTTGAAATGCTCTCATCTTCAGGCTTCTGTGATACCACACTTTCTTACTTTTGTTGTTGTTGTTAAGGAAGATTCGCCCTGAGCTAACATCTGTGCCAGTCTTCCTCTGTTTTGTATGTGGGTCACTGCCACAGCACAGCTGATGAGCAGTGTACGTCCATGCCCAGGATGCAAACCCGTGAACCCGGGCCACCGAAGCGGAGCGCGCCCAACTTAACCACTATGCCACAGGGCTGGCCCCGACATTTCTTACTTTTTTTTTTTCCCACCTGTATCACTTACCTGACTGCTCCTTCTCACTCTGTCTTTAGGTACTTGTTCCTCTCAGGACCCTTAAATATTAGTGTTCCTCAGGTTTTGGTCCTGTTTCCTATTCTTTCTTTGTCCATTCTTCCTGGGCAGTCTCATTCATTTGTGTAAAAATTTCTCTTGGAAAGTATATCCAAGAGCCTACTGGACACCTCTACCTGAATTATCCTTAGATACCTGAAACTGGACTCTCCTCCTCCTGGTGCTAACCAGCTGTGCGTATATGAGGAGTCACGTCAGGATCAAAATGCCTGCTTTATCACCTAAACCTCAGGACTCCTGGGTAAAGATGGATTGAATATACTAAATGCAGGAAAAAAAAACAACCCAGAGGGGGCACACACGCACACACACGGACATTGTTCTTCTCCTCTTCAGGTAGGTCTTGCTCACTCAGCACAAATCTGTTCGCCAAATGAATGAGTTCCGGTGCAGTGGAAGTTTGATAAGGCAAGGGTATGTGGGATTTTCTGCCTTTAGTGTATTCCACAGTCAGGTAACTATAAGAAATATTCTTTCAGAAGAAAGTGAAGGTGAAAATATAAAACAATTGTAATTTTAATTGAAAAATAACTTTTGCTACCTGAAATGTCCACAAACTGACTCAGTAGTAGTAGCAATTATTTCTTATGTTTTATTTTCATTTTTATTATTTGGACTTTTAAAAATGACAGAAGGTCTCAAATTTAGATAAGCTTTTCTACTCATTGATGTTTAGCTAACTTCTTGATATTAAGTCAGTCTAAATGTAGAACACTTTCATCTCCCTGCTGGAAAAGATGGAAGACTGAAGCAGACCAGCGGCAGGAGCTGCCTGGGCCTCGCTCACCACTGGGTTGACGTTGAGAGGAAGCACTTCTGGATGAAGGGTGTGCGGGGGCCCTTCCAGCTGACTGCAGAGTCACTCTGCCCTGCACTCAGTCAAATGTAGTCACAGAGCCAGTGCATCTTATAATCTGCTTTTGGTTCCTGAATCTTGATGATCTGGAGGAGCATGAATTGTCTGGCAAAACAGTTTTTCCTGTTTATTATTCGTCTTTAAAATTTTTTTATTACATATATGTGAAAATTTTTCTATTACAAATATCATGAAACTAATATTCTCATTATTGAAAATTTAGATGTCTGTTTAAAAAAATCAAACAACCAAATTTGCACAGCCTTGCATGATTACTATTAACATTTTGTTCCTTTTCTTTCATTCTTTCCTCTATACACAGGTATTTGTTGTCATTTTTGTTACATGTACAATTTTCTAGACTTTTTTCTTTTTTTCAAATTGAAAATACTCGTTTCATCCAATAACCATGTAGTTGAGTTTTCCTATAGGCCACAAAGATAATGGGGAATACCAAAGTCACTGCCTCCTGAAGCTTACATTCTAGTCATGGGAGACAGGTAAAAACAATAACTTTCATAAAGTTATGAAAAAAAAAGTGAAAGTTGCCCACAGCCCTAACCCAGACACAGTGATGGTTAATATCTACTATGTGTCCTAAATTTATTTTAAAAAGCTAGTGTTGATATAGCATTTTTAAAAACAAAAATGGGATTAGATCATAGGTTTTCTTTTTTTACTTTCCAACATGTTGTAGAGTTTTTCTTTTTATGTCAACTAAAACTTTGTGTCATAATGGCTGCGTAGTATTATTCCATATGATGGATGTGCTGTTAATTTAAGCATTTTCCTAAAGATTGACGAATAGGTTATTTACAGTTTTTTTTCTCTATTAAAAACAATTCCGTATCAGATATTCTTATGTATAAACCTTGAGTACCTAAATGTTTCCTTAATTTATGTTCTGAAAGAGAAATTACTCAGTTTAAAAGCATATACCCACAGTTAAAATTCTAGTATTGTTGCTACACTCCCTTGCAATAAGGCTTTATTAACAGCTGACACTCCTGCCAGCAACATGAAGGGACTATTTTATGGATTGCATTTTAAAAAATTGAGACATAATTCACTTACCATAAAATCCACACTTTTAAAGTGCACAATTCAGCAGTTTTTAGTATATTCACAAGATTGTGTAAAGATCACCACTATCTAATTCCAAAACATTATCGTCACCCCCAAAAGAAACCTTATGCCCATTAGCAGACACTCTCCGTTTCCTCTTCCCCCAGCCCCTGGCAACCACTAATCTACTTTTTCTCTCTATGGATTTGCCTATTTTGGGCATTTCATATAAATGGAATTGTACAATTTGTGGTCTTTTGTGCCTAGCTTATTTCACTTGGCATAGTTTTCAAGGTCTATCCATGTTGTAGCATGGATGATTTTCTTAATTAGAGTCTATTTTGACTTTCAGGTACTTGAGTGATTCTTAGGCAGTAACCCAGGTTTGTCCTTGGACCTTTGTTTGGGAACCATTGACCTGGGCCATAATCTTTCTGTTATTCTTAAATCCTTTACAACTGACCTGAATCCCGTTAATCTAGATGCAAATCTTTAAGTATGTTTTCCAGGAATATTGTGGATTGATAATTTTGAATCAAAGAAATGAATTTTATTACTAACAATGTGGATTATGACCTAGCAGTGTTGTGTGTTTTATTAGTCGGCCTCTCTCCATTTCATCCTTGTGTTCCTAGATGCTTGTCTATTTAAATTGTCAATATAATGTGAAATATTGTTGGTACTGTGGTCCACATCTCCAGTCTTTTCTTTTCAGGGCATTTTCAAAGTGGTGATTTAATGTCCCTCTTGGTAGAAACTGAAACAAAGACTTTATTTAGGCTCTTTGCCTTTTTCCCCACTCACCTTGAGACACATGGAAGAAATGTTTTTTTCTTATGATTTTGATCCTCAGCGGTTGTCTTTTCCAAGCTCCCAACAAGATGCCTTAAAAAATAAAAACATTTCTGATGAATTGTTGACTTTCAAGATTATAATTTTTGTTACTAATATCTGCCTTTTGGGATACTTCCCCCTTTTCAACATTGACTAGTTGTGCTGCATATCTTGGGTTTCCCTTCTCCCTCTAGAGTGTCCCAGCTCTGCCACTCCCTAGGAATATAACCTTGACAAGTTGTTTCATCTCTCTGAACAGATTATCTTATCTGTAAAATGAGGGGGTAGACTAGACAACTCTCTGTGATTCCTGGGAGTGGAATTGCTGGGACATCAGGTAGGTATATGTTTAGCTTTATGAAGAACTACCAGAACTTTTCCTGAAGTGGTTATATACACCATCACATTTAACATTTCTAACCAAATCTAATCATGCTGGTCTGGTAGCCCAGCAATCGTTATGGTGCCCTTGGATTTCATAAAATGCTCGATGAAATGCGTGTTAGCTTTTGGCGAAGGGTTCAGATCTAAGCTTCTCTGCTCACTAGCTGTATGGCCTTGGGCACATCACTTAACATCAGTAATCTTCCATTTCTCCATATACAAAATAGGTATCTTTACACTAACCTTGTAAGATTGCTGTAAAAATTAGAGATATCATGAAACGTGCCTCACACAGTTCTAAGTACATCCATATGATATGTGTCCAATAAATGCTAGCTGCTGCTATTGTTATTACCTAATGATTGAATATCCAGTTACCACACCTAACCTCCACCTACCTCAGCTTCTCTGGAGAGCCCTGTCCTTCAGAAGAGAAACCGTGACATGAAGTATGAGTTTGAGAGAGGGTCCCACTTTGACCTACAGAGAGCTGCCGTGGTGGAATTAGGTCTTTAATGTGTTGTCTTTGAAAACTTCTTTAATAAACAAACCTGTATCTCTTGTTTTTTTAGTGTGTCCATCCTTGCATGCTAAGCAAAAACTTGTTCCCTGAAGGTCAAGTGTCCCTGGCACAAAATTCAGTAATGTCCCAGGGATGGCTGTGCAGTCACAGGATCCGATCTTTACCTGAGCCCGCACTGTTGGGTTTCTTGTTGCCTTATATTTTCTTTTTTTTTTTCTTTCTGTTGTGGTAAAAATCACATAACATAAAATTTACCATTTTCTTGTATTTGATTTTAAATTCCTTGTAAGTTTACTTAGCTCCTCCTTTTCCTAAGCCATGTTAAGTACTGAATCAGCAATGAGAGTCAAACTGATATGTCTTCCTTTTTTTTCTAAGTAGTGAGTCCTGCCAGAATGACTCATTCCCTCTGGATTTAGGCTTTTTTGTGCGGCTGGACTTTATTTATGATAAAGATCCAAAAAAATCCTTCTTTTCTTTCATCTTTTTCTCCTGGGATTCTCAGTGTTATGTTTGGGAGTATCAGACTAGAAAGGGGAACTTGAAAAAACAGAAGGGGAAATATGCAGCTGAATTTTGCACTCTCCGTCACTCCCAGGGTGGGCCAGGAAGTCTGAGCACAGATTGGGTAACCAGAACACTGGAAGGAAACTATACCACCTGAGCAAGTGTCTGTGCCCTTTAGCACACGTCAGGCCTCTTGTTAGGAGAGCAGGCGACTCACAAATGGTGCTGTTCCTAAGCCATCATCCAAAGATGATTGTAATTGTTTTCCTGGAAAGCCAGCTCAGCCCTCCGAGGCGCTCCTTAAGTTATTTATTTCTTTGTTCCTGATCCAGGAGAGTATGCTGTTGCCTGAAACCAGCACCCATGTTATTTTCAGATTGTTGCCAACCTTAGCTTGGTTATGAAATGATAAGTGTGCTTTGTGATACCAGACCTGAGAGTATGACTTCTGCTTCCAAAGAATGTGTCCTTAAAAGTGGTCACCTTCGGAGGCTGCACCTTATTTGATGGTGCTCAAAAACAGCTTTGAAACTTCCTTTTTAGGGTTGCCTTCAGCACCTGTGACACATTTCTTTCTAGTGGCATCTGCCACCGTAAAACTTCCTCCTATATGGTTGGTTGGTTTTTGCAAGTGGTGGCCAAAGGTTATTTGGTGCTGAGTCTGGTGGCTAAGTTAGGTAAGTTCTTCATACAGAACAACACCATTTTTAGTTAAAAATAAAAGGTGTAGTTTTGTTGAAAATCAGATTGACCAAATGTTGATGCTGCTTAATGATATGTGAGAGCAAAGATTTGGGGAAATAAAGGAACACACTGAGTTTGACCCTGCGTCCTTATCATCCCACTGATAGAACCTTTATTCATGAACACATTTGTTTTTTTTTTTTTTAATTTTTTGTTTATTGCAGTAACATTGGTTTATAACATTGTATAAATTTCAAGTGTATTCATGAACACATTTGAACAGAACTTCTGTGTGTATTAGCATGATAAATGCCATTCTGGGTCAGATTTGTGTCTGCTAGTGGCATCTAAAGGTATTTTGTGGGAGACTGTTATTGTTGCCTGTTCTAGGCGTGGACTTAAAAGGTGTTTCATATTTCGATAAGTTCGTAGAAATCCTTTGGGCTTTTACATACTAATTTCTTACATAATATGCTAACAACAACTTGGTATAGCTCCACAAGGGCAAAGGCAAACACAAATAATGTGTGTCCTCTTTGCCGCTGTATCCCCAAGGCCTGGCACAGGAGGAACTAAGGCATAGTAGAAACTCAGTAAATGTTGAACAAATCCATGCGTTTAAACTTGATAACACTCTGTGTATGAAGCATGCAGTGGAGGAGTAATACACTTATTTCTCTCTCTTTTACAGTTGTCAAATTTAAAAGTTCTGAATCACTCCCCAATGTCTGATGCCTCTGTCAATTTTGACTACAAATCCCCTTCCCCGTTTGACCACAGCACTGATCAGGAAGAGAAAATCGAAGATGTTGCCAGTCACTGTCTGCCCCAGAAGGACCTGTACGCTGCTGAAGAGGAAGCTGAGACCCTTTTTCCTAGGAAAATGACATCCCATAATGGGTTGGAGGACAGTGGAGGAGGAGGCACCGGAGTGAAGAAGAAACGGAAGAAAAAGGATCCAGGAGAGCAAGAGGGGGCAGCAAAGGGAAGCAAGGACAGGGAGCCCAAGCCAAAGAGGAAGCGAGAACCTAGAGAGCCAAAGGAACCCAGGAAGGCCAAGGAGCCCAAGAGGCCCAAGGAGCCCAAGGAACCCAAGCAGAAGGACGGAGCAAAGAAAGCGCGGAAGCCCCGGGAGGCCTCGGGCACCAAGGAGGCCAAAGAGAAGAGGAGCGGTGCTGACTCTACAACCAGGACGAAGTCCAGGAAGGCCAGGTGCGTCCCTTTCTCCCTGCTCAGAGCACTTGGCTCTGCCTCCACGGAGCGGTTTGCCTTTGGCCTTGCTCCAGCCCCTGGACAGAACTTGACTACTTTTAGCCAAAATGAACCATTTTTCTCACCTCCTAATGAGAGAAAAATAACTTTAATTAATACTGGCCCTGCAATTTCTTGCCATTCCTTTTGGATTAAGAAGAATTAAAATATGTTAGTGTGCACAGGGTATAAGGGAAGGGACGTCACAGGTGTGGTAGAGGGAGGGCAGCGATTTTTGGAACAGTAGCAGTGTAGAGTGGCAGAGGAGCAGCTGTCCGGAGGGTGCACAGTCCTGGCAGTCAGTAGTGTGGGTGGTCTAGGAGAGCCGTGGGCCTGCACAGAGTTCCAGACAGAAAAGGACTGCCTGGCTTCCCTAGGCTGTGCTCTCTCTAGTGCAGGACCATTCCTGATCTGTTTCTCTTGTTCAGTATCTAACACAGTGCCTGACTTAGCAGCAGCTGTTCAGGAAATGTTGAGTAAATAAGACCGGAGGAGACTCTAGTGACTTGTAGAGAGATCAGAGGGCATGGGTATAGATTCACTGCAGGGTGGGTGATATTGAGGGCCTGGCTGTAGATTCTTTCAGGATCCAGATACCCTCTTAGGGAATTCAGTATTTGTCATCTGTGTACAAATGTGATGTTTTTCATTTTGTCTCTTTCTAAATTCTTTGAACAGAACGTTATGTTTAAACTTTTGAGGACATACAAAACAGAAGATATATAACTTCTACCATATGGAATTTAAGTTTCTTAAATCTAAGTGCAGAGGCAGAACATAGACCAGGGGAACCCATAAAAACGCAGATTGATATGAATGTTAACAGAATGTAAAGTAATGAGGCCATCAGACCTGTGTGGGGTCAGGCATGGAGGAAGTAAGTTTTAAAGAGAGAAAGCATTTTATGTGATGTTTGCTGTGACTTGGAATGTACTATATGGTTCAGTTCATTTTCAGAAGGATAGTTTGTTGGGACCAGATGGATAATTTCCTGATCCAAGTTAAAACTGCCTTATAATATTCACTCCCTTCTGCCTGGCAGGAGATCTCATCTTTTGTCTGTCATAGAAGCTTAGATGGGATCCTAGGAATGTAGTTCACAAGACTGGACCTAAAATACCTTCCAGAAGGTCAAACGAGATAGGTAAAATCAGGAGTTGACTAATGAGAAAGTTACGGACTTTGTTTCTCAGTGAACCTAGTGAACATCCTCTGTTCTCTGATGTGTGTATGGGATGGAAGAGTGAATTTCTGTCTTCTGCCAATAACTTTCATCTCCAGTCACTTTGGAGAAGCTGAACTGGTCCTTTAGGGTAATATGGGTGAAGAAGGAGAATTGGACATGAGTTAGTGGAGTGACTTACTTTGGTTATTACAGAAAACAAAGAGGAATGCGGATAGTGTTTTAGAATTAGGGTGATTAGAGGAGAGTTTTCACAGCCCTAGTAAGGAGTCTGGTTTGAGTGTAGAAGGCAGTAGAAATCCATAGGTATCTGAGCTCACTTTAGCCACTGGTCTCTGGTGCTTACAATTTTATCAACTCTCCTCTAAGGAATTCAAATTTACTTTGTGTGGGATCTGAAACAGGTGATGAGTGTATAGGCACTGCTGCAAATTCCCTTTGGGACGAGGTGGCATTTCACGAAACAAGGCTGGGTGTTAAATGTATATGTAGTGATATTAAGGGAACTTGATTTTTATCTAATTAGTCTGTATAAAATATAAGTGGGTTGGGGGGTCAGCCCAGTGGCGTAGTGGTTGTTTGCACCCTCTGCTTCGGCGGCCCAGGGTTTGGATCCTGGGTGCAGACCTACGCACCGCTTATCAAGCCATGCTGTGGCAGGTGTCCCACATATAATGTAGAGGAAGGTGGGCATGGATGTTAGCCCAGGGCCAATCTTCCTCACCAAAAAAAATATAAATGAGTTGGAGAAGTTCTTGGTAGTGTTTTCAAGGGCTACTGCCTTAGAAGACAGCAGAAACTTTTGAGATTTAGAAATCCAGGAGATACCCTATGAGAGGATGCTGACAGATAGGACTAGTTGTCTCTTTAGAAATATGGGCGAGATACGTGAGGCTTTCTCTCTCTTGATGTTGGGGCTGTATAAGATTGACTTGTAATATAATAGAATTCTTCTATATAGCCCAGATAGGGTTCTGGACTGGTGAGCCTTTCATTTTTTCTCCTTTATATATTTATAAACTTGCTTTGGTTCCTTTAATTAATGATCCCACTGGTCAGCAGAAGCAGTTTTAGTTATGAAAGGACATTCATTAATTGGTAAAAAAAAAAATACGTTGGTAATTAAGTCTCAGTTTTTTGTGCTCTTTGATGTACTCTTTTGCAGATTGGCTCAAGTACATGTTTTGATTTGAGCAGGTATTGGTTAGACTCTGGATAATACTTGATGGTTACAAATGATTCACTGAATGCTTAGATTATTGTAGGAGCTCCAAAACTGATTTAAGGTTTCCAGTCTTTTCCTGCTTCAGTCCATCTTGACAGCTGCCACCTGGCTAATCTTTCTGAGGCACTGCTGTTATTTATGTTTTTTGTTGTTGGTGGTGGAAAATCAAACCCCTTCTTTCCCTCTCTCCATTCCAGATCAGTTGGGAAATAGTCAATGGGAATGGAGATAGAATTATCAGCTTTATTATTGATAAACTGGATTAAAGAACTTGTACTGGCTTGTGGCCAGCATTGGACTTCTTGTTATTCCCACAGTTGAATTTATCCATCAGAACTGGCGGCACGTTTCTGAAGCAGAGGGAGGACCCTGGGACATGTATGCGCCATTCCTTTTCCCATTCTCACCAGTCTGGTAGGTCCCCAGTCAGAGAAGTGAGAGGAGTTTGAAGAAGGGCTGAAAATGTGTTTCCAGCACGTTGTTACCTCCTTAAGAGTAAAACATGATTTTCCTCATGAAAACATGGGGACAGGGAAATGGGATTCCCTCTAACAATTTATACATGCTGAGAAACTTCTGATTGTTTCTACTGCCTCCAGGACAAAATCCAGACTCCTTTCTCTGTTATTCAAACCCTCTCCCTGCCTTCCCATTTCTGACAACAGACCTTGCCAGCTAGATTGATCTCATTTGCCCTGGAAGGTCTTGACTTGTTTCTCCTTTGGTTGCTCTTGCTGTTTCTCCCAACCGTTGTGCCCTTTGTCCTTGTCCCAGTATCCCAAGTCCTTTCCATTCTTCAAGTGTGAGTGTAAGTCTCAGTTCCCCCACAGAGCTTCCTCAAACCAGTGTGCTAGCGTGTCCACTCTGAACTTCCATAACACTTGGAGCCTCATATTGCATTATAAATCAGAGATTTCAGATGTGAGAAGAAATAAAAGAGGTCTAGTCTAACCCTGTTGTCTGCAGCCAGGGAAATGGAGACCCACAGAGAAGTGACTTGTTTACAAGGGTGTGTCATAAACTCACACCTCTTGATTCCCAGTCTTGTACGTTAACCTCTGTAATAGGCCACCTTTCAATCATAAACAATTATTTTCATGTACAGTCACCCTCCATATCTGCGAGTTTTGCATCCACAGATTCAACCAACCACAGATTGTAATTCAATCGACTGTATTCATTGTACTATGCCATTTTATATAAGGGACTTGAGTGTTTGCGGGTTTGGGTATCCATAGGGGTTCCTGGAACCAATTCCCCACAGATCCTGAGGGATGGCTATATGTATGACTTGCCTCCACAACAAAAGTTAAGTGCCTGAGGTCAGGACCACCATGCCTTGTGTCTTTTATGTCCCTGGTGGTTGTCATCAGAGAGGTTTGTCAGGTTGTTGGACGCACAGATGCATAAATATATATTACAGTATAATTTGTATATTATAAAAACACATATTTTCTATATATACTTTAATTGTTTTCCTAGAATAAATGGATAGAGCTCTTCTCCCTGAAAATAAGATCCATAAAAGATAACATATAGTAACTCCCATTGTTAAATAACAGTAGGTGTTGTCTCCATTTTATAATAAAAGGAATGAAGATTTTAAAAGTAACTTGTCTAAGGCACAAAGCTAATGAGCAGCACTGTCAGGCTTTGACTCGAGGCTCACTTAACTGTAAAAACACTTTTCTCCCACAGCTGTGTATCTCTTTATGCCTTGCCAGGGAAGATCAGGAACGGAAAATGGTGGAGAGAGTCCAGTGTCAGAGAAATTGGTTTTTTATTTGTTGAAAATGGCCCCTCTTCTATAGAATTTCAATTTGCACCCTCCACAGTATCCTCTCAAGGACTAAGATGGCTCCAACTTTTTCCTCTGCTGTTTCTCTTTGTATTTGAGGCAGCAAATAGACAATTGAACTGATCTTTCCTAAACAGGTGATAGATAGAGTCTAACAAATTTTCCTTTTCAGGAATGATATTAATAGTGATGAATATTCATTTACTGCTTAGAGGATAAAAGTCCAAAATGCCCAAGTAGGGGAAGCTCCCCCCCCCACACTTTTTTTAAACTACACTTTCTTCTTTTCCCTCCAAATTATCTTGGAATGTGAGCTTAGTTCACTCCTTTATTGTATAAAACTTAAGCAAGAAAGCTCCTCCAGGAAGCCAAGTTAGGCTCTCTGTCATTTTCCTGACTCTGAAATTTAAGTTTCACTCAGTATCGCTTACTTGGTTTTACTGTTTTTTAATTATAGTACCTTTTCCCAAAGAGGATGGGGCCACTGGCATAAGAAGACATACACAGATGTGTATGTGTGTGTACGTACGAACATACACACAGACCTATACATATGTAGACACACATGGCCCGTATAGCTGCACCAAGGGGATCTGAAAGATAAGCAGGTGTTAGATTGTGTGGGGTCATATAATGTTGGTAAGGGCTTTGGGAAAATGCTTTGGTATTAGAAATGCATCATGCCTAGTTCTTCAGAGAAGCAAAATTTTTACCATTTGAGAAAGAAATTTCTCACTGGGGAACATTATGCAACATAGTGGATAGTGTCTTCGACAACAGTTTTTGCATCAAGTGCTTCCATGTGCCTATGAAGTTCATATTTCTCTTCACTGAAATAGCCTTTAGTAAAAGTCAGCTCTTGGCATTAAAGCACAGCTCAGTGAGCAGGAAAGACGACCCATTCAGTGTCTATGAGGCCGTCTGCTGCTCTTAGTCGGTATCTAGGGAGTACCTAAGGAGTAGGTTGATAGTCAGCCCTTTAGTTTGCACTCTCTTAAATTGGGAGCTGAGTGTTTTGACTGAGCTGGAGGTTGCTTTTGTAAACCAAGGTCTTGAATGTGAGTGTTCATGTTGTTGATTGAATTTCCACACGTCAGAATGGTTTATATTCTCTCTTGAAAGTCAAGAAATTAATCAGTGTGCTGGCCCAAGTGGAGGACTGTCTAGCTGGATCTCTGGTTCTCGACTCTGCTGTGCCTAAGGAATCACCTGGATAGCTTGTTAGAAAAGTGATTCCCTGACCACATCCTCAGAGAGAATGATTGATTTATTAGGTCTAGGGTGGAGCCCAGGAATCTGCAGTTCAAAAGTCTGCTAGATAATTAGAGTGTAGCTAATTATAGACCGTTCTTTGAGAAACAGATGACAGAACACTGGGAAAATAGAGCATGTGTATGTTTTTATATTTTACGTCTGCTAGGAATGAAAAACCAAAAAGAGGAAAAGAAACAAATGGTGTGATTAGCCCCAATTCTGTGCCTCAGCTTTTTACCCTTATTTGTTTTGTCTTGTCAACCCAGGGGAGAATTTCCCCCCTAAATCCAACAAATTTAGTAATATCCTAGAAGAAAAGTTTTACCTTTTCTGATTTTCTTCTCTGATGGTAGCTTCTGGAAAGTTAAGCCCCAGACCTTCTGATTATAAAACCGGTTGAGCTGTGAGTCAGCTGATAACTGTGATGCAGGAGGGGAAGTAAAATTCAGTCAGCTCAGCTGTACCTCCCTGTTTGCAGGTCAGTCACCTGTCTTTGTTTAGAGTGCAGATCTTTATTGAGGC
The DNA here is from genome assembly GCF_020826845.1 of Diceros bicornis minor. NCBI lineage: Eukaryota > Metazoa > Chordata > Mammalia > Perissodactyla > Rhinocerotidae > Diceros > Diceros bicornis. Next base: position 19,089,472 of record NC_080758.1, read on the forward strand.
TGGGCTTAGGCTCGAGAGCATCCCTTGACAGGATTCTTTCTTTTGGGAGACTCTTACATTCTGATCATTTATTAGAAGAAAGAAGACAAAGTTCTGAGTTCTGGGTAGAGACCCTGTGCTTGGAACCTTCTGGGCTTTATGTTAAGTTGGGAAGAAATCTAAATGATAATGTCAGAGACCCACCTCTGAAGTTTTGGACTAAGTCTCCATTCCTGTTTTTCTAAGAGCACCTGAGTGCTTACTCTGTAATCCCCGGGGCTTTCTAAATTAGAGTCTGATGCATAGTGGACCTTTACCTAATCTGTGAGGAAACAGTTACCAAATAATGCTTGATGCATACCTACTCATTTATTTATCCAGGATATTTTCAGTGCCTCCTATGTGCCTTGCTTGTTTATGAGTACTGTGTTGGGAATGGAATTGCAGAGGAGCATGTCACAGAAGTATCATCTCGGAGCCCTGTTGTTGAGGAGCTTTCCTGAGTTACAGAAACAGCCTTGCAAGTGTTCAAAAAACAGGCAAAAATATAAAATGAAGGAACCTAGTAAACTGTATGCAGAATCGCTGAAAGGATATAGAGGACTAAGAATGTTTCAGTTCTGGTCTAGGAAGTCCCTTGGAAGAGTTGAGTATTGAGCCAGATATGACAGGAATTACTAGATGAGAAAAGACTTAAAAGCAAAAAGACCAACAGACATTTAAATAAATGTTCCTTGGGGGCTTCCAGTTTTAAGACCGGAGACCGAGCATACTTTTATTTTCCCTCTTCACCAATTAATGAAATGACAAGAAGAACAGAGGGGAATGAATTCTTCAAAGATGAGAGATGTTAGGAATTTCTGGACAAGGAAGGCCAGTTGTACCATACTGATGGATAAATGCTGTGGAGGGAGTCCCGCTCAGAGCACATGCAGGAGCTATGTTTGTAGCAGAGGTAGAAGAGCTTCCTCCTCCCAGTGGACCTGGCAGCCCTGGAGAAGGGATGAGAGGCAGGCCAGAAATGGAGGTGGCTGATTCAGGGACTATCTGCAGAGTGGCTGCCTGGTTTGTTAGCTCCAGGCTAAAGTCAGGCAATTTCTCTAAAGATATTGAGCAGTTTGCTCTGGGTGAGGCTCTAGGGCCCCAGGTGGAGACTGACATCCACAAGAAGAGGGCATAGGGGCACTAGCTTCTCTGCCTTTCCCTGCCCATACCTTAAAAGGGAGGGAGAGGTGCAGCCCTCTGCGTATGCAGATTCCCAGGCCAGGCCTCCCATTCAGGGATGAGGCTTGTTGGAGAAGGCGACTTACTTGGCAGCAGAGAGCCTTACCAGCCACCTGTACTATCAACCTTGTTCATTTTAAATAGGAACAATCCACCAAAGATTACGACACCCTAAAGGAAAGAAATTGGAAAAAGAGGAGCGAACAGGACAACTCTCCTCAGAAGAAACAATCCAAGGGAAAGGATCTGTAAAGATTTTAAGTTAGCATCCTCAGATTCTAGTTGAAATTTTGTCTACAAAACAAGAATGGGTTATCATGAAAAAGGAGCAGTCAGAAAACAAGAATTAATGAAAATTTAAAACATTGTCTAAACTAAAAGAATTCAACAAAAATATTGAGTAGAGGAAGGAGTAAGGGAGATATATAAGATCTAAATTCATCAGCTTTCATATCAGGATGTCAGTTACTCTTGCTTAATGTTGATAAATAAAGACCTAGAGGCATGAACATATTTGGAGTTAGGGAGGTTGTCAGTCAAAAGCAATTCTCTGGCAAGTACGATTTGGTGCAAGTAGGGATGGCTTGTGCTTGTCATTTGAAACCCTTCTACGTGTTTTAAATTTTTATTTTCATTTGCTTTTATCACTTTTAATAAGATTATTTGTTAAAACTCTGCTTTTTCATCTTGTAAGTGTGTAATCTTTTTGCTGTGTTTTTTACTAGGATAATATCACAAACTTATATAATCTTTGTTTTGATGGCGCTAATGATAGAGTTAAAGAGACTGAGGACAGGGTAGATTTGTTTCACATTTTTTCTGTAGTTGACTACATCTGCGCCAAAACAATTAGGTTTTTGTGTTTTTTTTCTTTTAACCAGTGTCTTTAAAAATCTGTGCCCAACTCAGTTCTCTGTTTATAGACTGAACTAATATGGACATGAAGTAAAAGTTGAATTGTGTGCAAATTAGCTCCTTGAGGGTAATATCCATGTTTTCGGTATTGTACTTCCAGGAAGGTGGTCAGAGCTTGTGGCAAGGCCTGGACTGGAAGCTTCTCTGAAGAATTGTTCTTACAGTGGAGTAGTGGTTTGGGGGCTGGACTCCCCAGATACGTGCATGTCTGTGAAGGCAGTAATTATCATCATGGGCTGTTTGCAGTCATTCTGAATTTGAGGGTTATGGCCCCTCACTGTGGCAGTAACTGATTCTCCTGCTAAGACTTTGATGGGCATTTTATAAGGTTTAATTTTAAAATAGGAAGATGAGTCATTTTGAAATAATAAAACATAATATTTTTTGGTAGATAAAAATTTTCAAGGGGCTGGCCCGGTGGTGTAGTGGTTAAGTTTGTGCGCTCTGCTTTGGCGGCCCGGGGTTCGCAGGTTGGGATCTGGGGCACAGACTGACGCACTGCTTGTCAGGCCATGCTGTGGCGGTGTCCCACATAAAGTAGAGGAAGATGAGCACAGATGTTAGCAGGGCCAGTCTTCCTCAGCAACAAGAGGAGGATTGGCAACGGATGTTAGCTCAGGGCGGATCTTCCTCACCAAAAAAAAAAATTCAATACTTAGAATCCAGGGGGGCAGAGTAATTACAGACTTGTAGTAGCGTAATGTTGTGACACATACTTAGATCTTTCTCCTCATTCTCAGAGTCAGCACTCAGTTTCTAACTCAATTCTAGCAAAGAAACTTGGAGGTTGAGAACTGGAGATAGGGCTTTGAGAAAGTCTGTGTGTCTAGTGGTTTAATACTGATATGTAATTTCCTATTTGGAAGGCAAAAAAATTACTTATTTGCCTAATACAAACTGCAAAAAGTAAAGATGTATAAAATCTTCTTGGCTGATGAAGCTGTGTAAAAGACAGGAAGAGAGAGCTTTGGGGGTGAGGCCTACTGATAAACTCTTGTTGGTTATACCTGATAGTGTCCTGCATGGATGGTATAGTTTGTATATTGGAAGTTTCTTGCATGTCATAAATACATGGTAGATGCTTTCTTTAAAGTGGTTATATGTTTTGTTTTATTTTGTTGTTGTTGTTTCTGTTGAGGAAGATTAGCCTTGAGCTAACATCTGTTGCCAATCCTCCTCTCTTTGCTGGGCAAGATTTGCCCTGGGCTGACATCTGTGCCCATCTTCCTCTACTTTATATGGGACGCCGCCACAGCATGGCTTGATGAGCGGTGCGTAAGTCCACACCCGGGATCCAAACCTGCGACCCCAGGCCACCAAAGTGGAGCGCACCAAGTTAACCACTATGCCACCGGGCCGGCCCCTGGTTATATGTTTTATTTTAAAATCAAGTTTGATTTTATTACTGGAAATAGGTACTTTGAGCCTCAAAAATCTTGTCTGCCATTTTTTTCTGTCCTGCAAGTTAGTTTGTTCTAACTCTGAAAGCTAGAAAAGAGAGGATTGGAAAAATAAGACTGGTTTGATCCAGCCTCAAGTGCCATTACATGGTGAGAGTATTAGGCAATTGTGTTACTCAGAACTCTCTTGGTTACAAGTGACGTAGACCCAACTTGAATTAACTTAGGTTAAAAAAGATAACAAGGGGGTCCACTGGCTTAAAGAATCAGAGCCAGGAGGTATAGTTGAGGATTCCACCAGATCTTTGTCTCCAGCCCTTCCCTGCACCTCTCTGGGTGTCAGCTCCATCCTTTGCGACTGCTTTTCTTCTCGAGATTGAGCTGTGGGTGCCTGCAACTCTGGGCTCACAGGTCAGCAGCCTTATGACCTAGGAGGAAAGAGATTCATTTTCGTACCCACTCCTGCCAAAAGTTAATTTTTTTTTTTTAAAGGAAGGACTTCCAAATGGGCCTGGGTGGGTTGTGTGTGCATCCCTGGACCAATCACTGTGGTGAAAGGATACCATAGCCCAGCCGGACCTTCTGGCCAGTCTCGTAGTCTGAGGGATCAATATTGTTTATCAGCAAAAAGAGTCTGAACAAACGCAGTATCCACTTCAGCCGTGAAAGTAAATTGTATTTATATATATTTATATGTTTTTTCCTAAGCCATCTAAGAATAACTTGCATATATCATGCCTTTTTAGCCCTAAATACTTCAGTATGTCTTTCCTAAGATTAAGGCCATTTTCTTTCTTTCTTTCTTTCTTTTTTTTTTTGTGAGGAAGATCAGCCCTGAGCTAACATCCATGCTAATCCTCCTCTTTTTGCTGAGGAAGACCAGCTCTGAGCTAACATCTATTGCCAATCCTCCTCCCTTTTTTTTTCCTCCCCCCAAAGCCCCAGTAGATAGTTGCATGTCATAGTTGCACATCCTTCTAGTTGCTGTATGTGGGACGCGGTCTCAGCATGGCCAGAGAAGCAGTGTATCCATGCGCGCCCAGGATCCGAACCTGGGCCGCCAGTAGCGGAGCGCGCGCACTTAACCGCTAAGCCATGGGGCCGGCTCAAGGCCATTTTCTTGTATGATAGCTATTGTCTAGTTACTGGTTTTGTTCACTTGCAACTAATAAGCAGTCTGTTGGGAGATGCTCTAAGATCATGCGGATATCCTGCTCCTCTTCAAGTTGTTCTCGCTAGATTTAGCATTCCTTGATTCTGGACTGTACTCATCTTTTATACAGTGATTATAAAATGATTTTCTAAATCGACCACGTTTACCATTTGGGTTCTCTAGTAAGCAAGAGGTCTCCCTTCTCCCTCATTTATTCATATTTTATCTATTTATCTGTTATCAGTGTGGATTCCTATTGTTTTCAACAACTTATAATTCATTACTGTCCTCAGTTACTTTGGTGCTCAAATGGTCTCAGTTTTGACCAGCGAGAGCTGACTCCTGTGTCTTTTTGACATGCTGCCTTTTTTTTTTTCAAACTCCCTTACTTTCTGACTTAGCAAGATGTTTTTAAGTTTCGTCTTATATCTTCCCTACCTTAGTATTGGAATCAGCCATTTCTCTGAGGACCTTTGGTATTAGAAATCAAGGTCTAAGGGCTAGGTGTGCACATTGCTAATGGGGCGTCTTTGCTTTTTGGCTCTTCCAGTTGTCAAAGCTGGGGGAAAAATACACACAAGTGCACATATACATATATGTACACACACGAGCACACACACATAATATATTCATAATATATATGTGCACATTTATATGCCTGTTCATACATACACTTATTTTAGAAAGCATGAGTTCACACTGATGCCTCCAATTTAGGTTCATCCCACGATATCTTCCTTGCCTTACAACATTTCATATTTACATCTTTCCTCTTCCTCAGTGAGAACCCCGGTTCCTAACATCAATATATTTACTCATTTGCTTAATCCTGTACCACACCTAAATTGGTTTCAGAATTGCTTCACCTCTATGCCTTCCAAAAGCATTTAGGATTTGTTTGCTGTTCTCCCCACTTCTCCCAAAAGCTGCGAGTATATAGTCATTTACTGTGTTCATAAACTAATGAAATTGTTTCCTCCATTCAGTGTGGTTATGTTGTTCATTTGAAACACACTTGGATTCATTTGTGTCAGCTTGTTTTCATCTTTAGTTTTTTAATTTTTTAATATGTAGAATTTTAACATGCTTCCAAAAGTCAAATTAATGTAAAAAGATGTATTCAGAGAAGTGTCACTCCCTTCCTGTATCCCTTTGACCCCATTCCTTCCACCTATCCCTTATGGATAGTCATTGTTTTTTGATTTATCCTTCCTGTGTTTCTTTTTATCATATTGTATGCATGTTTTCTTATTTTCCCTTTATTCTTTCACAAAAAGTTGCATGATACTCTTTTACACTTTGCTTTATTCACTTAACAATATATCTTAGAAATCATTCCATGTAAGTTTGTAAAATTCTTTCTTAATTGTTTTTACAGCTGCATAGTACTCCATTGTATGTATCCTAATTTATTCAGTCACTTATGTTTGATATTTAGATAGTTTTCATTATTTTGTGATTACCAAATAATGCTGCAGTGAATAATGTCATGCTTATGTATTTTCATATTGTTAGAAGTGTATCTTTAGAGTGTATTCCTATAATGGAATTGCTGGATCAAAAAATGTATTCATGCATAGTTTTGTTACATATTATTTGACCACTATTTCTAAAGAACCTGGAACTTCAAGGAGCAGACAAGCATTCATGGACCAAATCTATCTATAGATATAGTACTTTGGAAATTAAAATGTCTTCATTTGATAAAACTCTCAAGCATAAGGTTTTCAAAACTTATTCCAAAGAGGGGAAAAACACATTTCATCTAGTCTTCCAAGAAGATGAATTCAGGTGATATTTTCTTGATGTCCCATTTATAAGCTTACAAGGAATCTTTTCTTCCTGATATTTGTCTTTATCAGAAGAGCTCCAGGAAGAATTTTTGGAACTCAAAATTGATTCTGTTGCCAAAGGTAACCTCCAGAAAATCACTTTGAAGATTTTCCAGGTAGAGTATTGTCTTATTTACCCCCAAATAAGTAAGCAGGCTTCACCAGTCATTTTCCTATTTTACTGACATATATTTGAGAAGGTATTCCCTCCCCTCTACCCTTCTCTCAGCTTCTGGCTAGGATAATCTAGTAGTGCCCTAGGCTTGACTTTGGTAGTGCCTCACTATGGCTGCTCCTTACTTTCATTATTTAATGTGTTTCTGAAAACATGGAAGGCAAATATATGCAAGTCTTGTAGTAAAGTTTCATATTTTGAGGAGGTTCTATTTCTTAATTGTGCCTTGAGTTTGGTTTAGTTTTGAGTATGATATTTCACAATGAAGCACATATTTCTAGCATATATATATATTTAAAATGAAGATTAAACATATATAAACGAAGTTTTCTAATATATTGAAGTTATACTTAGTAGATAGATGAAATTGATTTCAAATGTTGGGAGAAAGGATTTAAGATTTTGCAGAAGATTAAATGGGGCTCTGAGCATGTGATTATTATGGTGACTTTTGGTATGTTAATCAGCTGTCTTTAAATTTGTGTCCAAAAAATTAAGCACAAACCTTCTTTTGTTAAGAGATCCGTAAAAAAACCATTAACAACCATGGATTTGTGAATTTTTTTTCTATATTTGGGTCTTTGGAATGTTTTGTTGCTCATTCTTTTGGTCATTATTTTGAGATTCAAATAACATTAAAGGAGTTTTTAAGTTTTTACATTTATCAGAAAGGAGACTGGGGTTTAGAAAAAAAGAGTCAGGAAACATGATGTGGTATACAAAGCAATAGGTCGTGAGTCAGATGAGCTGAGTGTGGGCCTCTGCTCTGCTGCGGACTTTGGTTGGGGCCTTTGCTGCTTTTAAACCTGTTTCTTCTTCTGGAGTATGAGTCTCACATGCTCAGAGCCCCGTTTAATCTTCTGGCTCCCTCATGGGATTGTGGTTGGAACTTAGGTTAAATGAGACATGGAACACATAAGTGCTTTGTAGAATATGAATTGCTATATATGCTTTTCTTAGTGATAAGCCACATAACATAAGATGAATATTCCTGTGAAAATTTAGCATCTTTTTAAACTGTTTCACCTGAGTCTCTTGTCCTGCACTGATTAGAAGTGGAAGAACTTTTGCCTTTTTCCCCTTCTTGAGAATTCAAGTCTCTTGTTAAAATGTATAATCCTCTAAAATGGCAGCACCCCTTGAGTTTCATTTCCTCAGGTTGGACCAAAATAATTTCCATAAAGAATTTTTCTGGTAGGTAAGCAAGCCAGTCTTCAGCCTGAGGAATCGAGGGTAGGCTAAGTTTGTGCTGACCTGATTGGGGATCCGTGAGGGGTAAAGGGTGTTCAAGAGAGAGGCAGGCTGATTCAGCAGTCAACACTGGTTGGTATTCCTGCCACAAGTTCATCGTGCTGGATCTCCCTTCTCTAAACAAGGCCATTGGTTTCCCTCTTTTGCCCCACACCTTCCAATAACTCACCTGATGGAAGATACCAATAATTTTGACTCTTTCCTCATCCTCTACATTCTGTCACTTGCCAAGACTTACTGGTTCTACTTCTTCTAGATCTTTCAAATCATTTTCACCTTTGAGTGTTCATTGTTATATCTAGCCTGTCTTCATTCCTTCTTTCCTAGGCTTGCCATCATGGCCCTTTTCACACAGAATGAAGTCTAAACTCTCTAGCCTGGTGTACCCCTGATTTCTTTCCAGCTCTGTCATGTAGTGCTTCTCTTCACTTACCGTGTCATCCAGCCGCACAGACTGTCTTACTAAATGTGCCCTTAGCACTCTTCCATTCCCCAGGAATACCATGGTGGTTAAGAGCATGCCTAGGCTGAAATCTTTTCTCCGCCATTGACTAGCCATGTTACCCTGGAAATCTAGCTGAACCTCACTGTGCCTCTTGATAAAATGAGGGCAATACTATCTGCCTTATAAGATTATTGTACAGAGTAAAGGAGATAATCCATGTAAAGGACTTAGAGAACTCTGCCTGCGTATAGTAAGTGTTATATAAGTATTAATTGTTGTTATTATTATTATTATTCCTATTTTCTATGTCAAAATTCTATGTATATCCCTGCTCAACTATGTTTTCCCAAATCTCCCCAAGTAATCTTACCCATCCATTGATGCATCCATCTACCTATTCAATAAATATTTATTGAACACTTACTATATATGGCATAAAACTACTCACTATGAGGAATACAAAACTTAATCAAGTAATACTGTCCTCTAGGAACTTAGAGTCTGGTAGGAGAGATCAGAGAAGTATAAAATATTCATTCATTTGGCAAATGTTTATCGAGAAACTACAGAGAATCCAGGCACTGTGTGGTTCTGAGCCTGGTGTCATAGTTAATGACTAACTTTAGTGAAAGATCAGAGTTTGACTACCTTTAAGCAAAGTACGGGTAAGGTACTTTGGGAGTGTAGAAAAGAGGCTTTATCAGTTAGGAGGATAAGGAAAGGCTTTTTAGAGGAGATGTTGCCATCTTAGCGGGGCCTGGCAGGATGGGTGGACTTTGCCTGTGTCCACCTCTCTCAGGAAGCATTCATCTACTGCCTTGGAATATGGCCGTAGGTGGTCGGTAGGATTTTCATAATTGAAACCTCCTCAAGGGCAGGGACAGTGTCATCTTCATTTTTGAGTTCCTGGTACTCACTCTGAGTCTTATACATAGACCGTTCTCGATAGAGGCTTATGACAGATTAGGGAGATGTCGCTTCCCATGTGACTTAAAGGGAGATTGAAATTTGATGATTCTCAATATCTGCGAAGCAATTAAACTTCCAAGGGAAGACGTTTTATATTAACTGGAAGTGAGGTTTTTGGAGATGTTCATATTATTTTATTACCACATTGATCATAGCCATAGTAGTCATGAGAGGAGGTGTAAAAAAAGTGAATTCTGCATCCATGTAGATATTTCTTCCCATATCTGTGAATATTTCTGGGAGGAAACTCTTGTAGATTCTCCATTAAAGCCTACCCTGGTCCAGGAATTCTAGGATGTGATATCATAACTTTGATCACATGAGAAATCTTAGTTTTAAAGACTGCCCAACAGTTTTAATTCTGAATTTCTCCTTGTAGCAAGGAGCAAGGACCAACCCCAGTGGAGAAAAAGAAGAAAGGAAAAAGGAAAAGTGAAACCACAGTGGAGAGTTTAGAGCTGGATCAGGGCCTGCCGAACTCATCCCTGCGGAGTCCTGAGGAGTCCACTGAGTCTGCAGACAGCCAGGTACAGCTATGGCTGGGAGCCCTGGTGGAGGTTACAGCTGCCGGACAGGGTCTTGCTGACACTGATCCTGTTGCTCCTCTCTCTCTGTCTCTAGCCTACAGCCCTTGCGCACAGACCTGGGTTGGGCTTTCACTGTTTTGGTGGGTGAGCACCAAAAGACCAAAGACTTTGTACCTAGCAATCCTAATCCTTATACTGATAATCTCCCAGTTTTTAGTGGTGTTTCCTTCCTTCTTGGAAAGTAGCATGATATTAGGCTGCAGAGAGAGTGAATGTGGAAAATTGAGTTGTGAACCAAGCTAGGTAAGGCTGAAGGGACCCATTTTGACATGTAGGTAATGCATTTCGGGCTCAGAGTGCTGGGCCAGTCTGCACAAGGTCATTTTTATAATCCCAGATGCTAGAAAAGTCAGGGATGTGTTTATTTTGCCAAAATGGTAAGGAAAATTTGACCAAACATGAAAACAAGGAGTTGCCCACCTAAATGAGATTTCTAAAAATATGCCAAAGTGTGCCCAGGACATTGTTAGGAATTTTCTCCCTGAGTTGAGGCAACCTCTCTTGGACATGATTTCTAATATTTGAAAGTGCTGTTTCCTCTGATATCCACAGCAGTTTTCCTGGCCTGTGCTCCTGCAAGGGGACCATTTAGAATAAGATCAGCTTACTGCACCTTTAAGTATCATCTGAACTCTCAGGTTTCTAGGTGATCTTCATTATAGGAAGATGTCAGCCCCTGATGTCATGGTGGTTATAAATAGTAGTGTCGGGGGAGTCGGAACACAGACTCCCCCTCACTGCCTCTAAACTCAGGCTAGAGGCCACTGCCTCTAAACTCCTCTGCCAATCAGGATTGGCAGAGCAGCAAGCACATCGAGTTGATGGGAGCTGGCAGGGGGTTGTGTTTCTAGGCTGGTGATCTGTATGTGGGATTGGGGAAGAGGTTTTTATGTGGAATCCTTTCTGTAAAATTAAACATCATAGAGGTGACTAGTGAAGAAATGATGGGAACACAGAAAAGGGCCCAGGAGATATCTTTTAGAAAATAAGGGAGGTGGGGTTTGGCTTTTGTTTTTGTTTTTGTTTTTTAAAATTTAAGTATTTGAGAGTGAGCTAGCTGGTGAATGGTTCTGAGAAGTGTTTCTACTGCTTGGGTATGATATGTACATGGAGATGAACCATGTGTTTTTCTGTTTGAGGAGAGCCATTGGGCTCTTTTGTTGTAGAATGTTGTCTCTCTAAAAGGTCATGAGCTGTTTAATTATAGATGAGTCCTTAGATGGTGACTCACGAATCTTGTTTTGTCACACTTAATGTCTCCTTGCGTTTCAAGGGGTGTTATGATATTCTAATAAAATTGCTATTATTTAGTTTTTAAGGAGTACATGGTAAGTATGGTGAATTCGACAAAAAAACAGAAACAACCAACTATCATATTATTGTCCTAAATCCTAAAATTGGAAGGGACTTCAAAGATGATGGAGTTTACCTCCTACCCCTGTTTTATTGGAATAGAAACCAATTCCAGAAAGGAGGAAAAAAAAAAGTCACTGCCATTGACGAATAAAACACATCTCACTAAATTCTGAGACTATACCTTCTTCTCAGTGGATCCTAGCAATTTGGATCACCTCCCTTAGCTAGATCCCATTTTGAGTGAATTTAGTTCTTAAAAGAGTTGTGTTTAAGGAAGATTTCCTTTTGTAAAGGAAGAAAGGTTTCCTTTGCACGTTAGTGAGTATAGGAGAGGGTGTTTCTGTATAAGCTTTTGCCTTTGACTCACAGAGCATCTCTCTGACGGATGTGTTTGCCCTGCAGAAACGACGCTCAGGACGGCAAGTGAAGCGCAGAAAATACAACGAGGACCTGGACTTCAAAGTGGTGGATGATGATGGGGAAACAATCGCTGTTCTTGGAGCCGGCCGAACATCTGCCCTCTCGGCTTCTACACTGGCTTGGCAGGCCGAGGTACGGTGTTTGGATTGGGGTGCTGGCCTTGGCTAGACAGTCATTTTGGCCTGCTTGACGGAGTTGTTCTTTGACTGTTTGCCAAAGCATGAGTTAGATCATTTTAACTGCTGCTTATAACCTTCAAATGCTGCCTAAGTTCCCACCCCTTACTGTGCCCAGCAGGACCCTCTATCATCTCACTCTCTCCCTATTTCACCTAATTCATTTTTCACATAAATGACTTTTCCCCACCTCTCCCATTACTCTCCAGCCAAAAGACTTTCTGTCTTCTAATGCCTTATATTAGCAGTTTTCTCCCACCTCCTGGCCTTTGCCTGTGTTGTCCCTTTTCTTGGAATGCTCTTCACCACGTGCTTTGTATGAGTGGGTCACTGTTTTAAGTTTCACCTACAATGGTGTCTCCTCAGAGAAGTCGTTCCTGACTCTTCCATGTAAAGTAGATCCCTGCCCCTCATCCTGATGAGTTTCTGTTTCACTCCTTGTTTGTTTCCTTCACAGCACTTACCACAACTTGTAATAGTGTCCTAATTTCTCATATCATTTTATTTCTTTGTCTCTCCTGTTAGAATATGCAAGTCTGGTACATACTAAATTGATGTTCAATGAATGAAGTCACATGAACTAGTAATTACGGTTGGAACTTGGATTCAAAAAATATATATATTAAGAGTCCTCTGCAAGGCCAGGTTCTAGGATACGAGGACAAGTATCAAGGCATGGTCCCTGCCTCCAAGTGGTTTAATCTAGAAGAAGGGTCATATGGCTATATTAATATTGTATAAGTACAGCCTTAGAAGTATATGCTAGATGCAGTGGCTACACAGAAGGAGTGGACAGCAAAGGAGGGAGGTCACGGTTTTTGGAGCGGCATTTCCAGCATGAACTGAAGCCCCACAGCCTGAAAGGTAATGCAGATTGTGGTATGACAAATAGACTAGCTTGGCTGGATGTTGACGTCTGATTTGAGGAGTGGTGGGAGATGAGCCCTGAGTGGTAGGAAGAGTCACATTATGCAGGGCTTTTGTTATCGGCTAAGGTATTTGGCCTTTATACCGTAGATGGAACAAAAGATAGGGGGCATTGCTGGGTTCAAGCAGAGAAGCAGGATGGCCATGCTTGCATTTTAGGAATTTCCATTGGCAGCGGTATCAAGGAGGAAGAAGATAGCATTAGGACCTGATACCCAGATGCTAGAAAGGAAGAGGGGTAAATGTTGAAAAGGAAGAGGGGTAAATGTTGAAAAGGAGGAGGTCAGTGCCAAGGAGCTTACGGAGAAGAAATGAGAAGCAAAAGAAGAAGGAGGCTGTGCATGTAGGAGGGACGTCATTGCTGGCAGCACGTTCTGGGACACAGCCTGTCTGTCGTTAGGGAGTCGCCATTGCTGACTTGGCAGAATTCACACACTGCGTGTGCAACAGCAGCACAAATACCTGTCCTTCCTCCTGAACACTAATGTGGCTTACTGAAGCTGAAATACTTTATCTGGTTAAACCACCTTGCCTCCAACTTAAAGCATTTTCACATAATCCTTTCACTCTGTGTTTGCATGGAGAGTAGCTGGGAGCAGGGGTCATTGTCCCTATTTGAACAATCAAGAAATAGGCACAGAACAATCCAGGTCATAGAGTTATATAGCAGCAGTTGGTCAGTGACCAGCATGTCAGAGTTGATTTCATGTCTCTTGGGGCCAAGGTTATGCAGCTAACGAATATGACACTTAATAGGAATAATAATTTGATGTATTGTCATCGTAGTACTTTTAAAGCAAATAGTTAAGAATAGCCCTTGCAAGACGGCTATGAGGTAATAGGATTATATTGCTCTATAGTGGGTTTTCCTTCCTTGGAGATTTTATGGTTGGTTTGGTAGTTAAAACACTATAAGGGATTTTATTTTCTCCTAGTAGCCATTGAGCCTAAGTCATTAACCATATTTCAGTTGTTGTTGTGACTTCTCCCCTGGTACCTGAAGGGCAGCATTAGCTGATCCGACAGAAATAATTCAGGAAATTGTATGTGTCTTAACAAGACTCTTTTTATCCTTTTAAGGGTACAGCAAAGAGAGAGTTTATATATGGTGAAATATAAGATAGAATCTGAATTTGCGTTAATTATTCCTCAAAAATTGTTACTAAATGTAAGCAAGAAAGAGGCCTGATGTGTGGTTTTGGCCTTGATGTTCAGAAAGGCAGCCATGTGGATCTGGCCTCTGCCACAGGCCTGGCCCAGCATGCGGGGCAGAACAGACAGCCTGCGAGGGGGTTTGAGTGGGTTTCAGTCAGTGCTCCCTAGAGCCCCAGCTGCCGCAGAACCCAGACAGCTCCACTTGCATCTGTTTTCCATACTGGGCTTCCTGGTGAGGTTTGAACAAAGATTTCCCAGGCTAACGCAAAGCTTGAAAGCCATGATTCTCGTCTAGGATTCCAGGCAGTCCTCAAAGTGCCCAGTGGCACAGAAAGTCAGTTGAAGAATATGGGCTGTTTCTTATGTCCCTCTCCCGAGGCCCTTTGTGTGGGTGTCTGCCTGCTTGATGGCTTTAGCCCGGGGCAGAGAAGGGTGTGGAGTCCGCACCAAAAAGGCCCTGCTGCTACCTCTCTGCATTTGTGTGCAGTGTCTTATCAGCATGCTCAGCTCAATTCTGTGGCTGCTAGCCCCTGTCCCAGCCCCAGATTGCAACCTCAGCATTGGTTGCCTAGTGGTAAGTTGCTAAAAACATCTCTACGGATGGTTCCTTCTAGCTCAAGACCGACATATTAGCACAGCCCTGCTTTGGAGTCTAGAGGGCAGTCCTCTGACTCGGATATGGGATTCAGGGGCTGGAAATAAGTTTCTATCCTGACTGTGATTCTTTGCCAAACTGATGTTGGCGCCTGGAACAGAGACAACTTTCACAGTTGTGGTACATTCACAATGTATAGATTTTTACATGGCTGTCTCAGTTTTTGTCTCCTACAATTTGTGTGATTTGTATGATTTTGCCTTTTAGAACAGAAGGCCTTTAATCTCAATGAGGCTTCAACTCACAGCACTCTCCTGTGCCTCGCTCTCTGTCTTTGCAGCCAGTGCTTGGCTTTGTCTGGCCTTCTCTGCCTGGCGGCCTGAGCTCAGTTGTTACCGCTCTCACCGCTCTCAGGAAGCACCCTTCTCCCCCTGAGCTGAGGATAAATGCCCCTCCTCTGTGCTCCCACAGCACTCTAATATATTTAACTCTGTTATTGTCCTTTAGACACCTGCCAATTTTTTCTTTCCTCCTTCTAAGCCCTGAGCTACTTTAGGGTAGGGCTTGTATCTTTTTTTTTCCTATGTATCTCTCAGTCATGAAAGAGTTTCAATAAAGTAAAATTTATATTAACTCCTAGGAACTATTCAGATGAAAACTCACTTATGGCACTTTCCACCCTCTGTTTTGTGGTGTTATAACTGTTGTATTTATTCTTCCCAAAGTCAAGAGTCAGCTGGAACCCTTGCACCACTTGTTTATAGCCCGTGACTATTCTTCTGGTTTGTCAGTGCCTCTACTGTACTGTTCTGAATGTCACTCCCGATTGTTCCCTCAATTAGATTGTAAGCTTTTGCAAAACAGTGTCACTTTTTAATTTATCATAATTTTCACCTAACGTAGGTAGTACTTTATGTTAGGTAGTGGCTAACATACAACTTGCACTCAGTTGAACTTATATATTTATTTAACTATAAATAGTGAACAAATATGCTTAAAACGCATTGTGTAAACAAGTATGATTTTTAGCTCCTAGATTAGAAAGACAGGAATGAGATATTTTTCTTTTTTCTCAGGCTCTTGTTTTCTCCATTTCTTTATGCTGGTATATTTTTCCCACTGGCATCCATCTACCTCTCATGCCAAGCAGGCACTTATACCTGTCTACAGACAGACCTCTTGGCAAAGGTTACTTGCTCCTGTTTGGCATTGGTCTAGCTTTGTACCAGCTTGTGTGATTCAGTGCTTAGGCTCCTATCCACTAGGCCTGGGTGGATGGTTTTGGTTTTTCCCATTTCTTCATTGGCTACAGCCACCATTTCCCAGCCTGTGTCTTTCTTCAGATTGTTTTCTGTATTTGTTTCCTCTTGGTTCTGTTGCCACCTATTGTGCTGAGGCCAGTGTTCAACTAATTGCAGTATACACTTTTGTAATTTCCTGCTATAAGTCCTTTTGTGCTTCCTAATCTATTACTAGACTAATTTTCCCATAATACCGGGGACATTTCTAGTGTTTTTCAGTGTGCTGCTCAAGGATCTAAGGGAGTTATTACTTCTTAACTCCTGTGTTAGATCAAAACTCCTGCCTGAGTTTTTTAAAAATGTGGCCATGCACAACCTGTTTACCCTCATTTATTTCCGCTCCTCATTCTGTATGATGCTTTTGCTCTACTGAGACTGGTTACTTAGTATTCCAGATATGCAGCCTGCTTCCCATAGACTCATTCTTTCATCCTTTGGGTTCATTTTGGCCTTCTTTGCTGTTTGCTGCCTTCTTATGAGCCACCATTCTTTAGGGCCCAACTAAAACCTTACCTATTTTGTGAAATCCAAGCTGTTCTTGCTTTCTGCACTCTTGTTGGACTTATGGCTACTGTCACACCAATAAGAATTTACCCTGGGACATTTCTAAGAAAAATATGTTTTATTTTGCATTCCCTGAGTGAGTGTAAGCCCCTGAGGCTGGACATTTTGTTTGATGCTACTTTTGTACCCTCCACGGTGCTCGGTAAATATTTAGTGACTTGAAGAGTGATTTGCTTCTTGCTAGAGCCTCTCCTTATGGCCAGCTAAATAGAGGTAAATCAGGTGGTTGGTTGAGGTTGGGGGTGACTTGGGTTGAAAATTTTTGAAATTTTCACTAAGAAAAAGATTTTAAATTATATGAGTCTCTGACATGAAAGTGAATGAATTAAAATGATCGGCTTCGAAGGATAATTTGAGAAAATTCCAAGCAGTTGAGAACAGATGGTTGTTATGGAAGTGTATTTGGCAAGCAGATTTAGTTTATATCTGTGTGTATGTGTATACACTGAGTGTTTATACACACATGATAGTGCTTATGCACAATCTCTGTTTAGAAAAAGAAATCCTGATTTTCCAGTTTCCTTCCTGCTTTGTTGTTTATTTTGGAAATGCTACTCCCTTTTCCTTTTATTTGGATAGAGTAAAGACCTGTTGTCAGTATTTTGATGATAACCATTGATTTTTTTTTCATATTAGTATTCATCCTCTATCCTTTAACCAGTGCCAAAAAAGAAATTGAAATTTTATTTTAAATTTCTTAGTTTTTACTTGAAAATTTTCTATAATGAAGAATGGTTTAAAGTCTCCATCCTCTTAATACTCAGAGTAAACTCCTATGCTTTCTTCATCCATGTGTTAATGTTTCCTTGGATTTGGTCCTAGTTGAAAACTCTGAATAGCACTCAAAATCTTATCATCAGAAACCGTCTTTTTCTGTTCTTTGTAGTAGGTAAGAATAAGAGAATACTTGAAGCAGGCTGGTAGTGAGGAGGAGACCATTGTTCCTTCCAGCATGTGTGTGCATATATGAACGCTTGCTTGCTAGTCTGGGAGTAGGTAGGAAAGATGGTCAGCAATTATGAAAGTTTAATGCTGGCTAACAGAGATCTAGCTCAGATGTACTTCATTTCCAAAGCCTCTCCTAATTTTCCCAAGTGCTCTGGCTTCTGTGTTCCCATAGCACTTGCTTTATACTACTATTTGATGTTGTATTGTAAAATCTCTTAACTATTTATTCAAAAATATTTATTGAGCACCTACTACATGCCAAGGACTGTTCAGAGTGCTGGAGAAAGCATCAAGGGACAAAAGAGACACAAGTCCCTGCCCTCATGGAGGAAGCCTACAACAAATGGAAAGGAGGTCTGCAAAAAACACATAACCAATCTCTTCCTCTAGACATTTGCCAGATTTTGAACCTACGTGGGATGGGAGGCCAAGGGGCTAAACTCAAAACTTCCAAAAGGTAGAAATAACCAGGGAGAGGCTGGTAATAATCCTAAAAATAAGAAAATTGTGTAGTATGTCAATGGTGGTAAAATCAGAATAAGAAATCAGAAAAATAAAATCAGAATAAGATGATATGGAATTCAGGAATGAGAGTTGCAGTTTTAAATAGAGTGGTCAGTGTTGGCCTTACAAAGTCCCCTAACATTTGAGCAAAGGATTGAAGGAAGCAAAAAGGTGAGGGAGTCATGTAGGGGAGAAAAGCATTTCAGGCAGAAGGAATGGCCTATGCAAAGTACCTGAGGTAGACACATGCCTGCTATGTATGGGGAACAGACAAGGAGACCTGAAAGGTAACAGAGGAGATGGAAGGCTGGGTACAGATCCTGTAGGATTTTGTAGACCTTTGGAAGATCTTTGGTTTTACTCTTAGTTAAAAGAGAAGCCTTTTAAGCAGTTTAACCAAAAGAGTGACAAAATAAAAAGGGCCATTCTGAATATTGTGTTGAGAATAGACTAGTGGGGCAGGAGTGGAAACAGGGAGACTAGTTAGGAGGCAATTGGGAATAGTCTGGGTGAGAAATGAAGGTAGTTTAGACCAGGGTAGAAGCAGTGGAGGTGGTGAGAAATGGCTGGATTCTGGACGTATTTTGAGGGTAGAGCCAACAAGATTTCTTGGCTAATCAGATGTGGTGTGTGGGGAGAAAAGAGAGGAAGCAAGGATTACACCAAGATATTTGGTTTGAACACCTAGAAGGGTAGAGTTCTTTTTAACTTAGATGGGAGAATACTGTAGGTAGAAGGGGTAGGGGTGGGGGGTTGGCTAGGTGAGCAGGAGTTTAGTTTGTGGACATTTTAAGTGTGAAATATCTCTGAGATATTCAAGTGGAGAGGCAAGTAACAATTAGATGTATAAATTTGGCAGACATCACAATGTAGACAGTATTTAAAACCATGAGACTGGATGAGATCACCAAGAGAATGAGTATAGATAGAAAAGAGAAGAAACCCCAAAAACTAGGCCCTAGGGAACTCCAGAAATAACAGTTAAAGTTGGAGGATTTCTACTTCCAGTAAGATAGAGTAGGTCATGGCAGGTCAACACTCACTGCAAGAAAATAAAAGGATAAATTACAAAGAACACATTTTTAAAGACATCAGATAGCTGTGGAAGCAACAAGAATTAGATGAACTAAAATTCCAGACAGTGATGAGCTATTTGTAGATGAGCTGACAATTGCTAACTGTCTCTTCTCTGGAGACAGTCCGCAGTTCTGGGCGTGGGCTGAGGATCAGGTTTAGCCCAACAGAAACTATTCTGGGTTAAAGAGAAACCATCTAACCCTGCTGGTGATTGATCACAGGGCTGGTGAAATGATTGGAAACTAAAGGAATCCCCAAAGCAAGGGACTTTTCCCAGGAGACTTTTGCTGAGTTCTGGGGTGGCTCAAGATGTTAATGGCTCAGCCAGAAGACGGATTGAAATCTCACAGCCTCATGGTACTTAGGAGATAAAAATCTCACTAAAGGGATGGACCCACTTCAAAAAAATTGACTCTCATGAGAGATTTTAACCTGCTTGGGATGGGAGACCTCAGGGCTCAGGAGTAAACAGACCTGCTGGACTCTCAGTCAGTGACCTTGGACATTCATGCTTGAGGAACAGGGTGATACAAGAGATGGACTGAACCGTAACAGAACAGTAACCCAGTCCTGACCCAATTCAGTCCCTGATTGGACCAAAGGGACCACCCCCTCTCTCTGTTTGTCTAAAAGAAAAATAGGAAACACTTGTGGAAGATATTGTGTGGAGCTGCTATGGTTCTTTTATCCACAATATCCACCATATAGTAGACATTCAAAGAGGCTTGAAAATGTGACTAAAAATTGAGAGAATAAACATATAATAGAAGACCCCAAGTGATCCAGCTATTGGAGTTAGCAGAAAAGAACTTTAAAATAACTATGATTAATATGTTAAAGAAAATAGGAAAAGATGGGCAAAATCAGTGTTAAAGTAAAGAATTCTAATAGAGGAATGAATCTACAAAGAGAATCAAATCAACAGCCTAGAACTGAAAATTTCAATTTAGTCAGAATTCGGAACACTGTGGATGAGTTTAAAAGCAGGTTAGATACAGCAGAAGATAAGATTAGTGACTTTGAAGACAGATCATCTGAAACACAGAGAGAAAAAAGAATGGAAAGAACAGAGCAAAGTATAAAAGCATAAGAGACAATTGGGATGCAGTGAAAAGGTCTAATGTATGTCTGATTAGAGTCCTGCACATGGAGGAGAGATTGGAGCAGAGGAGTGTTTGAAGATAAAGTTAATGCTCAAGAATTCCCATAAACTGATGGAAGATATCAACCAGTAGATTTGACATCAGGTAACCTCCAAGCAAAAAAGAAAACCATACCTAGGCATATCTTAAACTGTAGAAAACCAAAACACTTGAAGAACATCTTAAAAGCCACTAGATAAAAACTAACAGCTAATATTATATTAAATGGTGCAATATTGAATGCTTTCCCCCTGAATTTGGGAGTGAGAAAAAGATTCCATTATTATCATTTATATTCAGAAGTACACTGGAGGTCCTGGCTACTGCATGAAGGAAAAAGAAGAAATAAAAAGTTTAAAGATTGGCGGGGCCAGCCCCATGGCATAGTGGTTAAGTGTGCGCACTCCGCTGCTGGTGGCCTGGGTTCAGATCCCGGGCGTGCACCAATGCACCGCTTGTTAGGCCATGCTGTGGTGGCGTCCTATAAAGTGGAGGAAGATGGGCACAGATGTTAGCCCAGGGCCAGTCTTCCTCAGCAAAAAGAGGACGATTGGCATGGATGTTAGCTCAGGGCTGATCTTCCTCACCAAAAACAAAAAAAAAAAGATTTAAAAAGATTAAAGATTGGAAAGGAAGAAGTAAGACTGTCATTATTTTCAGATAACATGACTGTATATGTAGAAAATTCAACAGAATCAACAAACAAACCATGAGAATAAAGTGGATTTAGCTAAATTGTTGGGTACAGAGACAAGATAAAAAAAAATATTTTATTTCTATAAACTAGCAACATGAAATCAGGAAAGAAAAATTGTAAAATGCCATTTATAATAGCATCAAAGTATTAGATACCCTGGAATAACTGTCAAAAGATATACAAGCCCTCTATATGAAAAACATTGCTGAAAGAAATTAAAGAAGACCTAAATAAATGGAGCAATATATGACATACATGTATTCAATATTGTTACAATGCCTTTAATTCAGTCCCAGTCAGAATCTAAGCACGGTGTTTTTTGGTAGAAATTGATGATGGAAATGCAGAAGACTTAGGATAACCAAGGCAATCTTAAAAAAGAATAACTGAGTTGGAAGACTTACTGTTATGCAGACTTTGTAATCAGGCTATAATTATGAAGACAAGGTGGTGTTGCTGTAGGACAAAGAGACCAATGGAACAAAATAGAGCTACACTGCCCAATATGGCTCCTAGTAGCCATATGTGGCTGTTAAGCACTTGAAATGTGGCTAGTCCGAACTGAGATGTGCTGTAAGTGTCAAGTACCCACTGCATTTTTTTAAAGACTTAGTATGAAAAAATGTATAAAATATTTCATTAATAATTTTATATTGATTGCATATTGAAATGATAATATTTTGAATATATTGGTTTAAATAAAATCAATTTCATCTATTTTTTTTAATGTGGTTACAAGAAAATTTGAAATTACATATGTGGCTTAATGAATGACCTCAGTGGCAGCAAAGATTCCTTAAAAAGAACACGAAAATACATAAGAGAAAAGATTGATAAGGTGGATTATGTAGAACTTGTGTTTGTCAGAAGACGCATTTACAGGTTGAAAAGGCAAACCATACATTGCTAGAAAATGTTTGTGATCTCTGTATCTGACAGAGGACTCTTATTCAGAAATATATAAAGAACTCTTACAAATCAAAAAAAGGACAGTTTTTAAAATAGGCAAATGACTTGAACAGGAGCTTCACAAAGAGGATATTCAAATGGCCTGTAAGCATATGAAAAGACGCTCAGCATCCTCAGTTATAAGAGAAACGTGAATTAAAGAGATAATAATGCGCATCCACTAGAATGGCTAAAATTTTAATGACTAACAGTATCAAGTCAGCTGGAACTCCGGTACATTGCTGATGGGTGTAAAAATTGTTAAAATCACTTTGGAAAATATTTTGACAATATCCATTAAAACTAGACCTGTAACCTACCTCATAACCTAGCAATTCCATTCCTACGTATATATCTAAGATAAATGAATGCATTTGTCCACCAAAAGACATAAAATTTATATGAACATCGGAAGCGACCCAAATATTCCTCAACAGTAGAATAGATAAATAAATGGTGATGTATTTATACAACAAAATACTACACAGTAATACAGAAGAATAAACCACATACTATATGATTCCATTTACGTGAAGTTTAATAGTAGGCAAAACTAATCAATGGTGGTAGGAGTCTGAATAGTGGTTACTTCTAAGGGAGCATGAGGGTCTTCCAGAATGTTGGAAATGTTGTATAACTTGATCTGGGTGGTACTTATACAAGTGTGTATGTGTATATGTAAAAATTCATCAATTATACACTTGAGATCCTTGCATATTGTATGTATGCCATACTTGAATAACTTTTAAAGCATTATGTTAGCATGTCTTGTAGTTCCTTGATGATGAAGACTATAGCTCATTTATTTCTGTAAGACCAGTGCATAAACATAAAAGGCACCCAATAAATAATATGGAAGAAGAAAGGAAATGAAGTAGGAAGTTAGGAAGGAGGTTGGTTCATTAACCTAGTTTTTCTTAACCCAGCAGCTGTTCCATTGCTCACTGCCCACTTGCCATAGTCAGCTCTGTTTGTTGGCTGCAAGGTTGGGGTAGTGATCTTCACTGCTCAAGAAAGTACACCTGGCTTTGGCCCTTTGCTGTTAGCCATCTTGACAGTATAAGATAGGTCCAAGTATATGGAGAAGGGGGAGACTTCTTAATTAAGTGACTGTAGATTAAGAATAATAACGGTCTGCAGTCTGTGGCCCTGGTGAATTTGATGCTTTGTTTCCTCAGGTATTGCCTTCTCTCTCTCTCTTTTCCTCTTCCTTGTTATTTGGCATTCAACAAACATTTATTGGTCAGCCACTGTTGCCTGGCCTTTTTGAGGTATGTAGCTACATCAATGAATAAAACAAATAAGGATCCTTGTCCTCTGAAGGTTTGCACTGTAATGGGAGAACATGGGCAATCACCAATACACTGCCTCCTTCTCCTGTCCTTACTTGTGCTTAGGAATCAAGCAGAACAAGCACTTACACAGAAAATCAAAAGCCTAGTCGGTATTCCCAGCCCTTCCTTCTACTGTGTGGTAGGTACAGTTCACTTGCCTTCTTGTTGAGCAGTGGGAAAAGACGCTTGTCGTTTTGAATTAACTTCAGCCTGGCACCTAGCACAATGCCATGTGTCTAGGGGAACGTAGTGAATTATTGTAACCTTTGGGATCATCTGTCAGTGCCTGCTGATTTCTATACTTCTTTTCTGCCATTTGCCCTCCATCTTTTTTTTTTTTTTTTTTTTACTATCACTTTTCTGGGAAATACTTGACAAGATCTTAGAAAACATAATGTTTTCTGTAATGTTATGGCTTTGGGACAGTCGAACCCTAGAATGGGTAGACTGAAGACAGTGATATGCAGCATATATCATCCTTCTGAGAAGTTCTGATCAGGAACCCAAATAGTTATTTTGAGAGTTAGGGTTGTTGTGATGAGTGTTCTTTTCATATACTGTTCTAAGTCTCATGTTGTGATAAATACTAGATCTGGAAAGGTCATATAGTGCATATGAAACCCTTGTGATAAAACTGCTCAAATAAAGCCCTAGAAAGAACATTAAGCACAAGAGTGTTCTGACTCAATGCATCCTTTTTAAAGTTGTTCATTTTTAATACAGTTTTTATTTTTTGTCTAATACCCTGTAGAAAGAGATTTCATGGGGATTAGGAGCCTAGAAAAATTGATGTGTGTCTAGAGTAGAAAAGAAGGAATTAATTTGTTTTCAGTTGGGATTTGTATTCAAAGAATGGTCAGTGAAACGAAGGCCATTTCCAGGTACAGAGGGGAAGGTTGATACAATTTGGTGGAGAATAATTATACCTTCCGTTTGCGTAGTGCTTACTGTCCAAAAAATGTTTTCACATACTATTTTATCCTCCCAGTAACCCAGTGAGGTATGTATTTTTAACTCCTACCTATTTTAATAGATTTGAAAACTAAGAGGTATTAACTGACTTGCCCAAAGTCAATAGAGATAGGTGTTAGAATTGGGACCTTCTGATTCTAAGGCCCCCAGATTCTTTTATGTTATGTCTTTCTGAAAATTTTATGCAACGTATAAAATCCTGCAGTTTTTGCAGAGAAGGAAGTTCTGGGACCAATTTTAGTGATAGTAATGGCAAATCTGAAATCAAGAATCTAAAAAGCAAATAACTTCTCTGCTCATGTGGGAGGGGAGGGTGATAGAGTTGTGCCCAGAGGTTAGAATGTTTGTGATCTTTTGCTCACTCTGTGGGCTGATACGAGGGAGGCCTCCGTACTCAAAGGTGAACTTTTAGATGAAGTAGTATCTATTGTAGTATTTCTTATAGAATTATTTCACGGATACTGTGGTGCCAGTAATTCTCTTTCTTTTTAACCTCGGTCTCCAGGAGCCTCCAGAAGATGACGCAAACATCATTGAGAAGATCCTGGCATCTAAGACCGTCCAGGAGGTCGGTGGCTGATGTTTCTGGCTTTTATATCACTAGCACAGATTACACCCTCTATGAAGAGTTATTTGGCTAGAGAACCTGGAATGGTCATTCTTGGCTGGAGTGAGAGCTAGGCAAGAACATTGTCTGGCTAGTCAACACTTATTTTTACCCCCATGGAAGATTTTAGGACATAAAATTCTTAAGTATTTGAGTAGAGCCCAAACTGGTTTTTTTCTCCATTGTGATCCTAGCAAAAGGTGTTTATCCCCTAGTTGCTGTAGCCCATTGAAAGTCATCAGAGGGCCAAGAAGAAGAGATGGAAAAAGAGTCCTAATGAAAACATTGTAGAGTTTTTTCCTTAGATATCTCAGGGTCTTCCCAGGGATCCTCTAGAGAAAATTCCTGGAGTGAAAGAGTGTGTTGGTGCCAGTGAGAGCATAGTTTCATCTTTAAGTATTTAGGAAAGTAAACTTCCTTCCTTTGAGAGTGAACACCACTGGTGTTTTGAGGTGACAGTCAAGGGGGATGCCAGAGATAAAGGTTTTCACTTCTGCACCAGGCTCTGGTCCTGACAGCTCTCAAGGCTTGGGCCAGTTTGGGTTTATCAGCTGAATGCTGTCCCAGCCTGGACCTTGGAAGGACACCAGAAGGATCATTTTTTTTACCCTATAGCTAGCTGTATATTCAGCCTTTGGAAAACCTGCTCAATAGCTGTCAGAAAAAGACCTGGGGAAATGAAAATATCCATGAGAAGTCTGTACTAAAACCAGGCAATGGTGTTAATTTTCCTGTTTTCTTTTGGCGTGTGGTGATCTATGGGGATCTGGGCTGATACCTGCTTGCTGTTGGTTACAGGTTCACCCAGGAGAACCCCCATTCGACTTGGAGCTATTCTACGTTAAGTATAGAAATTTGTACGTCTATTTAATGTATTTGTATTTGTATTTTATATGAATAAAAGTTCTTTTCTCTCATCACATCATCTTCTATATTTTCCAAGAATGGCCCCTAAGGCGTGACCTACAGATCTTGATTGACTCAGGTTCTCCTTAGGCAATAGTGCTCAACTTTGGCTGCGCATAGAGTCACCTGGAGAGTTTTTTAAAACTGCTGAATCCCTTGCTACACTCAGACCAGTTGACTCAGACTCTGGGAGTAGGTCTCAAGGATTGGTGTTTTTTAAAAACTCACTGTGCAATTCTCATTTGCACCAGGGTGGAGCACCTCTGCCCTATAGCCTATACCTTTTTTCCTTCTTGCATTTTTCTTTCTGTCTCTGCTCCCTGCCCACTTTCAGTAACATGTATTAATGATAGGCTCCCTATACCTGCCCTCCCTCTGCTCTGAGCCAGTTTCTATAGGAGCTGCGGAGTGATCAGTTGCTTGGAATTGCTATATTGTTTTGTTTTCTGTTTTTGTCCTTAAGGGCAAAGCCCTTCTAAGCCCGATCTCCAGCAGTTTTACAACAGACTACTCCACTGCCTCTGAGTTAGATGGTCACCTTGTTTATTGTAACACTTGAAATGATTTGCTAGTTATGTGCTTGTCTCACAATTTGTGTCTTTGGATAGTTCCTACTTACACTGTAAATGGGCCACAATGGAAGAGCTTGAAAAAGATCCTCGAATCGCACAGAAGATCAAGCGATTTAGGAATAAACAAGCCCAGATGAAGCACATTTTTACTGAGGTGAAGCAATATTTACTGACCACTTTGACCACTGCTTTCCTTGCAGTATTACATACTGGGTTTAAGTTTCTTAAAGTTGAAGTCCCATACAAATCTATTGCTCAAGTCAGATTGCTAAGTGTGCACTGATTTGGAGGAAAACTGTCCAGATTTAAGCCAAAAAAACAAGTTATCCACCAAGGTATGAGGATCAAACCTTACAAACTGACAACTCATAAGAATGTGTATCTTGGTCAGAATACCTCTAAGTAGCTAGGGCAAGAGGAATGTGCACACAATTCTTTCATTTCCTCCCCCATCCTCAACCAAGGACTATTCCAAGAAGACTTAAAATTTGAAAGTAAAAAATAAAAACAAAGCTAAAATGTTAGAAAATAAATAAATAAATAAATTTATATAAACTTTGTAAGAATGGTACCTACAGCAAAAGGAAGCATTAATGGATTTGGGTATTAAACAAATCTATAGTGTCGAGACATTAGAAAACACCATAAACAAATCTTAAAGTAAATAATTAGGAAATATGTCTATACATTATGTACATCTACGTATTTCCTAATTATATACATGCACATGTATGTACATGGTGTACATGTTTACGTACATGTTTATGTACATGTATGTAACATGGTTATCCAGTATGGGAACTTTCCTCTTGGTATTTACATGCACACATACATTATGCACACACATATACATATGACAGATAGCTTTACTGATAAAAAATGCTCTTATAACTCAGTAAGAAAACTACAAAACCCCAAAAAGAAAAAATGGACAAATTAACAGGGAATTCAGAAAAGAAGGAAAAATTGTTCATTAACTATATAAAAATGTAGTCAATTTCAGTAGTAGTCAAAGAAATGCGTATTAAAATGGGACTCTTCTGGTTTTTACTCATCAGATATTTGAAGATTTTAAAAAATGTGTATCATCCATTGCTAGTGAGGATGTAGGGAAGAGACTGGGTGGGAGCGTAACTTAGTATGACCTGTCAGAAGAGCAGTATGGCTGCAGACATCAGAAGTCTCAAAATGTGCATATCCTTTGTCCAGCAATTCTGCTTCTGTTATTTAAGGAAACGATCAAGTCTTTGTGCAAAGACTTAGCTAGGATAAATAGTCATTTATATTGGTGAAAAATTGAAAACAAAATGTTAGATAAGAGACATTTATTACATTGTGATACATCTCATGGAATGGAATGCTGTGCAGCTAGTAAAAATGGTATTGGACCTCTCGACTCCACACTCTGAAGATGACCAAGAAAAGAAGGAACAATGGTCGTTTCAAAAAGAGCTGGGGCCACGTGCAGCCTAGTTGCTGCACCAGCTGCGCCCAATGCATGCCCAAGGACAAAGCCATTAAGAAGTTCGTCATTCAAAACATAGTAGAGGCCGCAGCCATCAGGGACATTTCCAAAGCCAGTGTCTTCGACACTGTGTGCTTCCCAAGCTGTATGTGAAACTGCATTGCTGCATGAGTTGTGCCATTCACAGCAAGGGAGTCAGGAATCATTCTCGTGAAGCCTGGAAGGACCGAACACCCCCACCCAGATTTAAACCTGCAGGTGCTGCCCCACGACCTCCGCCAAAGCCCATGTAATGAGCTAAGTCCTTAAGGACTGAAGAAAAGCTGTCCTCTGGAAAAGAATAAAACGAAAATGATACTTTAAAAAAATGATATCGGAGCACAATTATTAATGACATAGAAAGAGTCTTAGTGTTATAAACTATTGTTAGTTGAAAATGTCATGCTCTTAGTGCATGAGACAGCTCCATTTTCGGGCTGCAGGAGAAAAGCAGCATCATAATATTTCATGTCTTGAATGTACATGAGAATACTGGCATCATTTTCTCCAGTTGATGTGACCGTGGTGATTTTTATTTTGTTAATTTTTAAACGTGTAATCTTTCAATTTTACCCAGCTAACTTTTTTTTTTTTTTTTTTGAGAAAGATTGGTCCTGAGCTAACATCTGTTGCCAATCCTCCTCTTTTTCTTTTTTCTCCCCAAAGCCCCAGTACATAGTTGTATATCCTAGTTGTAGGTGCTTCTAGTTTTTCTGTTTGGGACACTGCCCCAGCATGGCTTGACGAGCAGTGAGTAGGTCCACACCCAGGATCCGAACTGATGAATCCCGGGCCACCGAAGCGGAACGTGTGAACTTGACCGCTGTGCCAGCCCCTTATCCAGATAACTTTTGAAGAAAAGAGTTGATAAAAATTATTCTTGAAATGTAGTCACAGATACTAGACCTTAAAAGTACGCTCTAATGCCATCAAATTATAGTATATTGCTGCCATACTTACCAATTCATTATTCGTGTTGTACTCCTTTTCCTCAAGAGATAAAAAATTCTTTTAGGATAATGTCAATAAGCATTCTTCTTGTCCAATATAGGGTCCTTCCTCTTTAGCCTTAACATTTGACCCCAGCCCTCTCCATGATTGTTTTAATGAGAACTGTTTTTCATGGCATTGTTCCCTAAAAGAGAATTAGGCAAAGGCAGGGGACGACTAGTATTGGAAAAACCATCTTGAAGCCCCATTGGATACTCTCCCTCTGTTCTTGGAACATTTTATTCACACCTCTATTTTAGCATGTATTTGCAGTGTAGTAACTTGTTTACGTGTCTGTTTCTTCCATTTTAAGCCCATGTCTTCCTCATATTTCTATCCCTAGCACTAGGCACAGAGTCAGTGCTCAGTAATTATTTGGCTGTCCCCAGTTGGGGAGGAGAGTTTGCCTTATGCAAGAGTTTGCCTGCTCCAGACCCTTCAGTGCTTCCCATTTCATTGAAATAAAGTCCAGACTCCTTAATAGAGCCTGCAAAGCCCTGTGTGTTTAGTTTCTGATTTATTTCCAAGGAAGTGATTTTACCTTGGTTGGGAATAGAGAGAGGATGTATTAGGATGTTAGGGTGTGTAGAAATAATGTAACGGGAGTTCATACTCTTTTGGGAAGGAAAGGCTTTTGAGAAGAGTGGAGGACATCATGAGATTAAGTTGGAGTAGTGGGAGTAGTTCCTATAACACTATCTTCAGTCTTGAGCTATTCAACATTTTAATTAATAACTTAGATAAATCACATTCTTATGAGATAATAACTTAGTTTTGAATAGAGCTGCTTCATATCCGTTATTTCCAACCACTTTTTGAGGTAGCCAGGGCACATGTGAAGGAGACTGAGGCTCGAGAGGCTGTGAGTTCCCACACACCATAGGGGTGGAGGCCTTCTGACTCTAAATCCTGACTCCTGAAAACCAGACCCATGCTGGGAGAGTAAATGACAAAGTTCACGTTTACCTGGACAAGCGAGGATGAGTGGAATATAATGCCAGTAAATAAATGTAATGTCATACATTTGTGTTTTTAAAATCTTTAGGAGTGGGGAAAATGATGGATCGCAGTTCTAGGGAGAAAAGATATTGCCAATTTAATCACAAGTTTACTGTGAGCAAAGAGTACGGTGTGGCTGCTAAAAAAGTAACACTAATCCTAGACTGCACCAATAGAACAGGCCTGCTGTGCCTTGCTCTTTCAGTTACCAGGATTCAGTGAGGGACTTTGCAAAACCTGAAGGCAGCTTCAGGAGGACTAGCATAGCTGAGTGATTGAGAGCAAAGGTGGAAAGCAGGCTGCACAGTGCTAAGTGCCTGGAGCCAAACTACCCACCACCACCACCACCACCCCACCACCACCCACCCCCGCACACACAGCTGGGTGGCCTTGGGCCAACTGCATAAACTCCTTCAGACTCAGTATCTTCATCTCTGTAAAGCAGAGCTCATCATAGTATCAACCTCGCAGAAGACCTGGAAGGAGTAAATGACACAGTGTTTATATAAGTGCTTAGCATGGTACCCGGCCCATAGTCACTATTCTGTAAATGTTAGCTCTCTGCATCATTAAGGGATCTGGAAACATTGCATCTGAGGAACAGTTGAACCCCTGGGGTTATTTAATGCAGATAGGGAGGGGATTGTTGAAGAGCCAACAGAGAGGAGAGAATCAACGTGGGTACTGCTGCTGTAGAAGAAGCAGTTCATGTCCATGAGTCACAGTTACAGGAAGGAAATTAGGCTATAATTTGGTAGTAATAATGATAAAGATCATGATGCTGCTATGCTACTAAGCAGGCAAAGGTAAAGCTGCCTTGGCAGTGGGTCAGGTCTTAAAGGGCAGTAAATTCCTGAACATGGGAATAATGGAATCTGAGGGTGGATTTGCCAGAGATGATATAAAAAATATTCCTGCATTGATTAGAAGATAAAATACATAAAGTGCCTTCCAGGCCTAAGGAACAGTAAGAACATTTCAGTGGTTCAGAAGGAGGGCTTCTGGGTAAGAAAGACCTGGGTAGACGTTCCAGTTCACACATCTCTGTGACCTTAGTCACATTACTTATTTAACCTCTCTGAGTCATTTTCCTCATCTGTAAAGTAATTATTCCTATTCCATGAAGTAGTTTTGAGACTTAAAGGAAAGCACTTAGCATAACTCTGGACATACATTAACTATTTCTAAATGTTGCTTAATGTTGTTTTGTAAGTAAACTTTTTTTGAAGCATAAAGTACATAAAGGTAAACAAATCCTAAAGTACAGCTCGGTGAATTTTTACAAAATAACCACACATGTGTAACCACCACCTAGATCAGGAAATAGAACATTATCAGTACCCCAAAAGCTCCCCATCATGCCTCTTTCCAGTGTTAGCTATTATTGTTGTTGGTATTAAGAAGAAAAAGAAACTAATTCTGAGTTCTAAGAATTATGTTTGGAACAAGGAGCGGTACGAAAAAGGGAATCTCTCTGGTGATTTTTGCACAGAACTGTGATGACCAATAGGAAAGTCTTACCCTGGCTGTAGTGCAGCCTGTGAGGTATGGTTGATTCCTTTAAATTTAGTCATGGAGAGCAGGATTTGGGGACAGTGAAGAAATGTCTGTGAGGTGACTTATTCTCAAGCAAACCCTTTCATTCTGTGTTTCCTGATAGGAACCAGAGTAGGGGGAACTTAACGATAAAACACTGAATGTTGGGTTTGAGGGAAGGAGGGCCCTTCTTCACTCTTCTCTGTTTGCATTAGCCTGATGAAGACTTGTTCAACCCAGACTATGTAGAAGTTGATCGCATCTTGGAGGTGGCCCACACCAAGGATGCAGAAACAGGAGAGGTGGGTTTTCTGCTGTTTTGACTCTGCTGAAGTGTCTTCTTTTCTCATCACGTATTTTCTTGTTTTGTTAACATGTAGTCTTTGTTCTAATGGCATTCATGTGTTGTATTGTAGGGTAGTTTTCAGAGGTCGACCACAGTGTGATGGAGTCCTTTAATCTAGTAGAAAGAACATAAGTTTCTCTCCTGTTTCCACCAGGAAGTGACGCATTACCTGGTGAAGTGGTGCTCACTGCCTTACGAAGAAAGCACATGGGAGCTAGAGGAAGATGTGGATCCTGCAAAAGTTAAAGAGTTCGAATCTCTTCAAGTTCTCCCTGAAATTAAGCACGTGGTAATGTACCCATATCTCTGTTTGGTGCCTCTTGTAACTGTAACTTTATGAACTTGGCAGTCCTGGATGTGCTCCTGCGTGGTTTCTGTGGTATCCTACCTTTGGCCACTCCCCATTGAAGCTGCATTTCAGGGTATTTTTCTGCCCAAATCAAGCTTTGCTAGCACTGAGGTCAGCTTTAGGTCTGGGCTCTATTTTGATGTATGTGACATTTAAGAAGACTGGATATGAGCTTAGATATCTTGGTATATGGCTGTTGCATGTAGTCAGTAAGACAGAAGGTATAAGAAATGCCTGGCATGGGAAAGAAGCTCAGTAAGTTGTTAGTATCTTTCCTGTTTCCTATATCTTATCACTTGCTTCATCAGTGATCTCTTTTCTTTGTCTTTATCCTTTGCCTTTACTCAACTGGAATATTCTTAAGGGGAGGAACTGTCTTTTACCTGTAGATCCTTGGGACTTTGTAAAGGAAACATAGATTTTCAATATATGTTTATTGAATCTGTTTGTGTTTCTGACTCTGGATTATTACCACCAAGCTGCAGAAAGGTCCCAGGGTAACTGACAAGTAGTTGTCTATAGCATATCAACAGTTAAAAGGAGGAGGTAGAATTGGGATAGAGCCTGGTTAAGGTGTAAGTCACTTGGGAAGAGAATCAGAGTTGTTAAAGAATATGACTATAGGCTGGAATGTTTCTATTAAAAAAAAATCACCATTTTTATATGAAAAACTCTTATCCAGTTCCTTATTATATTGTTTGTTGTTATTGTTTGTTGTTTTTACATCACTGGAAAATTAGGACTCAGAAGACAAGACCTCGACGTTTGAGTCCATTCACGAGCAACATTTTGTTTTGGTTTTTTTTTGGCATATGAAGTGTATAAAGGTATCTTGAGATGCAGAACTGTGATTAGAAATGTACATAGTTTATAGTGTCTTGTCTACATGATTGATTAATAAATTTCTTTCTGCCCCTCATATATCCACTCCTTAGCTGTGGTGTGTTTTTAGTTTGTCAGTCATTTATTAAGCATCGACTGTAGGTTGATTCTTGTGTGACGTATGATAAGGAAGAAGGCACAGGCCCTAGGAGCTCACGGTCTAAGGGAAGAGGCTGTGTGTACATGGACAGATATGGCACCAGGCTAATTGGCGTGTGTGTGGCACAGTGCAGAGAGAAACCAGGGTGGGAACAGAGAGTAGAGAGAATGTCATTCTGAAGCTGATTGTAAGTTATCGTCTAGAACTAATCAGGATTGTTACTGTCTCAGCCTAAATCCCACTTACTTCCTCAGACTGACTACATGAATTTGGCAAGAATATGAATTCTCACGTGTTTTCAGGCCATTTCACTTTTCCTTTACTTCTGTGCTGTTGTGATGCTGCCATCCTCGTCATCTCTCAATGAACCATGGTATCATTTCACACTTGTCTCTCTTTGTTTCTGATTTATTTGTTCTCGCATTTAAAATGCACATTTTGAAATTTTATCTCAAAAATTCTAAATTGGAATGGTAGCTAAAAATATAATTAAAGCTGTCTTTTTATATGTTAAGAAAAAGGGCTGGCTCCACATGGTACTTTACTGAATAATATTTTTTAAGAGATTTTATTTTGGGCTTTGAAGTTTAGAGATGACTCTATCAGTCTTGATGAATAGGACGTTCTATACCTAAAAGCTTTTTGGCAAAAATTGGTTGCTTGTAGGTAAAATACGGAATTTTGAGAAAGCAAGAAATAAGAGCGTCAGTCATGGCTGTGCAAATAGAGAAGCAGTCTTTTAATCGGCAAGACGCCCCCCTGGAGACTCCAAGAATCAGTTGTCCTCTTTTAAAAGTAGCCACTGATGGTTATCGAGCCCTGGGGTAGGTTGTTTCCTATAGTCTGTACCACTAAGGAGCCAACCAGCCTAGGCATCAGGAACTGCTAGCTGATTTTAGGTCTTATGCTTAGATGGCTGAAATTTTGGCTAAACTAAAACCTTTAGCATGAGGGAAAGAGGGAAAACCCAGAGGAATGACTGGATTAGAAAGTGACGCCTCTCCATCCAGATGGCTGGCAGGATAGCAAAGTAGAATCTGCAGTGAAATTCTGTCTTACAGTATCTACGGTGCTGAGAGTGAGCCACTTAAGTTGCTCGAGAAGTGGAGCATTCCAGGAAGTCTCCCCATGGTGTCTAGTAGAGTAGGGAAGAATGCCCACTAAATGGGTTCTGTGGACTTCAGGCTAAATGGTTCCAGTAAACTAAGAATGTAATTTCTTTAAGGAAACAGGAGAGTTTATATGGGAATATCTTTGCTTAAAAGCTTGTTCTTTAAAATTAATTCTTTTGACATAATAAATTATTTTCTTCTTTATTTCAAGAAGAAGAAATATATCCATGGAGCTATATCTAGATTCTTCATTCTGTTAGAATGAAGAATGTGCTGGTAATAATATTCAACAGAGTCCTATTTCAAAGGGCTTAGCCGAACTACAGATGTAGTAATTTTGTAGGTAAGCCGTGATGTGTTTTTCTGAAAGACCATGGGCACGTTGCACTTATCTCCAAATATCAGTGATTATATTTGGGAAGATTTGATTAAATTTCACATGCATATGGCTTAGTTTTAGGTAATAACGTGTTTCAAGTGTAAACTTTGTTGTAGTACCTCGAAGTAGAACTTAGCAAAGACTAAAATTGCCATTTAGAAAAAGCTACAGTCTCGAAATTGTCATTTATAACTATAGGCATAGCTAAAAGTTTTTCATTTTTAAGACCCTAAAGTGTCAATTTAGGGGCTCGCTTTGTCTATAAGCAAAATAACCAAGTCTGTGTTCAGATAATGTGAAACCTAAATAAAATTTTTGGATGGGAAGGCCCAATACCTAAAGATTTAAATTTTCCCCAGATTAATTGAAATTCTAGTGGGATTTTAAGAGAACTTGACAAATTGATTCTAAAGTTACACAGAGTAGTAAATAGGGTAGAATAGCCAACACATTTTTAAAAAATAATTTCCCATCAGATATAAAGCTATAATAATTAGAAAGTGTGGCTTTATTGCAGTAATACACAGTCCAGTGGAACAGAATGAAGAATCGAGATATAGCTCCATGGATATATTGAAACTTAGTATATGATAAATATGGCATTTTGTATCAGTAGAGAAAAGATCAATTATATTTAGAAATTGATTTGGTATTTCATATGGAAAAATAAAGCAGTAAGACTGCCGTTATATTTATGGCAAATTTAAGGAATTTGCAATTTTGATTATACAGGCTTTTGATTGTACTGACTCTAGAAGCTAATCAACAAAGTATTTGACCCATTGTACTCGCTTGAGCTGATACCGCAGGCACAAAGAAATAACAAAAAGAAATTCTGTCTGTAGAAACCAAAAAACCTGACTAATACTGGCTTGTAAGGAAATTAAAATGTAAATGAGAGTGACATCTGAGAGACTAGTAAAACAATATAACACAAGATTTTAGGTGGGTCTGTGTCTCGTCTTCATTAATTACTTGCAAATTTTATAGAGGTGTTCTTAGTTTAATCAGGTGAAATCTAGAAAATATAGGGCCTGCACATTAGTCAAAAGATAGTAACTGCAGTTTGAAGCCAGCTTTAGGACCGTGTTTTGAGATTTACCACCTTTCCCATTATTATCCCGTGTCTCCCTCCATGTTATGCTCCTGAAACCTCATTCTCTATGTATTGTGCTCTCTGCTTTCCTCCACTAGGAGCGGCCTGCTTCTGACTCCTGGCAGAAACTCGAGAAGTCTCGCGAATATAAGAACAGTAACCAGCTCCGGGAGTACCAGCTGGAGGGGATGAACTGGCTTCTTTTTAACTGGTATAACAGGTGAGGAACCAGAACTAGTCCTGTCTTGGTGGACAACTTTTTACCGAATGCTTGTACCTGGAGGTAGATTGTTGCCTTAGCCTGGAGAACTTGGAGTAGCAGTAGCAGAGGGTGAGAGAGTGCAGCACAGCCATCGACTTAGGGGGGTAATCTTTGCACATTAGTCCTACCAGGACTGTATTTTTATGTCAGATGTTTCTCTAACCAAAAGGGGAATGGTCTTTAGACATCACTGACTTTGTGTTTTTTTGTCTCTGCCAGTCCAGCCAAAACGTTAGGCTCAACCTGGATTAAATAAAACTCAAAAGATCCTTTAAAACTATTTTCTATCTCTAAGTGTTTAGCAAGAAAATGCCTCTAAAAGGGGAATGAATCTGGATTCTAGCCCCACCTCTGCTGCTCATATGTGAACCATGGGTGTTCTGGGCTTGCACTGTAACACTTAGTTTTAGACTCTATCTTTAGTTCCTATTAGAATCTAGATGAAACAGATAAAATTTGAGAAAGATGGGTTGAGATTTTCTTCACATTCTAGAATGTACCCGATAGTATTGATTTTAAAGACACCATGTTGTAATGGAAAACACACTGAGAAGGGGCTCTAGAGACCTGTGTTCTAGCATAGTCTCTGTCACTTTTTCACTACATGATTCAGAGCACAGCTCACTAAACCTTTCCAGATCTTAGGTTACCCATCTGCACACTGAGAAGTGAGACTGGATGGGGGCCACATCCCTTCGAGTGTCATAGTTCTGTGCAATCTGTCATTCTGGATCACTGGAAGAGACCAATGTCTTTACTCTGATGAGACGTTTATTATATGGGTTAAAAGTTTGTCCTTTGATAACACAAATGATAGATAAGGAGAATCATATAACTTATCATCTTTTTATTTTTGCCTTGCCTTCCATGAAGTTTGTGAGGTACAGAAACTGGCTTAGGTTTGAGGCATATTTTTTTTCTCCTTCTCTCACTGTTATTTTACTTTTCCATATTTTCAGTTTATATTTAAAGATTTTATTTATTTATTTTTTTCCCCAAAGCCCCAGTAGATAGTTGTATGTCATAGTTGCACATCCTTCTAGTTGCTGTATGTGGGATGCGGCCTCAGCATGGCCGGAGAAGTGGTGCGGCGGTGCGCACCTGGGATCCGAACCCGGGCTGCCAGCAGCAGAGCGCACGCACTTCACCGCTAAGCCACCGGGCCGGCATGGACCTATTTCATATTTATCTCGCAAGTTGCCATAGTTCCTTTTTGAAAGTAGGCAGGGTATGGATAATAATAATAATAAAAACTGACCTCAGTTGCATCTCTGGGAAATGCTGATAAGGCCTTCACTGATGACCTTATGGGTCAAGGTGTGCTTCTGAAGTATCTTTTTAGTTATAACCAACCGCTACCTCTTTCCTATAGTGATGATGAATTGTCTGTATTTCTTACTCTCTGCAGAAAAAACTGTATTTTGGCTGATGAAATGGGCCTAGGGAAAACCATCCAGTCTATCACATTCCTTTCAGAAATATTCCTCAGGGGAATCCACGGCCCTTTCCTCATCATTGCCCCTCTCTCCACCATCACTAACTGGGAGCGGGAGTTCCGCACGTGGACAGAGATGAATGCCATTGTGTACCACGGCAGCCAGATCAGCAGACAGATGATCCAGCAGTATGAAATGGTGTACAGAGATGCGCAGGTGAGACTTCCACGAATCACAAAGACCCAGTGACAGCCTGATGTCATAGTTCAGAACAGCCTTTCTGTCAACTGTCTTCAGGAGTTTTAATGCTCTGCACCTTGGGTTACTGTTGACTGACTTTGTAGTCTTATGTTTATAGAGGCAGACTTGCTCCTCCCTGGTAGTTTAATTTGTGATAAAACACAGAATAGTAGGGCATGCTTTCCACTCTCTGTGATATACCAGAGGCTCTTTTTAGGATACTGAAAGCTTGGCTTCTTGATTGGCTTAGAAGTTACTTTTACATGCAGAAGATTTTATCTGAATTGTTATGTGCTCAGTGAAGAAAGTGAGCAGAAGAATTAGTGTGCAGAGGATGGGTTCCCAGCCAAGGAGTTTGGAGAGGAAGTTAACAGATTGGACAGGGATAGATAAAGAAAAAACAGGATTCAAATTGTTAAAAGCTCAACAGAAATTTTTTTTTTAAGTTTTTGTTAAGTATAATCACTCTGCTGAGTATGCTTGTATGCCTGTCCTGGGCATACAAGGTTTTTATAATTAAACAAGGTGAAAATTAAGTGAATCCAGTCAGAGGAAAGCCACTGCTCTCCCCAGGGGTTTCATAGACAGCAGAAGGAGACACTTGGAAAAAATTCAAGTGTTCTCTAACATGTGCAGCTCTGCTTTTTCTGTGTGGTGGCAACACTGAGACAGGCTAAAGACAAAGATGTGTCCTGCCTGCTAGCGCTTGTCCCAGGTGAATCAGGATCATTGCTTTGCATCCATGCTAGAACCCAAATTATAAGGTGAAATTAATTATATCTGAAAAGTAGCAAAGAAGGTTTCTTTGGATATGCGTGGTTTAGACCAACTCCTGGCTGGGAATGTGTGAATCAGCACCCATCTCTTTTCCTTATCGTAGCAATTAATAAAAAAAAAGCTTCCTTCCTGTGCCTTCCGTGCTGCTCATCTGTCTCACCTTTGTGAGGGCACATGCTCTCTTGCTTCTGTTTCATTGATGTAATGAGGTCTATGTCTTATCTAAATAGCTGGTTCATTCTTATTTCTCTCTTTTCTCAAATGAGGAAGAGCAGTGCTTATTGGCTTCTCACCTAGGTCCTAGCGTTTATCATGCTACCTCCTCTAATCCAGCTGGTAACCCATTAGCAGAATTCTGCAGCCATTGTGTAAAGCTTTGCCTTTGGTTGTGTCATCCTCAGGGAAACCCCCTTTCAGGAGTCTTCAAGTTCCATGTTGTCATCACAACATTTGAGATGATCCTGGCAGACTGCCCAGAGCTGAAAAAGATTCACTGGAGCTGTGTGATAATTGATGAAGCCCACAGACTGAAGAATAGGAACTGCAAACTTCTGGAGGGTCTAAAGCTCATGGCGCTGGTGAGAGTCAGCAAGCTCTTTACATAAACACAGAGTTCTTCTATTCACTATGGACGAAGCATTCTTTAGCCATTTTGTATGTAGCTTACTTGTGCATAGTCTATTCACTCTAGATTTTCTTTTTGCCCTGTATAGCTGTGATAGTGTAGGAATCAAATGTTTTTTGTGATGAACCGGGTCAGCAATTTGACCTTTGCCACAGACTGATTCCCAGAGAGACCCAGAGGAATCTTAAATACCATGAAATTTGTGACCTGGAAATGTAAGTTGTTTTGGCTTGATTCCAGGTTCCTGAATGATCTGGTACCAAAGATGATGGCCTTTTAACATTGCTGCCTTGGCACAGTGCCTGGTATGTGGTGGGTTGACACACAGTAATACTGAATGAGTGAATGAATGGTTGCTTTAACTAGCATGAAATTGCTGCTGGAATCAGTGATGTGAAAGGAAATTGATCTGTTTATTCACTGTACCCCCATGAAATGTGGGCATCCTATCTTTTCATAAAAGCAAAACAGAATTGCCCCAAATTGAGCACAGAATGCCCTGGCTTCATTTTCCCACCAAAATGTACTCTTCTGGTATCCCAAAATGTACTGTTCTGGTATCTCAAACACTATTTGTCATGTACTGCTAATTTGTGCAGGAACACAAAGTGCTGCTCACTGGGACACCCTTGCAGAACTCTGTGGAGGAGCTCTTCAGTTTGCTCAATTTTCTGGAGCCATCACAGTTTCCTTCAGAGACTGCTTTCTTGGAGGAGTTCGGAGATCTGAAAACAGAGGAACAGGTAAATAGGGGCCTGAAGGATTGAGGAGGCAAATGTGATGGTTACCTTCACCATCAAGGAAAGAACAAGTCACTGTGGGGACAGGAGTTAGCAGGTTCTCACATCACTGGTAAAATGAGCATTACCTCATTTATTCAATTTGTTTTTTTATTTATGGTGAGAAGGGTAAGCTGATTATTAGCAGTTCTTATTACACCAAAGGATAAATGAATCACCATCCAAAATATGTTATGTTAGCATATCAGGCCTCTTGCCTTCACTGATCTCACATGTAAGTTCACTGAGTTTGCTCATAGCTCTGGCCTCAGGAACATGGTGCTTTCTTCTGCTTCCCTCATCCTTTCTCCTTCCTCCTACATAATCTGCAACATGTTCCCAAGCTCATCTTCTTGAGTACAACAAAATACACAGATAGTGAGGAAAAGAAGGCAGTCGTATACTTATAGTAGTGGGTAAGTCCAGTTTTATGCAAATCCCCGAAATTTCCTCAAAGATCTAGTCCTGACTCTAGCTTATTGGACTCAAAGCTGATTCAAAACAACTGATATTAATGAAAATCTATCTACTATGGGTAGCCATCTCTACTAGGGATTACAGAAATAAGCCAGACAAGTTTAAATCCCATATAGGGAACAAATAATAGTATTGGGGACTTTAAAGGAGAGAAAGATCACATCTCTTCTGGAATCAGGAAAGACTTCAAGGAGAGAATACAGTTTGAAAATGGACTTTGAAAGGTGGGTAAGTTTTCAACAGGTGGAGAGAGAAGAGATGATGACTACAGTCATACATTGCTTAATGACGGGGTTACGTTCTGAGAAATGCGTTGTTAGGTGATTGCGTCATTGTGTGAACATCGTAGAGTGTACCTACACAAACCTAGATGGTATAGCCGACTACACACCTAGGCTATATGGTACTAATCTTATGGGACCACTGTCGTAGATGTAGTCCATCACTGACCAAAACGTTGTTAGGTGGTGCATGACTGTACTTTGTATAGGAAAAAAAAAACCCAGCATAATCAGCCGTGAGGAATCATCTGGTTGAGCTGGAAGCAGGGTGGGTGAATCATGGAGTATGAGTCCAGAGGGGTTTAGGATTATATTGTGGATAGATCTTGAAAGACAGGTTGAAGAATTTGGTAGGTATTAGAGAAGCAATGCAACCCTTTGATTGCAGGAATGACATAATTAATTCTGTTAAATGAATCTAGCAATAGTGTGAGAGTGGGTTGGGGCAGAGAATTTGGGGACTGAGAAGGTTTGTGAATTTTGCTAACAGATGTCAAGAGTACACTGTTCTAATCTGTTTGTTTCTACTTCTGTGGCAAGTCAGGCTTTGAGAGCAGTGAGTAATCAAACTTAATTCCACTTCTCTACATTTGCAGTATCTCTTGATCCTTCAACAGGCAGCTCCAACCTTCTCTCCATTTTTGGACCATTAGAAATGCATCCTCTTCTCCCATTGCACTTATTTTGTGGTATGCATTTTTTCTTCTTCCTAGACAATGACCTCCTTGAGGACAAGGCCCACATCTTCTCCAAAGTTGTGTTTGTTGTATTGACCAGCACAGTGTCTGGCATATAGTATTCTCTAAATGATTCAAGGTATGAACCAAGTGAAGGGCAAAGCTGAACCCAGCATGTGGCAGATTGGCATTTGTCCCTGTCTTTAACAGTTATCTTGCTGTGTCTTTTCTCTTTGGGTTCTTATTTGGTAATTCGTATTCATTTGGGGGATTAGATTTCTTAAAATCAAGGTCTCATAAATGGGTTAGATTTAAGATTGGGGTTAGTTAGGAGAAAACCACGAAAATGGCATCAAATGTCTATATTTTAAATCACAGTAAATGAAAAAGTTCTAGAAAGCATCTATTTCCAAAGCAAAAAATATTCATCATTGTTTAAAACCTGCTCCAGTAACTCTTCTAAATCACTCTCTGTAAATCATTTTGTATTTCTTCAGGAAGCAGTAGCATAGCACACAACTAATTTATGCAGACTCCACCCCTTTTAAGATTTTTCAGTAGCCCTCTATGACTTGAAACTTGATCTTTTGCACTTGCTTTTTCCCTTATTTTATTTTCCCACCAGGATTAATCTTATTATCATCATATTGTAGCTCAGGGTTAACTCAGGTGCCTTAACTTTGACTCCCTTCTCTGCCCTCTTCTTGGGAGAGGGAGCAAGTCACCTTGCCAGTGCCACCAAGTGAGGGGAGATCTGCTGTCCAGACCTGGCTGTTAGAAGAACAGAGAAATCATAGAACAGAGAAATCATAGCAAAGAGGACTGTCAGGCTCAAAGTGCCCCTGATGGAACAGCTTGCATGGTGGAATGAGAGATGTCACCTTACAGCATTAATTCTACATACTGCTACCCTGCAGCGTGTTTGCTGCTGCTGTTATTTGAAGGTGTAGGAGGAACCTGTTTCCAGATTGCCTCTACTTCTTTTTTTATTGAGATGTAATTCACATATAACATTGTATTAGTTTCAGATGTACAAGATAATGATTTGATTTGTATATGTATTATGAAATGATCACTACCATAAGTCTAGTTAACCTCTATCACTACACATAATTACAAATTTTTTTTCTAGCGACAAGAACTTTTAAGACCTACTCTCTTAGCAGCTTTCAAATCTACAGTACAGTATTATTAACTATAGTTGCCATGCTGTACATTACATTCCCAGGACTTATTTATTTTAAAACTGGAAGTTTGTGCCTTTTGACCACCTTCATCCATTTCAGCCACTCCCAGATTGCCTCTACTTCTTCCTTTGTTCTTTCAGCATCTCAGTCTTCCGTTCGTAATATATCACTTGTACCTCCTAACATGGCTTAAAGTATTCCCGTAATTACTGCACGTATGTGCGTGTTAGAGAGAGAGAGGTTTGTTTTCTCCATCCTAGAGAATAGGTACTGTCTTGTATATCTTTCTCCCTTTATATCTTGTAAGGTTGCCACATAGGTTCTCAGTAATTTACTTATGAATTAAAACCAGATCCCTTTTTCCCTTTTAGTCCTGTTATGAACTCCCCATGTTCAGGGATCAGTTATGATCTTTGATTGAGTCTACTACCACAGTGCTATGATTAGATGCTCAAGAGATGGTAGTGAAGGTTGGAATACCCCAGTAATCATTAAATCAGGACTGGGGCAGGTGAACAGCTCTCATTTCCCTGGACAGGTAAAGAAATTGCAATCTATCCTAAAACCAATGATGCTTCGGCGACTGAAAGATGACGTGGAAAAGAACCTTGCTCCCAAACAAGAGACGATTATTGAAGTAGAGCTGACCAATATCCAGAAAAAGTACTACCGTGCCATCCTGGAGAAGAACTTTTCCTTCCTATCCAAGGGGGCAAATCAGCACAACATGCCCAATCTCATCAACACCATGATGGAGCTGAGAAAGTGCTGTAATCATCCCTACCTGATCAACGGTGAGTGCAGGAAGTAGGGGCAACTCAGGGCTGGCATGGGCCTCTGCCAAAAGCTCATGATAATCAATGATCTTACATGTTAAGTTCCCATTAAATGCTAGGATGTACGTATTCTCACTTTTCACAGAGTATTAAACTGAGGTTCTAAGAGGTTGACGGATCTGCCTAAGTAGTCTAGCGAGTGAGTACAGAGAGCCAAGTTTGGACTTCTCTCTTCTGATGCTGCCTGTCAGAGGATGGCTATCGCCCATCAGTCTGTTGTCCTTTGTGTCCTGGCAGTCTAGTCCACACTTTCCACTTTGGGAGAGGGAACTGTGTTACTCAGTCAAATAAATGATCGTGCTGCAATGAGATTAAAACTCCCTACGGATAAATTAACGGTTAACTCTACTAATTAGAGAAGATACCTGGAGCTTTTTTTACAATAAAACTTTTTGATAAATTTTTAAATCAAAATGTGGCTTGGATTTACTTAATAGCTTGTCTTTGTGGCATCAAGAAGTGTGACTGTCAACTTTCTGTGAAAGTTTCTTTACTTGCATGAGTCAGCCTAGGACTTGGTATCTCAAATCCTTTCTCTACTTGGTGAGATTTACCAGGAAAGCAAACACCTGTGTTCTTTGCACAGTGGCCCTGCTGCTTGCAGAGCCCTCTGCTGAGGGCATAGACCAGGGATGCACACACAGCATTGCCTCACTGGACTGTTGGTCCAGGACCTAAGAATTCAGTTCATTTTTTCTAGGATCGTAAAGCAGAGAGCAGCTTTTACCTTATAGTTTGTTCAAAGAGTAGTTTTGTTCCCTTCCTTTTTAGGGGCAGAGGAGAAAATTCTGGAAGATTTCCGAAAAACCCACAGCCCTGATGCCCCCGACTTTCAGCTGCAGGCCATGATTCAGGCAGCAGGGAAGCTGGTGCTGATTGATAAACTGCTCCCTAAGCTGATTGCAGGTGGCCACAAAGTACTCATCTTCTCCCAGATGGTGCGCTGTCTTGATATCCTGGAAGATTATCTCATCCAGAGAAGGTGAGACTTGTGTCAAAGCTGTGCATCAAACACTGAGGGCACTTCCTTTTCTTTGATACTTTTTTGATTTGTTAAAAAATTATGCTTTAGCAACAACAAAGCATTCCAAAATGGAGAAAAGGAATCTCCTCTTAAAGACTGACTAAAATTCAGAGTTAAATCTTATGACCAAGTATACCCAAGTTTAATTATCTAGAGTGAATTTCATTGCTTAAAAAGTAAATTCTCCGTGTTTATTTATATTTTCTTTAGTTGGAAGAAACAGAATTCAAATAGCATTAGAGAAGGTTAAGAAAATGTATTTACTTTTTTTTTTTTTTTTTTTTTTTTTTGCTTAATAATGATGAGAGAAATACATCCTGGGAAGCATCACTATATCAAGTTTCTAAAAGAGCATAAGCTGACGACTCACAGAAAAAGAATTTGGGGATATTTTATGTTCTTTCTCAGCAAACCCTCTAAGGTTTTATAATACACTGGCCATGGCATCCCAATTTATTTTCTTGTTCATACTCCTGTAATTCCTTGAAGCTAAATTCCATTGCTCATGCAGGTGAAAAGTCTGTGGTGTTATGTGGGTTATTTGGATTCTGCGTGGGTACTACATTTGTTAAATAATACACTATACCTTACATTTCCAGTCATTGGCACACATTAGTGATCTCAAGATGATAAATGAGTTTTTAAAAATGTACTCTTAGTGAGTACATTTTTGAGATGACATTCTATCATCTCAAGATGGTAGAAACCATTAGCCTACGCATTGCTAAATTTAAAGGAAATCTTTGTTTTCATGT
This sequence comes from Diceros bicornis minor, assembly GCF_020826845.1. NCBI lineage: Eukaryota > Metazoa > Chordata > Mammalia > Perissodactyla > Rhinocerotidae > Diceros > Diceros bicornis. Next base: position 19,134,252 of record NC_080758.1, read on the forward strand.
AGTAAAATCATAGCAAATCTCAGTTGTCTTGACTATTCTTATCCTTGAAGATTCTGTTTGCCTGTGTAACATGTAATTTATAGAAAGAGTATTAAAAGAAATGACAAAGTTAACTATGGGATATGCTGACATTTAATGTTAAATAATTCTTTGAATTTGGATTAGACAATAGAAGAATTTCTCAGAGCTCTCTAGTGGAGATTTTTATGTAAAGAATTCCTGAGACTTGTATTATTTTTTTCTTTGAGAAAGCTCTAATGAATAAATCAAAACTAGTAAAGCAGTTTCATATTTTAGAAATTCACTAGATGGGAACCCATTGCCAGAACACTTGCTTCTTGTAGGTATGTTATCTTACTCTTCAAAATATATACAACTACGAGTTTCCAGGTTTTTTTAAAGAGCCCCCCCCAAATGAGTAACAGTGAAATAACAGACTTTTGTTAAGTTCAAATGTCTGTTTAGCTTTTGTTTTGTTTTGTTTTGTTTTTTTGTGAGGAAGATCAGCCCTGTGCTAACATCTGCCAATCCTCCTCTTTTTTTTCCTTTGCTGACGAAGACTGGCCCTGGGCTAACATCCATGCCCATCTTCCTCCACTTTATGTGCGATGCCGCCACAGCATGGCTTGCCAAGCGGTGTGTCGGTGCGCACCTGGGATCCGAACTGGCGAACCCCGGGCCACCGCAGCGGAGCATGCGCACTTAACCACTTGAGCCACTGGGCCGGCCCTGTTTAGCTTTTTTTATGCTATTTTTCCTTATCATTTATTACTCATTTTGTTTTCAAATTGCTTAAGTATTATAGTTTCTCTTGAAAATATGGACACGGATAAGACCATCACCTACCTGCTCAAAGCTCCCATTCATACTCAAGGTGTTTATCTTTTTAGCCTTTTATCTTTTGTGCATACATATATTTAGTTTTGTTGTTTATTTTTTTGAATTGGGACCATATTCTACATTCTATTTTGTAACTTACATTTTTATTTGATATGTTATGAATTTTTTTCTTTATTTTTCTACAACATAATTTTGATGATCTGCATGATGATAGCCTGTCCTAAAGGTTGTTCCCAATTTTTCAGCATTTTAAGCAACTCTGTGACTATCCCTTTATATTCATTCATTGTGAATGTTTCTGTTTCCGCTTATTTCCTTAGGGTAAATTTTGGTACACTTTTTGTGTGTGTGTGTGTGAGGAAGATTAGCCCTGAGCTAACATCCATTGCCAATCCTCCTCTTTTTGCTGAGGAAGATTGGCCCTGGGCAAACATCCGTGCCCACCTTCCTCTACTTGATATGTGTGACGCCTGCCACAGCATGGCTTGATAAGCAGTGCGTGGGTCCACACCCAGGATCTGAACCTGCAAACCCCAGGCCGCCTAAGCGGAATGTGTGAACTTAACCACTACACCACCAGGCCAGGCCCTTGATACACATTTTTAAAAACACTTAATACATATTTCCAAAACACCTTCTAGAAAGGTATTTTTATCTATGTGCCTTTCAACAGTATATGAGAATGCTTTTTTTCCATACTCTGAGCAATATTTGCCTTTTAACCTTTTTTCCATACTCTCTTTTTGCCTCTTAATCTTTGCTAATTCAATAAGTCAAAATTAGGGTCTCATTTTAATTTTTATTTCTGATTATTAATGATCATGAATATTTTTTGATATATATTAGCTATTTATATTTCTTTCTTGGTGAATTCGTTATTCATGTTCTTTCTCCATTTTCTCTTGCTCTTTGCCTTTTGATTTATTAATTTATAAGAATTGTTTTGAATATGGTGAAGTATTTGAGTACAGTATAAATATTTCCCCAGTGTTGTTTTTGACTTTTTGTTTATGGGTATGGGTTTTTGTTTGTTTATTTTATGTTGGGGAGTTTTAAATTTTATAATTGTCAAATAGCTCAGTCTTGAAACAGCTTTAAATAAATTTAAATGGTTATTTAAGCTTAAATGCTTAAATTAATGTGCTTAAAAAGTCTTCCCCACTTTTCAACCATGCAATCTTATAAATATTCTGAATTATTTTCTTTTCATTCTTTTATGGTTTCTTCACGCCAACTGCATCCAGCAGGGTTCTTCTGGCCTAATATCATTATTAATTTTCTGTTTTTAATTTAGTTTTTATTTTTATCAAAGTTATACATGCACATAATTTAAAGAGCCAAATCATTCTGTTAGATTTATGAAAAATCGCATTTCCTAATTCCCCCCACCGTCCAGTTTTCCCACCCCCAGAAAGAATTACTTTAAACTCTTTATGCTATTTCTTTTGGTATTTATAGCTATGTCTAAATGGCAGTAGTTGTAATTTCTTGATTTTTTTCCTATTTTAGTAATTATCTGTTCTTACTATGGAAGATGAGCATTTATCTTATTTCACTTGCCCTCATAATCACCACATATGCAGCTTCCTGTCCTCCCATCTTCCCAATGTGCCATGTCATACTTGGGTTAGATTAGTATTCAGTGTTTATTGTGACTTATGTAAATGCTAAGTTACAGCTCAGCCACGTAGTATGCTGCTTATTACTATTTCGTTCTTGCACAATTTTTATTTTCCCTGAAGGTAAAAATTATCTCTTTATTTGATTCTTATTTTTCTATATATATATTACAGCTTCAAAATTTACCCTGGTTGTTTAAATGTCCTCTTGTTGTGTTCAAGCACATCAGTTTCATCTTCTCAGAGCCATTTCTCTGGGGATCTTCTGTCCCGCTCCTCTCTGGCCATTTGCTCTTCCCTCCTAGTACACAGTTGCCATATGTGATCTCCCTTCATCACGCTGACAAATTTCTTTCCTTCTTTGTTGAATCAAGTCTCCTTATTGGTGGATCCCATGTACCTCTCTGGGAGCTTCTGAGAAAGAGTGAATGATAAGTGAATTTTGAGACTTTGTCTGAAATATTTTTAGTCTTCTCTCATTCTTGAGTAATAGTTTGTCTGGGTTTGAGATTCTGGGTTAGAAATCATTTTCCCACAGAATTTTGAAGCTGGTGGTCCCTTGTCTTCTAGCTTCCAGGATTGTTGTTGAGAAGTTCAGAGCCCTTGTGATTCTTGGTCTGTATTTGTGACCTGTTTTTTCTATTTAGAAGCTTTGATATATCCTCTTTGTCCCAGTGCTGTGAAATTTTACCATGAACTGTTTTTTGTGTGGGATCCATTGAATCGGATACTAAGTAGGTCTTTCCCATCTGAAATCTAACTTCCTTCAGTTCTGGGGAATTTTTTTGTGTTTATCTTTCATTGTTTCTTTTTGTTTTGTTTTCTCTTTGTGGAGCTCCTGTTATTTGTATGTCATACCTTCTGGACTGATCACCTAATTTTCTCTTTTCTCTGCTTTCCATCTCATTATATTTTGCTATACCTTCTGATAGAATTCCTTTACTCTATCTTCCAATTTTAACCACTAGGTTTTCATTGTATAATTATATTTTTAATTTTCTAGAACATTTTATTCTCTAATTTTTCAATTTTTATAGAATTCAGCCAGTTATTTCACAGGTGCAGTGTCTTGTCTTTCTGAGATTAATCATTATAGATTTTTTTTTTTTTTTTTTTTTTTTACCTTCCTACAGTGTCTATTTTCTCCAAGTCAAATTTTTTCTTTTTGTTTGTTTCTATCTTTGCCTTTCATATTAGAATTCTGGGTAGGCTTTTTTTTTTTTTTTTTTGTCTTTCAGCACTTTAAAGTGTTACTCCACTGTGTTCTGGGCCCCATGGTTTCTGATATGAAGTTCTGCAATCATTTAAGTTGCTGTTCCCCTGTGTGTGATGTGTTGTTTTACTCTGTCTAAAAGATTTTCTTTTAATTTTTGATTTTCAGCAGTTTTACTGTAATGTGGAATTCATCCTGTGCAGAGTTCACTGAGCTTCTTAAATTTGTTAAATGTATATCTTTCATCAAATTTCGGAAGCTTTTGGTCAATATTTCTTCAATTTCTTTTTTTCTTTTGCCCTCTTCTCTTGTTTCTTTGTGAGAGTCCAATTACCTGTATGTTTGATCTTTTGTTATTGTCCCACAAGTCCATAGGCTTTGCTCTTTACTTTTTCTCTCTCTCCTTTTGTTTTGATTTATCTGTCTTCAGGTTCTCTTACTCATTTCTCTGTCATTTCCATCATGCTTATTAAGCTCATCCAATGCTAACTTTATTTTATTTATTTATTTATTTTTGTGAGGAAGATCAGCCCTGAGCTAACATCCATGCCAGTCCTCCTCTTTTTGCTGAGGAAGACCGGCTCTGAGCTAACATCTATTGCCAATCCTCCTCCTTTTTTTTTTTCCCCCCTTTTTCTCCCCCAAAGCCCCAGTAGATAGTTGTATGTCATAGTTGCACATCCTTCTAGTTGCTGTATGTGGGACACCGCCTCAGCATGGCCAGACAAGCAGTGCATTGGTGCACGCACGGGATCCGAACCCGGGCCGCCAGTAGCGGAGCGCATGCACTTAACTGCTAAGCCACAGGGCTGGCCCCGCTAGCTTTATTTTAGAGATTGTGTTTTAGTTTTAAGATGTCCATTTGATTCTTAGTTTGATGTTTCTCTGCTGTGATTTCCGATCTTTTCATTTCATTATGTACATTCCTTCACTTCATTGAGCATAATTACAATAGCTGTTTTAAAGTTCTTGTCTGATAATTATAACATTTTAGATTTGACATCAGTTGATTGTCTTTTCCCTTGAAAATGGGTCACATTTTTCTTGTTTCCTTGTATCTTACATAATTTTGGTTTTCCCCTGGACATTGTGCATATTTTGTTGTGGAGATTCAAGATTCTGTTACATTGCTGTGAAGATGTTGATGGTTTTTATTTGGAGGCAGTTAACTAGGTAAGACTCAAGCTGCAAATTCTGTCCATGTCTCTGGTAGGTAGCAGCTCCAATCTTGGCTCAGACTACTTGTAGTCTGCCCCAAGCATGTGTGAGTCAGAGGTCAGCTGGAGACTTAGATAGAGTTCATACCCAGAGTTTGGGGTTCACCATCTCTGTCTACTTTCTAGAGATCTCTTCTCACCTTCTGCAGAGGTTACCGTAGACTCCTTCCCCTGGTTCCTCTGGTCAGAAAGACAGCGGCTTTTTATCAGATTTGTGGCTGCCCTGCACCTCTGCTGCCATAACTATGGCTTTGTCTCTGGCGAAAACCACAAGTTTCTGTTCCTCTCCAAAATCTGCCTGCTTTCCTTAACTTTCCAGTGCCCTCAGATAGATTTTTTTGTTCATTTCTTTTGTTTTTTGTATGTTGTGGTTGTTTTGTTAGAGGGTTGGTGTGTTATGACCTCGCCCTGCCATACCAGAAGCAGAGCCTCTTTGTTTCAGATCAGAGGCTTTCCTCAGATGTCTGGTCTTAGGCTGTCAGATGATGGGCACTCTTGAGCCGATTAGAAGCTCTGGGTACGTGGGCTAAGCTTATTGACTCTGGACTTTACTCTCCATGTATGAACACTATCCATCTAGCTCGACTATTTCATTGGGGAACCTCCAATGTTAGTAATTTTGGGTGTTTCTCTTCCTCTCTCTTGTCTAAATGGATGGGAACTTGATTATTGTGGGGAAGGGGTGGAGAGAAGTAGGGAGGTCTCAATATCTCTGCTCTCTTCCCTTTTTTCAGTATAGTACCTCTGTCTTTAACTGGGATTGGTATCTCCTAGGGCAGAGCGGGATACAGATCTTCTTTTTCACCCTCTCAAGGCTGAGGTGGGTGATCTATAAGCTAACTGATACTTCCACAAATATTCAGCCAGTTTCTGGTTTTTAGACTGCATCCCTACGTTCAGGGGTACCAGGTGCCACCAGTGCCTGATTCCTTTGGATATTCTGCAGTATTGAATTAGGTTATTTCTCACCTGTGATTCTGCAAATCAAATACCACTTGGCCTACTTTCCAGCTTCCAGAATTTTGTTATGACTTCTCCTGTTGTATTGGTGGGTTTATTTGGAGGAGGGCATTATTATGCATTTTAAGAAATCCTTTTACTGTCATTTTATTAGAGGTTTGGGGAGATAAAAGAATTAAATGTGCATAATAATTCATTATATTTAACTGAATTTCTTTGATTTTTTTTACATTTCCGTCTTCAGTCCTTCTGTAATTTTGGTAAATGGCATATAATGGGGGGTCTAATTTAATTTATTTACAAATATGTCTGATTTTCTATTTATTAAATAGTTCATCTTTTCCCCCCTTCGTTTAAAACACTATCCATAAAATATACTGAGATATGTTTGCTAAGAGTGTCTCTAACCTTTCAGTTTTGGTCAATATTTCCATTCCTTTGCTCCTATGTTATTGTAGGTGAACTTCAGAATTATTCAGAATTATTCTTTTTTAATCTATCCTTGATTATTCCAGTCCCTCACTACCAAAAAAAAATTATATGTACATATGTATGTGTATACACCCACACATTTACATATTTGTATTTCTCTCTATATGCATGTATCCATTTGTTGGGATTTTAGTTGGTTTTTACACATTTAGTAGGGTGGGATTGACGTCTTTGCAAAATTGAAGAACGTGATATTCACCGCACTTATTCAGTACTTCTATATACACTGTTGATTCAGTAAATATTTATAAAGTGCCTACATTGTGCTAGAACCTCTGTAGTTATTGGGGACATGGTGAACAAAACAACATGGCCCCTAGTGTTATGTTGCCAAGTCCTGCATATTTCTTATTGAGTTTAATCCCAAGTATTTTATATGTTTATGGCTATCGTGGATGGGTTTTTTTTGGCTCTTTATGTTTTCCAGCTGGTTATTGCTGGGAGACAAGAAAGTTGTTCGTTTCCCTTCAGGCCTTCTGAGGTCAACATCTTCTGTTGTGCCAAAAACGTGTCACTCCACCCGTCCCTCCCCAAACAAAGCACACAGAGGCTTTCCAGAATGCCACCTGCTTCTCATTGATGTTTGACAGCAACTCAGAATTACAGTTTGATGAGCCACATCAACGCTAGGGATTTTGTTCAAAATATAGTTGATGGAGAGGGTTAATTGCTGCACTGATGTTTGATGTGGAAAATGTTATGATGTCTGATTTCTTCATTCAGACTTGCTAGCTCTCACGATTTTCTTTTTTCTTGAGCCTTGTTGCCACTCCAGCTGTCAGTTTGGTTTTATTCCCATTTAATTTCATGCCATACTCTCATACGTGAGGGCATAGCCAGAGGATCTGGCTCAGAAGTGAGAGGGGTGAGGCACAATGTAAAAGAACTCAAATAATTGGATGGATTTTTGTTGTAGTTTTGTGTTCTTCAAGAGCACTCCCTCAAAATGGAACAAGTGATAGAAATGAGAATTAATGTTTCAGTCATCCTGCACAATTTCTAAAACTATTGTCATAGCTGACAAAACAGTATCTAATTTTATGGGAATTTTTTCCCTAGGTGATGGCCGAGTTATGTCATCACTATTTATTGATTTCTTTTCTTCCTCAAGGCTGTGCTAAGTCCCTGCCTTGCTCAGATCCGTGGGCATCTAGCTCCTCTCTGACAGCTAGGGTGTCTTATCAAAGAACCTTAAGTCCTCTGTGCCTGCAGCGTTAATCGTTCACGTGTGATGGTGGGAGTGGTGGCAGCTATTGTTTAATTGAATCTCAACGCTGTCTCCTGACTCCAAATCCTGTGCTTCTTCCACTGCATCACATACATGGTCAAACTTCTGTGAGTCACCCGGTACAGATTCTTGGTGCACTGAGTTATCAAAGTCATTTTGATACTTTCTTCTTTCACTTCCTACTGGAGTTACAAATTTCCTAAATTTACTAGTGTCTCTTATTTATCTTTAATTTTTTCTTTTAAGCTTTTAGGGAAATCTTTTTGTCTTACTGCATGGAAATGTAGGGTACAATATGAAGGCCATATAGCAAACTGGTTAAGAATGTAGACTTTGAGTCAAATGGATCTGAGTTCAACTTACCTGCTAGGTGATTGAGCAAGTTATTTTGTTGGGGGGGGGGGTTGTTTTTGAAGTTTCCTCAAGTGTAAAATGGGGATGATGATAATGAAACAACCTCATAGGATTATTGTGAGAAGTGTATGTGATGATGCGTGTACAGCATGTATCATGGCGCCTGGCACAGAGCGTGACACTTAAGAGCTTGCTGCTAATATTACTGCTGTGGCTATTGTTAATAATAATGATAATGACATCTAATTGCTTCATGATTTTATAGAATTCGGTAATATAATGCTTAGCTTTTATCCTATGACTCAAGATCTTCTTGATCTGCCTTCATGACAGTCCTGTTACCACCACCCGTTTTATTTGCTACTCCAGTTGCATTTATTATTCTTAAGTTTATTACATTTAGAAAGAAAAAGAAAGGAGAAATCTACCCCTGTAATTCCAGGTATGGGTACATTGTAGCTTTGTAAAAGGAAGACAGTATTTTCAGACTTGGTTCTTTGCTTTGTATGTGTCTCTCATGAGTCTGAATTGGTCTGGTTTCTCTACGTGTATTTCCTTGGGTGGTTTCTTTACATGGATTTTCCTTTTCCTCAAGAAAGTTGGGATTATTTTGCCAAACTTAGTTTTCTAGAGCCATCCACACACAGAGTCATCTACCCCAAGTGTCTATCCTTATTCTCTTACCAATTATTTGTCTGAATTTGTAGAGATCTGATTTCCCAAATTCTGGGCTCTACTGATAAGCTTTTTGTCAAGATTTGTGTTCTTAGCTATTGTCGGTTCTAGGATGACTTGGTCCTTTTCTCACAAAGTTCCTGTTACTTCTACTTTATCAACCAGTTCTTGCTTGTTGGTCAAAATTGGGCCCAGGGTAACATCTGCTTGTTAATTCATTCATTGTGAGGGGGTAAATAAGAGACTAAAAACACTCTCAGTGGCTGTCCAGATTGCTACTCTATTTTACTTCTGTGTTAATTCCGTGATCTTCATCATAAAGGTGCCCTCTTGTTTTCTAATTGGATGGACAGATAGTAACATGCTCCCATAGCAGTCTCATTTCTTATTCTCTTTCATTTTACCCTCTCCTCCACCATGCTTTCTGCCTTTATTTCTTAGCTTTCCACACAGGTCTATGCCTTCTTAATTATATTCAGCGTTACCTCCTCACTTTATTTTCCTTTAAAAATTCTTCAGTTTTTTTTCTCACTCCCCCTTTCCCCGACACAGCTCAAAAACCTTTCCTGTGATTTATCCTACTTGCTTGGCAGTATACTGCCCAGAAGACCTTGGTTTTAGCTATGAACTTGGAGGTTTTCCTGTGCCCCCTGAAGCTTTGAGGAACTGTCAGGCTAGACATGACCAGCCCAGACACAAAAGGACTGCCTGTCAGTATAGTCTTCTTCCTGTTTTCAGTTTACCCAAAGGCAGCTAGAGACTGATTGAACTCGGGTTCCTTGTTACGAGCATCACTGAAAGTAGATGGTTGAGGCTTTTATTCGCTTTTCCTGGTTTTATGATTAGATTCAGTGCAAGTAAAAACTGGGAAATACTTGAGAATCAGTTGCTTGGGCATTGGGGACTGATATTTTATGTTTACAGTTCTTCTAGTCCTCCTTAGTTTGTGGCTGGTTTTTTGTTTTGGTTTGGTTTCTGTTTGTTTTGAGAGGGGGCCATTTTGCAATGCAGCTTTAGGTGTCTGCCCTGCTGCGTATGTAGAGGGGGGGATTCCTTCTAGACTGCTGACATTTGGTCCAAATTTAGAAGTGAGGGATTTAAGGCCGTCAGTCAACAGCTTCCTGCATTGTTTGCTGTTCTCCATTGAAGTCATGATTAACGCCTGGGCTTTCGTTCGTTTGGGTCCCCTCAGATACACCTATGAGCGAATTGATGGGCGAGTACGGGGAAACCTGCGCCAGGCAGCCATCGACCGGTTCTGTAAGCCAGACTCAGACCGCTTTGTCTTTCTTCTGTGCACCAGAGCGGGAGGCCTGGGGATCAATCTCACAGCTGCTGATACCTGCATCATATTTGATTCAGACTGGAACCCACAAAATGACTTGCAGGTAACCATTAGGATGATTGCTGTTTGCCTTAGCTCCCCCTAAACCCAAGAACATCATGACAAAGCCTGGCTTGGCTATAGAGTGTCTGCCATGCACCATGCTATGATGTCAGCCAGATGGCAGGCTTAGGGCCTCAGGCAGGGGGTGCAACTGAATGAAAAGTAAGTGTCAACCCTTCCCACTAATCCGAGAGTAGTTCTTTCCTTTTACTTTAAATCAAATAGTATTTCACAGTGGTAGCCTCCAAATATAGACTATAACTCTTTATTATTATCAGACATAAAGATATTGAGCTTGACTAGTTCTCTAATTCTTGATTTATAGATTAATTCTGGCATTTTCACTGGTTTGTTAGATGGTCATACGTCATATACAGTAAATGAGATAGAGGGTGGGAAAGTTCCATGGTGTGGTGGGGTGACAGGGGCGCCCTCACTGCTTCATTTGCTCTCCACTTAATGCAGCATATTAGAGTTTGTATGTGCCCAGTTAAGTGCATTTGCAGATTACATTTTCTGGTTTTAACCAAACGAAATAATGGTGTTTTTAAAAGATTTTTACAAGATTGGAGTTAATACATTTGAAAAAGCAAGCATAAACAAACAAGACAATGGCAGAGCTAACACTTCTGGTTCAGAGCTCTTCATCAACCCTGTTTGAAAGTAAAAACAATGACATTCTGGCCAGATTGGACAATAGGTCAGCCAGGAAGATTCTGACTTGTTAAGACTAGAATACAGATTTACATCTATTCTCATTAACGATGAACTTCATCCTAAGTGTGTATTGTATCTTGGGATATTTACTAATACTCCGAGTGTGAGTGTGTGGTGGGGAGGGTGGTGGGTGCCCCAAAACATTTTTCATGATACGGTGATTGATGAAAGAAGTTTGGAGGCTGCTGTTTCACAAAACTGAAGAACTGCCCCAGGGGATACTGCAAGGGAAGAAATGCAGGGAAGGGAGCTAAGCTGATGGGTCTCTGGGCTTCCTCCCTACCCACCACTTCACACAGTCGTTCTGCTTTGACTTTTTCATTTAATGAGTTTCCAAATAACATTTTATTTGAAAAAATCAGTCTACTAGTTGAAAAACCAATGTTTTACATTATTAAATTGGTAACGGTTGACTAAAACTCAGGAAAAAAATCATTGTAAAACAAATTGTGTGGCACTGTGTTCAAATCCAACTTCAAAGAAAATCGATACATGTGACTAGCTCGCCATCTTTCTGCCTTCTACTGGTGATGGGATATTTGCATCAAAGATGAGTTGCTAGGTATAATGAGTAACCAGTTTTTAAAGGAGTTAACATACTCAATGCCAAAATAATAATAATAAGTGAAAACTAATATTTGATCAGGTCACTAGCAAGAACCTAATTAGGATAGTGATACAGATCAAGGGATGGGAAACTATTGCCCGTGCCCTGGCTGCCTGTTTTTTAAATAGTTTTACTGGAGTACAGCCACACCCATTCATATACGTATTATTTGTGGTTGATTTCAGGTTATGGTGGCAGAGTTGAGTATTGCAACAGAGACCTCATAGCCCATAACGTCTAAAATATTTACTATTCTAGAAGAAGTTTGCCAACCCCAATACAGATGATTTCTTAAGTCTTCGACAACTGTAAAGTTCTGTGCTCCTTTGCAGTACCCACCTGACTGTGAGGGTTGGTACCTGGGAGAATGATAGTACAAGAAACCAAAATTGGGTGGCCATTTTGAGACCATGTTAGCTGGGCATACCTGAAGGAATTTCCAAGGAACAAAATTGAAAGCATAGAGCTGGCATTTAGAGAGACGTCATGGCCAGAGGCAAAGATTTTAGATTCACCTAGTGAAATCTAGACATTGAATAGGTACAATGCCAAGAATTGGAAAGGGCAAGAATGAGAATGCTGAAGCCTGATGGAGAGGGTGAAGTCATCTGAGGTGATTGATTTGTATGTGTAGCAGCCAGAAGGGTGGGTGGGGCTGCCTAGAATTGGGGTCTGGGGAAAAGGGAGAAGCTTTGGAAAAGCTATTTTTAATGTCCACTGCTGGGGAACTGGCAAGAGATGGATAAAGGAACAGCAGTGAAGTCCAGACTGAAATTGGATAGTGTGAGGTCTTTTAGTATGAACTTCCTCTAATGCTGAAGCTGACTGAAGACACAAAGAGCACCAGTACTACGGGCGGTCCAGGGTGAGAACTTGTACTGAGAATGTAGCAGGAGGTAAATGAGTGAGGGCATCAGTGATAATGCCAGCCCCAGCTCCAAGTTAGAGTTAGAATTCCTCAACTTGTGGTCTTCCAGACTGGCTTCTGCTTCTCTTTCTAGATCTACTGGTTTCTGCTGCTTAGGTTATTTTTATTTAAAGTTTTGTGACTTAGAAGGAACTGTCCTTTATTTTTGAAATATCTGACCAAACTGGGTAGAAATGAAAGAATTGGGAAGAGTAGAGTAATTTCAGGGCAGGGAATCGATCATTGGTTATTGGGGAGTGGGATTGGTGGGCTGTAAAGAAGATATGATAGAAAAAGGAAAGTCCAAGTTCTAAGTCGTCCACAGAGATGGAGCAAGGTTCTGTGCTTGTTTGGCATGGGGAGGAGGGCCCAGGGGCTGGAGACTACCCACAGAATGATGCACACTCAACACACACACTCTCCTTGGCATTTGCCTTTGTGTCCACATGTTATAAATATGATGTGGAAGAGAGAGTCTGGTGTCTGGGACCCTGAGACCATCATGTGAGTCACAGGACTGCAGCTAAATCAGCTGTGAAAATCAGTGAAATGTGTTCCTAACTCCACCTGGTAGAAAACTTAACCAGATTGTTCCCTGGTACTATCCTTGCTAGTTAGGTCATGTTAACTTACACATAGTTGTTCACATATATACACATACTCTCATATTTTTTGTAAATGAGTGAACGCTTTCATTTATCTGTAGTTATTTAAGGTTATTGAAGACACAATTTCTTCTTTTTTTTAAATGACTGATTTCTTTTCTTTCTTTCTTTCTTTTTTTTTTTTTAATGGAAGATCAGCCCTGAGCTAACATCCATGCCAATCCTCTTTTTGCTCAGGAAGACCGGCCCTGAGCTAACATCTATTGCCAATCCTCCTTTTTTTTTTTTCCCCCTTGTTCTCCCCAAAGCCCCAGTAGATAGTTGTATGTCATAGTTGCACATCCTTCTAGTTGCTGTATGTGGGACGCTGCCTCAGCATAGCCGGACAAGCGATGCATCTGTGCGCGCCCGGGATCCAAACTCGGGCCGCCAGTAGCGGAGCGCGCGCACTTAACTGCTAAGCCACGGGGCCGGCCCCCCATGATTTCTTTTATGACAGAAGATGATCGTATTTCCTTTGGAAGATGGTCTTGGCAAAGAACATTTATCTGTGAGTGGATTGAGGTGCATACTGCCTGATATAAAAGTCAGGGCCATGGAAAAGAGAGTCCCATTGTGAACAGCGTCTTTTTTTTTTTTTTTTTTTTTTAATTTAATTTTATTTTTTTCCCCCAAAGCCCCAGTAGATAGTTGTATGTCATAGCTGCACATCCCTCTAGTTGCTGTATGTGGGACGCGGCCTCAGCATGGCCGGAGAAGCAGTGCATCAGTGCGCGCCCGGGATCCGAACCCGGGCCGCCAGCTGCGGAGCACGCGCACTTAACCGCTAAGCCACGGGGCTGGCCCTGAACAGCGTCTTTTTAACCCCATACCCTAGTGGAATTTTAGCATCGCTCCAGAGATACAAGTTCAGTTGATAAAAAATGTGAATGTTCACTCTGGTCTCAAACAGCCTGGAAAGATCTGGTGCAGTCCATGGTTACCCCAGTCAGGACAGTATGGGAAGCAGTGACAGTGCTGTTTCTTGACTGATTCTAGGCAGACCCCCTCAGAGCCTTGAAGGTGAAGCCAACATGATTGGTGGATGCTGGGCTCAGCTTAGTAGGCCTAAGTCCCTAAGGCAGGCCTGCAGACAAACCAGCTTCCATGGCTGGAGAACAGAGCTCCATTCTCTGAAAAGTCAGCTGGAAGTCAGAGAACAGTGTTACCTTTTCTGGTGCATTTTTGTTATTATTGTTAAAAATTCATCCATTCAGCCCTCTCTTCTGATCATTTTACAGGGGTTTTCTGTGCTTTGGGGATAGAATTAGAGGCTTAGGACTTGCTAGAGATATATTTTTTAAATCTAGGTCTTCATAAAACAAATGACATTGAATGTCATATGCTATTTCCTTTGGTCTTGTTAGAGTCTGAGGAGTTCAATAAATTATATCCCTCTCCCATGTCTAGATCTGAACCAATTAAGAAATAGACTCAGGAGTGCAATGAAGGATCAAAACATCAGCTTTAATAAAAGGTGGATTGGATTATACAGCTCGACCTGTAGCCAGAATTAGGTTTCCTAAGACTCTTGCACATGTGCACACCCTCATCCCAAGGTTAACCTTACCCACCCAGAACTACTTGCGGTCGTCTGCAGAGCAGAGGCTGCCCTGGTAAGCCTGCCAGTGACAGAGAAGACTCTCTGCTCATCCTCAGCTCAGGTAAGGGGATGGGGCGAGTCTACAGAAGCTCAGACCATGTCTCAGATTTCACTGATCAGGTCAGTCTGTCCTCTGGAATAGAGAGAGGAAGGAGGATAGAGACAGTTAGAGAGACAGACTCTGTTATGTTCCTACCTGGAAGCAGATATTTCTTTCTGGAAATATGTGGATAGGGAACTAAGACTCCTGCTGTAGTGTCTGTTCTGTCGGCCTAGCAACACTTTCCCCTTCCCAAATCCTCCTCCTCCCCCTTTCCTGAAAAGTGAAGGCACAAGTTCATTAGGATCCAGGATAGGAACTGGGCACTACTTAGGGATAACGAGAGAATCGAGTTAGTAGTGAAGGACCTCAATAATATTTTCATTTATTTGGACCATCAGAGGTAAACCAACTTTAGTTTCCTTTAACAGCAAGATCTTACCCAAAGGCATCAGGTAAATGCCACATTCTCTGTCAAACCTCAAATGTGTCTGTTAGCATCAATGTGTGTAAAAAAATCGAGAGTGTAAATTCACCTTTTGTCTCCTTCACTCAGGAGGCTCAGCTGTGATTCAGTCCTGGTACGTCACCTACAGTGGCTTTTGTCCAGGTTTCCTGTAATACCTGTGACACCTGAGGTTAAGAAATGGCAAAGAGTGTTGACAGTGCCCTGAGAAGGAAAAAGAGCAGTGAGAAACTGGCTTCTTTTCTTCTTATTTGGAGAAAGCCGGCATTGCTGCTGGTTCTGAGGGCAGAGACGGGCCTCTTGGGAACAGCATGGTACCATGCCTCCCCTCACAGAGGCCACAAGCCCCTTGCTCTTTCTTTGCTCACTGACATCTCTGATTCTTCTTCTCTGGGGAGCTTTTTGCTTTTTTGAGGTAAGAGTTCCTGTTGATAAGGTCCTTGCAGGGAGAGTTCAGAAAGC
Organism: Diceros bicornis minor; assembly: GCF_020826845.1. Lineage (NCBI taxonomy): Eukaryota > Metazoa > Chordata > Mammalia > Perissodactyla > Rhinocerotidae > Diceros > Diceros bicornis. The sequence continues at coordinate 19,149,683 of NC_080758.1, forward strand.
CTGGGAGCAGGTGTACTGGCAGAGAGCACAGCCACAGGGTAATGCAGCTGCTGCATGTCCGAAGGATTTTGGAAGGGAGGTGGGCGTCCAGCTTGAGGAGCCAGAGCCTCTTCCGTGACCCCTGGAAAACAGGCCTCCGGGGGCCTGACACACTGCTCTGAGAAAGGAGAGGTGCTGGTCCCCTTTGCCACTTCCTCTGCCACCACCATCTTTCTAGCTCCACCTCTTTGTTGACAGTCTGTGTGCCTGGAGCTTGGAGGACTAGGCTCTACTGAGTTCACTTTTCTTTGCTAGAAGCAAACAAGAATTTGTGAGTGCTCTGTTACACAGTCCAGTCATGCAGTGTATATTTGTTGAAAACCAGAGTGTACTGGGCACTATTTAAAGTTTTGGAAACACAGCAGTGAACAAGACAGATAGTTTGTGCACTCATGGATCTTTCATTATAGTGGGATAGAGAGACAATAAACAAGGAAAAATAAATGAAATAGTTATCGATAGCAATACTTACTACAAAGAAATAAAATAGGATAAGAATGATGGGGATTGGGTGCCTGGATTGAGAGAATAGTCTAGGAAGCCTTCTTTAAGAAGATGGCATATGAGCAAAGATTTAAACGAAGGGAAGGATCTTAAATTATGAGATCAGAAAGAAGAATGTTCCAGATAGAGGGAACAAAAAAATGTGACCACGCAGAGTGGGAATGAGTGTATGTGTCACACCTGAAGCATAGATGGGACGTGCACTTACTGTACAGCACAGCCCCAAAGAAGGTGACCCAAGGTTCTTTTCAGTGCTTTCCCGCCTCTCTTCAATGCCCTCTCTTTTTCACTCCCTGCTCCTTTTTTTCTGCTGTCCAAAAGCACCCTTTTCCCATGCTGTCAACTCCTCTCCTTCCTGTTCTTAGCCAGCTCTTGACTGACTTTGGACATGTTTATTGAGCGCTAGGCCCTAGAGAAACAAACGTTAAGACTGGTTTGGGGTGATTAACTGAATCACACAATAGCAAAACAGATATTTGTGCTATTTCCCAAAGATGTTTACATTTTGAGATGATACCTTACCCCAAGGAATAAACCTGGAGCTGGACATGTCAGGTTCCAGACGTAGGCCTACAGAGGAGATGGTTGAGGGAGGCCAGCTTCCCAGTGCTCCCTGATGCCTACTGCACACATAGCCCCTGATTCCTCTTCTGCACGAGTAGGCGGGCTGCCGATGCAGATTTTTAGAGTGCCGGGAGAAATGTAAAGATGCTGAGCTTGAAATAAAATACTTGTGCATAGAAAATGGGCTTGGCAACTATATCAGCATGCTAAAAGTTGTTGGGTTCAGATGGGACTGTAGGTAATTTTTTTTAACCTCTCCAATTATGTGCGTTTTCATTGAGGAACAAGTGGTATTTTAAAGTATTAAAGACAATATACTTTTTAAATGTAATAGAGCTAATGATTTGGAAAAGTAGTATAAGAGTCAAGAGAGGAATCAACATTATGCTTGATTCTTTGTACCAGCTATTTAGTTTTCATGTGATTGTAAAGATGTGGTGTAAGGTTTTGCCAAGTTCTGGACTTGAAATTGACAGTAGTAAATTCAGCACTAGAATCAATTTGAAATCTGTCACTGTTTGGGCAACTAAGCCACTGCCCCTTTTCTTCCCATTGTAATCACTGGGATCTGTACCTGTTTTGTTTTGTTTGTTTCCTGAACATCACTACTTGCTTCCCTTACACCTTTGTTCCCTTCAATGTATTAAAAAGTAAAAAACAAATTATGAGCCTGCACATTGTGCAGGAGAGCGTTAGAGCTCTATAATTTTCCATTGGGGGGGTATCACCACGCCCCCTACTTGTGGCCTACCTCAAAGGTTCTGTATTTATACCTTTGCTGGTGTATCTTTTTTGAACTTCATCTCAGTTGCTGCCCTGGTTCTGAATGTTTCTTTCTCTGCCGTATTTTTGTGTGTGTGAGTTCTGATTAGGAAAATAAGGAATGTATAATTAACTGTTCGAGATTTGACTGTAAAATGACAAGTCTCTTAAATGTGCCAGAACTCATCCTGTTATCTTTCAGGTGAGTCATCTTGGGAGAGTGTATGTTTATCTCCCAGTAGCATTTAGCCGCTTGTGACAGTGGCCCCCCCAAAGAGAGGTTTGTTTTCTCAGTTAATGAGAAGTCCAGAGGTGGGTAGTCCAGGACCAGTGAGGTGGCTTCACAGTGTTGTCAGTCCTGGGTTCCTCTGTCTTTCTGCTCCACCAACCTCAGTGAGTATGGTTTACATCCCCTTGGTTCTAAGATGGATACTTCAGACCCCAGGAAAGCAGAACTTTCCTAGATATCCCTGATAGACTTCTGCTTCCTCTCATTGTCCAGAGCTGCACTACCTCGCCAACCCTGCGAGGTTGGAAATGGTTTCAGTTGAACGAGTGGCTGCCCTATACAAGAATCAGGGTTCTGGTGGTGAGGGAGAAAGGGAAAGTGGACACCAAGAAGGTGATTAGCAGGCTCTGCAGCGCTCCTCTCTTAGGCCTTTGCTCAGAACTTTTCTTACACTCCCTGTTATAGTTTACCCTCAATACCAGATGGGCCAGAAAAAGAAAATCACTTATGGCCATATATTAATACTGCTTCATAGGTTTCATACACCATACTGCTTACCTTGATCACTTCCTTTATTTACCAGAGTTATCCATCAAATCTTCTCCTAATAATAAAGATTAACTACCACTAAAGATACGGGAAGTACGTGTGACAACTAATTCTAATAGCCAAAGACTTAAACAACTTAGTTGTCCAGCAATAGAAGACTGATTGACTAAACCTTAGCATATTTAGCTTTGATAAAAGAATGAGGAATATCTCTACATACTGCTGCGGACTCCTCTCCTGAATATATTATTGGGTGAAAAAAAAATAAGGTAGAAAAAGTCTGTACAGTCATGCATCACATAACGGAGAAATGCATTGTTAGGCGATTTCATTTTTGTGCGAACATCACAGTGTACTTAAACATAGATGGTATAGCCTGCTACACACCTAGGCTATATGGTACTAATCTTATGGGACCACTGTTGTATATGCAGTCCATCAATGACTGAAATGTTCTGCGGTGCATGACAGTATAGTATGCTAGCATTTGTCTAAAAAAACTGTGTGTCTGTCTCTCTTGCTCCCTCCAAGAAAGATAAAACAAACAAACAGAAAACTTTATTTTTAAATGGTTACCTATAGAGAGAGTGAGGGAACAGGATGGATATGACAGGGATAGAAGCTAGTTTTCCCAGCTATGCCTTTGGAACCATCCTAAGTACTTTACAGCATTATAAAACAAAATTAATTTTTAAAAACTTTTTATTCTGAAATCATTTTTAACTTTAAAAAAGTTGGAAAAAAGTGCAGAGTTCTAGAACCTTTCACCCAGCCTCTCTTAATGTTAACATTTTATATAATCGTATAATTATTGAAAGAATTATTTATTTATTACAGAAAATTAACATTGTTATACAATACTCTTGTTTAATCTACAGACCTTATTCATATTCTTTTAGTTTCCTATAAGTGTTCTTTTTCTAGTCCAGGATCCAATCAAGGATCTCACATTAGAAGTCATGACTCCTTAGCCTCCTCAATCTGTGACAGCTCCTATATTTCCTTATCTTTCATGACCTTGACACTTTTGAAGGGTACTGACCAGCTGTTTTGTAGAATGTCCCTCAATTTGTGTTTGCCTGATACTTTCTCATGATCAGATTTGAGGTGTTATGCATTTTTGGCAAGCATATCATGGAAATGATGTTATGTCCTTCTCAGTGCATCATGTCAGGGGGTACATGATGTCAATACATCTTATTACTTGTGATGTTAACCTTGATTACTTGGTTGAGGTGGTGGCTGCTGGATTTCTCCACTGTAAAAAAGCTATGTTTACCTTTAAAATTAATCATTATCTTCAGGGGAGATATTTTGAGACTCTATAAATATCCTGTTTTTCATCATACTTTTGTCTATTAATTTTAGCATCCATCAATGGTTATCTCCTTCAGTAATTATTACCATGGTTTTTGGCTAATGGTAATTTTCTATTTCAGTCATTACTTCTACATTTATTAATTGGAATTCTACTGTAAAGAACAGCTGTCCTTTGTCCCCCCTTTATTTCTTTATGTATTATCAGTGTGGACTCCTGGATGTTTATTTTATGGGTTATAATTCATTACTCTCATTATTTATTTTGTTCAGATTTGGTCATTGGGAGGTCCTTCAGGTTGGCTCCTCTGTCCTTTTGACACACTCCCTTCAGCTTTTTAGCACTTCCTGATTTTGTGGCACCACAAGATGTTCAGGCTCACGTTGCATTTTTCCTGCCACTACCGTGGAATTGACAATTTCTCCAAAGATCCCAAGTTCATTTTATTTGAGAATGGCATTTAGAAACCAACATCTGGCTACTGGATATCTGGCCCATTGCTACTGGAGTGTTGTTACTTCTAGACTCTGAGCAGACAGAGCTAGGAAATACATGTATGTATACTAATACAAGCTCTCATAGCACACATCTGTATTCATTCTGTATCTGCCCATCCATAGTGAGATTTCTGAGTCCACTACAACACCACAGAATTCGTTCTAGCCTCCCCCTTGTCCGTATTTGTGGCTCCTTTCTCTGGCAGTGAGAAGCCTGGATCCCATCATGACACAATATATTTCCTCATTTGTTCAATCCTAGTATACACATAAAGTAGTTTCAGAATTGCTAACCCATATTCTGTGAAAAATAAATTTATCAGCATATAATATTGGTCTATAGTGTTTTTTGGTCATTAGCCTTAGAATATATGATCAAAATACCATTTTCCAAAGTTTCTTGGTTTAGTTTTTTTCTTTCCTACCCTCTTCAATGTGGTTAAATTAATGGGGGGAAATCAATCCCTGAAATTCAAAAACAAAATGAAATAGTTTAATCTAGCTGTATATCAAGTGGACAGCATGACCCTAAGAGAGAAATTATTTCAAATATCTATATGTAATATTTTTTACATTTTCATTTTGATATAATTTCAGTTTGCAACTCTGATATACCGTTTATCCAGATTCACCAATTGTTTACATTTTGCCCCATTTACTTTATCATTTTTGCCCTCTCTAACTCTGTATCTCTGAGTACATACATAGACATGTACATGAGCATGCACACACACACACACACACCATTTTTTATCTGAACCATTGAGAATAATTTGCCCCCTAAGTACTTTAGTGTGTATCTCCTAAGTGCAAGGACATTCTCTTATAACTGCAGTTCAGTTTTCAGAATCAGGAAATAAGAAAGAATGCTGTCTCCAATCCATAGTCCATATTCAAGTTTTATCATTTCTGTCAATGTCCTTTATAGCTATTATTCCCCCAGTCTAAGATCCAATCCAGGAGCACCCATTACATTTAGTTCTCATATCTCTTTAGTCTCTGATAATCTGGAAGAGTTTCTGGATCTTTCTTTTTCTTTCATAACCTTGATGTTTTTGAAGAGTACAGGCCAATTATTTATAAATTGCCCCTCAATTTATATTTGTCTGTATTTTCTCAGTATTGGGTTCAGGTTTAGTAGTACCACTGAATTGATATGTCCTTCTCAACGTAGCACATCAGGAGGAACATGATGTCTGTCTGTCTGATAATATTGACTTTGATATCTTGGTAAAGTCATGTCTGCCAGATTTCTCCATTATAAAATAGTTTTCCCTTTGAAATTAATAAGTAATTTTGGAGAGATACTTTGAGACTATGTAAATATCCTGTTCCATATCAAAGTTTCGCCCACTGGTTTTAGTTTCTATTAGTTATTTTTGCCTGAATCAGTCAGTCATCACTGTGATGGTTGCAAAGTGGTGATTTGCTAACTCTGTTACTCTACATTTGTTAGTTGTGTTCTACTATAAGGAAGAGTTTCTCCTTTTCTCCCATTGATTTATTTATGTCAGTGTGAAATCATGTGTTCCTTTTTTTCATTGAGTTATAATCCAGCACTATATTTATTTTGATGTTCAGATAGTCCTAGACTTAGCCAGTGGAAGCCTCTTCAAGTTTCAAGTGTTATTTTGATATGGCTCTGTCATTCTTTGAGTACTTCCTTACATCTGGCACAGCAATACATTTCAGGCTCATCCTATACTTTGTCTACCCCAGCCCTGGAATTGACCATTTCTCTAACATCCCTTGTGTTCTGTCTTAACGGAGAATGGTATTTAGAAACCAAGATCTGACAGTTTATGTTCTTTGCTACTGGGATGTCACTGCTTCTAGGCCCTCTCAGTGGATATAGCTAGAACACACAAACGGACGTGCACACACACACACGGAATATAAATGTACATATATACATAATATGCATTCGTGTGTATATAAGTGAGTGTATACACATATGTATACGTAAACATAAACGTACACATATCCGTATCTATTTCTATATCTGTATATATGTATGTTTGTATACACACGCACCTAACCATGAGTTAATACTGATACCTCCAAATCTGTTCTAACACTACAGAGTTCTAGTTTTCCTTCTTTCCATATTTATAACTTCCTTCTTCAACAGTGAAAACCCTGACTCCTATTACCCCCAGTATATTTACTCATTTGCTCAATCCTAGATGACACCGAAAGTAGTTTCAGAACTGCTAACCCTACCACTGCACAAAAGAAGCCTACTTCCAAGTATGTGTTTAAAACACTATGATTTGACTGTACATACTTAGTGGAATGTAACCCTGAGAGGGGTAAACAAAAATTTTATATTGTTTTCAGTAATTATGCTTTGGGGAGATCATAATGGTACTGTTTTTTGTTTGTTTGTTTTTTTCTGAAACTGTTACATATAGTGGGATAAATCAAATGAGTAATGATATTGGCACGCTTGAGAACTGAGCTTTTCAACATGGTTAAAAAGAGATAACAGATGTGTGGTTGATGAAGTTAAGTTAAAATCCCATAATCCTAAATTTGAATTAAAAATATCAATATGATCTCATGATGTATTTTTTCTTAAATGTGCTATGCATAAGGTTGTATATACTATACACACACAAACACTTCCTATTTTTGTCTACTGAATAGACTTAGAAACAATGACCAACTAAGTAGCAGTGAGCACCCCTAGAGCATCCAGACTGTTGTCGCTAACTACCATTTCCCACTAAAAGAAACTAAGACCCTTGAAAAAAATGGCTGAATCCAGGTCTGGGCAGGAAATATACAATAGGAGTGTGGAACATGTCATACCAGAAAGCAGGGGAGCTATCAAAGACTACTGATCTTTGATAAAACATACAAACATAAATACAGGCATGTCTATACCTATTGCTGTATCTGTATGTTTGTATGCACACACATACACACCCATAACCATGAGTTCACAGTGATACCTCCAAATCCATTCTAACACCAGAGTTTATTTTAGTCTCCCTCCTTTCTATATTCAACTGGATTGTGTCAAAAGAACTCAGGAGCCAACTTAAAGAGGCTCCTTCAGGCCATATTTGAACTGCAGTGCAATAAAACAGCACATATATTTAAATGTATAACTTCATTCTGTTGCTTCAAAAACCAATAAAAATCTTCATTGGTCACTTTTGTAGGATGTTGTTTTGGAAACTAATAAAATAAAGAGCATCAAACATTTAGCGTGTCTCTCCTACGTAAACTGTACATCAGGATAATCAAAAAAATGATGAGGGGAGTTGTAACCCCTAATGAAATAGTGGATCTAGGCAGTATCCATCAATTCAGAAGAAAGACAACCAGACATCATGTGCCTCTTGATGGAAATTCAGACACCACCTGTGAAATACACTTGCCGAAAGTCAAATCTTAACCTGATCAAGTCTCAAGATGTAACTCCCAGTTTAGAGGAAATACAGGGAATAGAGGAACCTATTCAATGACACAGCCAGGATGCAGGAGGCAAAATGTATACTCTGAGAAGCTATAGGACAAATACTTGGTCTCTTCAACAAATAAATTACATATGAAAAAAGAGGTAGTTCAAAGGTAGGGAGTATCTATAGATTAAAAGAGACCTGAGACAAATCAACCAATTACAATGTGTGGACCTATTTGAATCTTGATCTAAGGAAGCAAACTTAAAAAAATTGTATGAGATAAGCAGATAAATTGGAACACTAGCTAGATCGTTGGTACTAAGAATTAATTTTTTAAGTGTGGCAGTGGTAATATGATATGTTTTATAAGAGTCATCTTTGGAAATACAGATTGAAATATATAAGGATGAAACAATATGATGCCTAGGATTTGCTTCATTAACAATCTTGGAGGGTAGAGGTGTAAGAGAGTTGAAACAAGATTGTCCATAAGAGGTCATTATACTTTTTTCTACTTTTGTCTGTGTTAAAAAATTTCTGTAGTAAAATGAAAAAACTAAAAAGTGATGCTGCCAGCTCTGAGGCATTTCCCAAGAGAGCAGGACAGAGTGCTAGGAATGAGTAGCTGCCCTCAGACCACAAGCTGGGAGGGTAGGAAGCCATGTCTTTCTCTTCACTTTATCACAGCATGTAGTGGTCACTCAATAAATAATGGGTGAAGAAATGAGTGACCTTGAAAGGGCAGCTGACATTTGGGTAAATTCTGTTTTGAAATCAGTCCTATGACCCATAACTATGAGAGCTGGCCGCTCACACCATGTGGTATTTAAATGTTTTCTTATTCCTTGGGCTGCTGCTGTTAAATGTGGTGACATGGTGTGTATGATCCTCCTTCCTTCCCAGGCTCAGGCCCGATGTCACCGGATAGGCCAGAGCAAAGCTGTGAAGGTGTATCGCCTCATTACTCGGAACTCCTACGAGCGGGAAATGTTTGACAAGGCCAGCCTAAAGCTGGGTCTGGACAAGGCTGTTCTTCAGGACATCAACCGAAAGGGCAGCACCAATGGCGTGAGTATGACAGAACCTGCTCTGGAGCCTTAAGCGTTTGTCAAATAGCCCGCGCCTCTCTGGATTCTTCCTTCCTTCAGTTGTTTTAAGATTCACTTTCACTAAATTGAGTCAGCCTGCACATCTTTGTTGGGTAATTCCCTATAGTAGAGGGTCAGGTCTCTGCATTTTATAGGTGGATAAAGGAAATCTGTAGGAGCACTCATGTGGTAGGATTGCCCAACATGCAGTAACATTTCAGTAAACAGTTTTTTTTGTGTGTGTGTGAGGAAGATCAGCCCTGAGCTAACATCTGCCAATCTCCTCTTTTTTTGCTGAGGAAGACTGGCCCTGGGCTAACATCCATGCCCATCTTCCTCTACTTTATATGGGACGCAGCCGCAGCGTGGCTTGACAAGCAGTGCGTCAGTATGCGCCCGGGATCCGAACCAGTGAACCCCGGGCTGCCGCAGCAGAGCGCACACACTTAACCACTTGCACCACCGGGCCGGCCCCCAGTAAACAGTTTTTAACAGTGCCCGTTAGAAGTCAGTAGATCTTAGCACTGTTAACTTGAAATGTGTATTGTCACCATGCTTTATCTCATACCCTGGACTTTGAGCTCCCTGGGGGTATAATGGAACCTATTTTATCTGTATTCCCCATGACCCCTAACAGTACTTGCCATGTTAAAGATGTTCATTCAGTACATGATGGTCACTGAATAAATGAATGAATAAATTAGCAGCTTGAAATATGGCAGTTAATAAAATCTTTTTTCCTCTCTAGGGAGGATAAAAATTGCAGCTAAGATTCTTAAATTGTACTAAAGTATAGGCAAGCAAAGCAGAATATCTCCTTAATCTCTAGGCTCAGGACATCAGAGGTTGGGAATTAAAACCTTCTAAATAAGTTGTCTTTAGTCCAGATGTTCTATATCTTAGCTATGCATGTGTTTCTAAGTATAATACTTCAAGTTGCCAGTGCTAAGAGTCATAGAATTCCCTCTTGTGATTGATATAAAGAGAACCAGATTCTTAATTAGAATCAGGAAAGGGTGTTTTGAACTCCCATTTCCTGTTTTCAACAAGCAATTGAGAAAATCACACTTGGCACGGGATCCTTTCTTTAGTTAAGAAATGACATCATTTCCAATACTAATGTATTTATTTAATAATGAATAAATCATTATTCTTTCATTTGGTACATCTGGAGGTTTTTAAAGATACAGACTCAAACTAAAACATAAAATAGACATTAACCATATCCTCTTCAATGATGCATAGTTCTAATGGCTTGTGACATTTGATAATAAGCAATGTCCTGAAGAATGTTAGGGCCGTTGGGTCATGTGAGTTTTATCCCAGAGCTCCCTATAGAGGATTGTCTGCCTGCTCTCCCCATAGTTCTCTTGTCTTTACCTGGGTTTTCATTTTCTAAAGCTTGTTGTCCGTGTCTTTATTCTTCTGACGTGTGCAATTAGTGGAGGAACTGTGTACTGAGTCATGAAGGCCAGATTTCAGGCTGTTTTTCTCCTGTGCGTCTTCCACTTTTTGAGTAGCCTTTGGTGACCTGTCCAGGTGCAGCAGCTTTCAAAAATGGAGGTAGAGGACTTGCTCCGGAAAGGTGCTTATGGAGCCTTAATGGACGAGGAAGACGAAGGCTCCAAGTTCTGTGAAGAAGACATAGACCAGATTCTGCAGAGGAGAACCCACACCATCACCATCCAGTCTGAAGGGAAAGGATCCACCTTTGCCAAGGTATAAGACCTTCTCCAGAGTCGGTGTTGGGGTGGGAGCAAAAAGAAAGTTGTTTATTCTTTGACCCTTATAGCTAGGCTTCTGTTTCTCTAAATGCAAACTGTTAAGATTGTCTGGCGACACATCTATTCTTGGTGACACTCTGAAGATGCAGATTCTTAGAGGGAGTCTGAATAATGAGTCAGAAGCTATAGAAAGAAACCGCCACTCATAGCCTTTGGGAGCTGATCTTCTGCAGGCAGGATGACACTTCAGTTTGCAGGTTACGCTATTGACTGTTCGCAAAGACTGCTCTGAAACCCTTGAATGGTCTTCTTGATTCCCTTGTAGAGCAATCCTTGATCAGTGTCAGAGAGTTGAAGTTCCTATGAACCCTCCATTCCTTAAACTCAAGCAAGTATTTTGTTCATTTTATGAGAAAAGAGATTTTACTCAAGCTTCCCAGCATCTAGTCTAGGTGCCTCTTTCTTCTGCCCTTTAGGTCACTGGATTTAGAATTCATCTAATCAGACAACTGATCAGATCACTCTCAGGTTTCCCTGGCCACAGGCCCTGTGAGCTTTGTGACATGTTTGATTAAATCTCCGATTTGGTGACTTACGTAGGACTTTTCAGTAGGACATTTTGTGCTATGTAGGTGTCGCTCATCTCTGTACACCTCACACTGCCCAACCCAGTGCCTTTCCTGTAGCAGACATTTGCTAACTGGCGAACCGAAAGGAAAATTAAATCTAGAGAAGTTTTAAGAATTAACCCTTTTGCAGAGAGCTAGACATCAAGTAGCAAATTGCCGTTGTCTTCCAGGGGTTGTCTTCTGGCTTCCAAGTTTTAAGTTCCAAAAAATGATCCTGTAGGTTGAAATTGTGATTTCCTCACCCAATCTTTAAAATAAAATAAAAAAAGAACAGCTTTGAGATTTTCACATTCGTTTTGGAGACTCTGTTAGGTGTTTTGGTTTTGAATGCGGGTGGATAATATACTTGAATTTCTGGTGCAATTGAAGTAACTTAGGTGTTTATTATTAGTTTGTATTGTGTTCAGTGCAGTTTATTGACCCTTGTCTTCTTCACAGGCTAGCTTTGTGGCTTCAGGAAACAGAACAGACATTTCCTTAGATGACCCAAACTTCTGGCAGAAATGGGCTAAAATAGCTGAACTGGACACTGAAGCAAAGAATGAAAAGGTACAACATTAAGAATATTTTATTCCATTGAACATTTCACAGATGTCTTATAGAGCCATAAATTCCCACACAGCTCAAGTTATTTACTCCTGCGCCTTAGTTCTTAAATGAGATGCTATGTGTAACGCACTTAAAACATGCGTGGCACATAGGCAGAGCTTATAAATGTTAACTTATAATTTAAAAATGACCTAATGGGAAGTACAGTCTACTGGGCGCCCGGGAAATTAGACAAAGACAATTAGAACTGGAACTGGCCAAACAGATCAAATTCAGCCCTCTGAGCCAAGCCAGCATCCTATCCTTGGCATGTGACTCTCTTACCTCTGTTTCAACACTGCCTATGAAAGAAACTTCACCTCTGATGAATACTAGGAAAAGGAAAATAGCATGATGAAGAAAAGTTTGTTGGCTTCACCTCCGTTCTTTCAGTATCTTGAATTTTCCTATTTCTGAACGTGAGAAAGAGAATGGCCTTGGAATAATACCAGCTCTGCCACTGACTAGCTGTATGCCTTAGGGCAAGGTACTCGACCTCACTGAGACATGTGAAAAAAGGAGGTGGTGATACCCACTTTGCAAAGTTGGAGATAACATTTGTGAATGTAACTGCCTAGCCCATTGTGTGAGGCACTCCTTAAATGTTAGTTTCCCTTCCCTGCATCCCTTACCCTATCACCTCATTTCAGGCTGAGCACACATCACTTTCTACCTGTCTTCTTGGGTGAGTGTTGAGTTCTTGTGGGCCCACAAACCCAGGAGACAACCTCTGCTTATATCTATCTGATTCAGTAACGAGCATTCAGCCTTAAGCATTCTTCTGTAGGATCGCCAGAGATCGCTTAATCCGTCCTCTTTTCTCCTAATAGGAAGATTCTGCTGTCCCTTTAGTAACCTGTTTTAAGTGTTTTACAAGATCATAATTAAGAAGTTACTCTGTGTGCAGGACAGTGGGTGAGAGGGAGAAGAAAAAGCTGTTGCTCTATAGACAATAAGAAGTAGTTGGAGTATTCCAAGGTGGGAAGCAAGGTGACTGAAGCAGAGATGACACTAGAAATTTATCTGGGCTGCGTAGAAGAGTATTCAGGAGCTTAGTCTAGCTTTGGGAAGAGGTACAGGGGAAAGTGGGGAGAAGCGTCAAAGGATGGAGACTAGAGAAGAGGCAATGGTTATGGCCAGGGGAGCCACCAAGAATGAATGAGGTTCCTGAACTAGGGAGTATGTTTTCAGTGGAAGACAAAAGGTTAGCAGTTAGTGCCAGTGGAAGGCAGAAAATGAAGCAGCCGGAATATGTGTTTGCCTTCAGAAAGTTGCTGAGCAGATGGAATTCTCTGACTTGTCCTGTCTCCAGAGCGCAGACCGCCTCTGCATGCTGGGCAGAACAGCTGGGGTGCACCACTCCAGTCTTTCTTGGCAAGAGCAGACTGCCACTCTGGGCACTGGGGCGCCTTGCCTGCCCATACCCCTGTTAGGATGACTGCGGAAACAGCAGATGGTGGTGGACAGCACTGGGAGTTGGGGAATGTGCCAACTTCAGCAAGTCCCAGAGAATCCCCTCTGCTTGTCACGGACACAGCAGGTGTGCTGGGAAGAGCCTTTCCTGCTGGAGGATAAGACCAGGGTGTGATTCTTTCCCAAATGTGCCCCGAGGAATGGCAACAGGATCTGCTGGTACATTGTGATCGGGGGAGAGAGAAGTGGAGCTTTCTCCCCAACAATCCTCTCTGTTTCTAGGAAAGCTTAGTGATCGACCGGCCTCGTGTGAGAAAGCAGACCAAACACTACAACTCCTTTGAGGAGGATGAGCTCATGGAGTTTTCAGAGTTAGACAGTGACTCAGATGAAAGGCCCACGCGGTCCAGGCGCCTCAATGACAAAACCAGACGCTACCTCCGAGCCGAATGCTTCCGAGTAGAGAAGAACCTGCTCATCTTTGGGTGGGTATTGACTTCGCCTGTTTGTTGTTGTTGTTGTTTTTCCCTCTGTTTTTCAGTCCCTCAGATCTGTCCAGTGTGTCTCTCCAGTCACCCCTGGAGTTATGGGCTGATGGAGGATCTGTTAGAACAAGAGAGGACTTTCTGCCCATGACCCCAGTGGTCGTTGTAATCTCTGCTACCATATCGTAGACATGTCATGATTTTCTCATATGCTTGTCACAGCAAATCTCTGTTACTCATTTGCTGCCTGGTACTGATTTCCTGCCTTTTCCCCCCAAGGATATATAAGGAGTCACTGCAATAGATGTTACAGTTAAGACATGATTTGTGCAGGGCTCGGGCTCTGGTAGAAATAGACGGTTTAGCTTCTGGGAGCTCGCCATTGCTTTTGAATACTGCAGCTGGACTCTGTTTTAATTCCAAATTTATTCTCTGCTCCAAATATTTTCATCCCTCCCTTCTTAACATTCTAGTGGTCATTTGAAGCTCTCAATATCCCGTGTCCAGGTCATCTTAGTGACGTTTTGTGTGCTACAGCATGCAGTCCTCAAAGGCCTTTCAGGACAAAGCCCTCAGGGCGATTAATAGACCCAGCAGAGGACAAGAAGCACTCTTGGCTCCTGTCTGTCCTGTGGTGTTGAGGGCATGCCTGGCCCTTCCTCTCTCCAATGCCATTCTATATTTCCACTCTCAGCTGGGGCCGGTGGAAGGACATCCTGACTCATGGGCGATTCAAGTGGCATCTGAATGAGAAGGACATGGAGATGATTTGTCGTGCCCTGCTCGTATACTGTGTCAAGCATTACAAGGGGGACGAGAAGATCAAGAGTTTCATTTGGGAATTGATCACACCTACCAAAGATGGGCAGGCCCAGACCCTCCAGAACCACTCAGGTGAGAGGTGGCAAGGCCATACCTGAGATGCACAAACTTCTGTGCACTTCCATCCCCCTTCCTGTATTGGTCCATCTTGCTGTGCTTTGGGGGACTTCTCTTTCTCAGATATATTTCAGAATGTTACATGTGGGAAAGCATGATGATTCTTTTAGTTCTCCCTCAGAATCATCCAGTGTTACCTGTGATACTTTGTTTAAGTACAGTTGGGCCCTCTTGAAGTTTCCCACAGGCCAGTCCTTCCCACTAACCTGAGTGTCACAGGGGTTCCTCCTCTGAATTGGGAATTCATGCTGCGTGCTCTGTGGTTTGTCTTTTGCATTTCACTGTTCTGTCCCATTTCTACCTGTTTGTGCCTTTTCTTGTGCTATGCTTCTCCTTCCCTATGCTTGGCCATAGCTTACCTTCAGGTTTCAGATGGAGTATTCCTTTTTCCCTGGCTAGGTGGTAAGTTCCCGAAGGGCACAGCTTATATACACCTTTCTTGATCCTCACAGGGTACCTGGTAAATTCTTACTGCCTAACTGAACAGTCCTGGGGTTTACTAAGTAGAGGACCGGGCGCATTTACTCACCGCCATCACTACTTGGCGGACTGAGGGGTGGGGTCTGTCGTCCAGGGCCACCATGCACAGCCTGGCTGCCTCTTTGCAACCCCAGCCCAGCTCTGTTCTAACACCCATATTTAAGTTGCCTTGGCTCATCTACCTGCCTTTCTGTTTCAGGGTTGTCTGCGCCAGTTCCCAGAGGAAGGAAGGGGAAGAAAACAAAGAACCAGCTGCTGCTCCCAGAGTTAAAAAATGCAGACTGGCTGGCCACCTGCAACCCCGAGGTGGTCTTGCATGATGACGGCTACAAGAAACACCTCAAACAGCACTGCAACAAGTGAGTGCGCCCCTTCCCCACCCCCTGGTGTTAGCTCCACTCAGACTCTCCAGGCTCCTGGGACCCCCACGGGGCTGTGGGAGACCACTTGATGTTCCTATCCCACCATGCATGGTCTGGAAAGGCACGATATGTGGTCTAAGCCGGGTCAGGATTCGTTTACCTTAAAGCCTCTCTAACTCGTTTAACATCATCTCTTCTCCCCTATAACCTGACCTCTCTACCAATGCAGTTCGTACCCCCGAGGGTTTTTCTCACCTGACTGTCAAAATCCAGTTAGGGCACTGTGGTGATTTCCTTCCCCTGCCTCTGCCCCTGAGGTCACATTAGCAAGAGCAGAAGACTGGCCTTAGTGGCCACTACTCCCAGGTCCCCTGCCAAGTTGCTTCCTCTTCCAGTTTGCTGTTGCCATTTATGACCTCCAGGTATTTGATAGACATGCATTTGAGATAGTATTCTTTATATCCCTAGGCTAACAGCTGAGGTGGGTTGGGGAGAGACCAAGGCAAAAGTAATAGAAAATGAAACTCTGTTCTTGTGGAGTTTAGTTTTGGGAAGTTAGAGCACTCAGCCACAAAACAGTAAATTTGCACATGGATATTTGCATCACAGTACAGAATATCTATTAGAATTAAAGGGACCCTTAGAAACCATCTAATCTAGCTTCGTAGGCCATGCTAGACTCATCTCCCCAGCATTCCTGGTAGGCAGTGAGAAGAACTCTGCTTGCACATCTGGTTATAAAGAGTTTATTATCTTATAAATTAAGATGTTTTGCTGGCTTTTTCCCTCCTCCCTGTAACGTCCACCTAATGGTTCTGTAGTTGTGTTGGGTTGTGTTGGTTTTCTTTTACAGATGAAGTCCTATCCTTTCCCTTCATCCCTCCAAATATTTGAAGATAGGTCTCGTGCCGTAGACTGTAATAAAAATCACTGTACACAAAAGCACAAGCTCTTTGGGGACAGTAGATCTCAAGCTGAGACTTAAAGGCACATACTGTTGATGGTAGAGCCTGACTGGGGCAGCGCTTGATAGCATGTTCCTTGTGACTTAATCAGAGTCATCATGTGGGAGACAGGAGGCTCTCAGCTAGGTAAGAGGACTCATTGGTGGGAGGTATTCTGTGACAGGCTAACTGAGGATTCTGTTGTAAATGTTAAGCAACCATATTTCTTGAACAGGTGAGACAGGATGAAAAATTATATTTGGGGAGAAAAATTATTCTGCCAACAGTTTGCAAGATGGAGTAGGTAAACCTAGAGCTGAATGGCCAACTAGGAGAGTTCTGTCGTAATTTAAGTATTGATCACGAAGACGTAAATTAGGGTGCTGACTGTAGAATTGGAGAGAATGGGTCAAATATGAGAGATGTGACTAAGGAAGAATCTGTAATGTGTGATGAGGAATTTAAAAGCAGCTAACTCCATGATTATAAGCCTCATAGGCTGGGAGACTGGCAATATTTGCCGTCATGACAGAATCAGAATCATTATATTCACTAAAAGGTGAAGAGCAGAACGAAGGACTTGGGTTTTGCCTTGTTAAGTTACAGCAACAGCATTTGACTGTACATCCACAGCTGCAGATGTGGGTCTGGAGCGCTGATTGTAGGCTGAGCTGGAGAGGCTGACGTAGAACTTTCCTTGACACCTGCAGAGATGATCACAGATAGTGACCAGGACCAATTCTGACCTTTGAGGAATTCCTTAACATTTCTAACCACCACCCCCAGGACCTTTCCTGAATGCGTGCCTGACCCTGGGAATCAAAGAATAATGCAGTAAAGCACTTCTCCAAGTTCAAGGATGCTGACTGTCATTTATTATGTTGAATCTAATGGAGACCACTGTCCTCTGTAGTTCTGGCTCGTCAAGAGCCAGAGACTCAATGCTGGCAGGGACCTTGCAGCTCCTTCTGCTCAGTGTGGTTGTTCTATGGGCAGTATAGGGAGTCTTCCAGCCTCTGCTTGAGGCTTCTAATGTTGGGAGTTTACTATTTCTCAGCAAGGTTCATTTAATTACCAGATGATTCTAATTAATTGTCTTTCTGTATATGAAATTTAAAATCTGCTGCCTTGAAACTTCCACCCTTTGATCTTGGGTCCTGGTTCTGTCCTGAGGTACAACAGAGAACAGGCAGAATTTCTTCAGCATAACTGGACTGTGAGCTTCTAGAATTGTGGGCTCTGTTACTTAGCAAATTTACTGCCACCCCAATATCAGATAAGGGTTAAGACAGGCTCTAGGGTCAGGACTGCCTGGACTTAAATCCTGGCCCCATTACTTACCAGCAAGTGAATTACTTAACCTCTGTGTGCCTTCTTTCCTTCATCTAGAAAATAAGGATAATAATAGTTCCTACCTCTTAGCATTGTTAGGAGGTTTAAGTGAGCCAGTACCTGCTGGCACATAGTAAGTACTCAAAGCAATGTTTGTTTTATTAGTAGTATAGTATTTAGGGACAAGAAATTGTCATCAAAAGAACTTTAAAAAGTTGAAAAGCAACTGCTTCAAATCTAACCTGTAGGAAGTCAGGATGGTGATTATCCGTTTGGAGGTGGGGAGAGTGACTGGAAGGGGATACAAGGGTGCCCTCTGGGGAAGTGTTCCAGTTCCTGATCTGGATTCCGAATACATGTGTGTTCAGTTTGTGGAAATTCATCAAGCTGCACATTTATGTAAAGTGCACTTTCTGGAAGTATATTTTATATCCACAAAATGTTTTTTTAAAAAAAGAGATGAAAGAAAAGGCAATACTGCCATCCAAAATGTTAATGGGTTTTGTTTGGCTAAGGAAAGGGTGTGACAGACCTGCTCCAGCTCTCCTTCCCTTGGAGTTCAGATGCCAACTGGGATTATCCTCTCACTCTGGGAGGAGGTGGCTCTCTAAGAGGGGCTGTCCATCTGTCCTCTGAATTGATTTGCTTCTCATATGGAGAATAAGTGAATACCATTGGCTTCAAATTGTGTCCTCTCATGCTACAGATACTGCCACATATCAACACATTTGCTTCTCTTTAGAGAAACAGAAACAGCTCTCTCTCTTACATCTTCAGGAAAGCCTTCTTCTGATGAGCTAGATCTAAGCAGGCAGGAATTCTATACCTAAGACACCCTCGTTCCAGTTCTACTGAGGCTCTCAGCTGCTACCAACCAGGTAGAAAGATCAGTGACGGTTGTAAATTCTTAGAGTTCTTATTCTCTGAGCTTTAAAAAAAAAAAAAATCTCGAAATTATTTGAGTTGATTGACAGCTGAGGAAAGAATTGTATACCGGAAAAGTAAGGGTTCTTTCCAATCTAAAAGTTCTAACTTTGTGTGTTGCCATCTACAACTCAAGCTCACGGTGGCAGTTTCTACCCAGATATAAGAAATTATGCTTTTTTAGAGGCCTCAACCCTTCATTAGTAACATCTTTTGAGTAGATAATACGTGTATGTGTTAAAAAAAAATTTTATCAAAAGTAAGTTTTCCTCCCACCTCCAGTTCCCTTGTTTCCCTCTCCAGAGGCAACCACTGTTACTGGTTCTTCCAGAGAGACCCTGGGCGTGGACCAGCATAGGGGAATGTATAGCCTCCTTTTATCGTCCCTAAAATAATACGTACTTTACGTGCTATTTGCTCTCTTTTTTTTTTTTAAACAACTTATGTGTAGATCAGTTCTTACATAAGTATATGTAAATTGGCTTTTGTTTTTAATAGTTAGCCTTTACTCTTGACTGCTATTGAGCAAGTTACAAGTATTTCCAAACCTCTTTGCAGCTTAGCCGTGAATATGAAGCATCTCCTGAAACGTGATCAGCTTCTCTGTGCCTGCCCTTACTTTCACCCTGGTTTTGCATACATTGAGCCTTCCCTTCCCTCGACCCCCACTGTCATCTTCTGCGCTCTCATTCTCTCTTGGTAGGTCTTGTTTCACAATTAGACTGCTGTGGGCTCTTCAAGAACAGGGTTAAATTGTTTACTTTCGTTATGTGCGTCACAGTACCCAGCTTTTGCAGGGCACACAGTAGTTGCCCACCAAATACTTAATTGCCTTGTCTCAATCACGTTCAGTGCATTCCCACAAGCCTGAGTGTGTTCCATGCACAATCACAGTGAAGTGATCACCTCAGGAGAGAAGACATGAATACTTTCTGGCACTATTGTTTTGAAAAAGACTTCAGATGTTCACATAACGCTATACAAGTGAAAAGTCTTTGAAAGCAGCACTGCTCAACCTGACTCACTCTTCAGGAAACTAGTGAACTGGTAACCAGCCTCTTGGAAGGCAGCTCTGCCTAAGAGGTCATTGTGGCCATATGGAAGGGGTGAGTACTCTTAAGAACCAGGAGGAACGCTGTTTCTGCTGCCCCCCATGATTCATAGGGTCATGTAACAGATGACTGATGAGATACATTTTTCTTGTGTAAAATGGGGATAATCACAATAACATCTGCCATCAGTACCTAGTGTTTTGTTTTTCTAATGCTTTCTCGTGTGTTACTTCATATCACTGATGACATGGGAATGCCCAGAATTTCCCAGTGTCAACTTGGGGATGGCAGTTCACAGGCACTCGTGGGTTCTAACGTGTTTGCATCAATGTGTTCACCTTTCATAGGGTGCTTTTGCGAGTCCGGATGCTGTACTACCTGAAAGCTGAAATCCTGGGAGAAGCAGCTGATAAAGCATTTGAAGGCACTCCCGCCAGGTAAAACAAGTCAACCTTAGCTCTCAATGTTCAAGAATCCCTATAAAGTGCCTGTTGGTGAAGAGGACAAACCTGCCTGTGCTTCAAGAGGCCTATGTTCCCACCCGCCCAGGATCAATTCCCTAGATGGAAGCGCAGGCAGGTAGAGTAAGGGCAGTGCAGTCAGGTCACCTACAAGTCAGGTAAAGGAGAAAACTTTCTTAGAAACACAGCTTTTAGTGAAGTTTTTAGTTAGTTTTTTTTCCCAGTGGTGTTGTAAACTTTCTTTGAAGACAGTCGTTTCTCTACCTTAAGTAATCGTCGTAGGATGAGTATTAATTACTTTGATACTCTTGATCCAACAGGTATACACTGGAAGTTGTACTCAGAATCCCAGTCTTGGCCTTAGTACTCTTCTGCATTTGAGTGTTTTCCTTTATTTGCTAATCATGTTAATAATACCTTGTGCCCTGTTTGATTTTTTTCCACCTTAGTTTTGTAAGTTAGTGTTTCCAAAGCTGTAGAATCCTGTGGGAATCCCCCAAAATTTCAGGGAATGAGGCTGCGAAGCTCCCAGCTAGCACTTGGTCCAGCTGTCAGATAGTCACACTTTGTAGGTGGGATCACCAGACAGCCTTCGCCTTCCCCACGTCTGCAGTTGGCAGCCCTGTACAATACCTGTCATTCTCCGAGGACACCAGAAGTGTTGGTATTTCAACTTTGCTTTGAGATGACCTCGGGCCGTGGTTTCTTCTTTCTCTTTCTTTCCGTTGGGCAATGCTAATGGCTCTAGTGGTCCTAGGAGCACTAAAGAAGGAGAGAGGTGAAGAACATTGACAGTCCTACCCAAGGAGCAATTTGTTATCAGGAGAGAGCATCACAATGACTATTATTACTTGATATGCTTTCTGTAGTTACTGTAGTCATTTCTAGTGGGGATAGAGAGATTGAGTGTTGTGGTAAAAAGATTCAATTTGTGAGTCATATAAATGCAGCAGAATTTAACCTTACCTTTTATATCAGGTGTTACCTGTCAGAAATAATCTACCTGAACTTACTCATCCCCATCATGTGCTTTCTTAGACATGTAGATGGGTGGAAGCCAAGTAGAGCATAGGGAGGGTGAATCCATGGCCCCGCCTCTTCCCACTTTCCCTCTGCTTTCTCGATCTCGGCTCACACTTGTCCTTTTCAGGTTTAATGCCTTATTATGGAGAAGTGGCCATAAGGAATGAATAACAGTTCATCCCAGAAAAGTCATTCAGCCCATGGCACCATGCAGACAGAGCAGTGGAGCCAGATAGGGAGCATTGCCTGGAAAGGGGGGGGCCGGGGAACACCCTCCCCACAGAGGGAGCTGGACCTGGCAAGGGGCAGTAAGCCTGTGTCACAGTAGCAGCCTGATGGAAGAAGAAACTTCAAATGCTGCAGAGGAACCATCCCAGACAGCTGGGAGGTGGGAGAGAGAAGCCATCCAGGTAGATGTTCTCCCCCAAAATCCAAAGCCTTCAAATTGTAAGGACTGTTCTCAGCCAAATGAAGATAGTGAGCTAAGGGTCCATGTGAGCTTTCAGAACATGGACAGAAACTGAGAGGGGCTGATGGTACAGGCCTGCTAACCCCTGCATGTCTGCTCCCTAGGGCGAGTGATGTTCAGGGGCAGTGCAGTTTGTGATCAGTTTTGACCCAACAGACCATTAGCAGACCACTGCCGGGAGGTGCCACCTATCCTCTGAAAGGCTCTCTTCATATCCCCACATGTACCAATGCAGACTCGCTTATCCTCAAACAGCGCTTGAGATCTCTGCATGTGGAACCGAGATGATTTGAGCACTTTTTGGCATTTGATCATGTATGAATTTAACCACTTGGGAGGTGTTCTACCTTCAGATGACCAATATATTGATGGTTTTTGCTGTAGTTCTCAACTGCAGATGCACATCAGAATTACCTTATACGTGTAGATCCCAAAGCCCCACCCCAGGCCAGCTGATGATGATTTCTCCAAGAGGTGCTTCAAGATTCTGTGTCAGTCAGCCTAAGGTGGAGCCTGGAAATCAAGAACATATGCAGAAATAGCTCACTGATGGAAAGCCCTGGTTAGGAAATCTTGCCCCACAACTTTCTGAATCCTTGTTACGTCAGTGTCTAAGCTTGCAGTTAGCGATGTGGCTATTAAGGGTTTGGCCAGTAGCTCTTGTGTTTTCTGTCTATGTTGAAGGAACTTTGAGTCCGTGCTCTTTCTTCCACAGGGAGCTAGAAGTGCCTCTGCCCGACATCGACTACATGGAGATCCCAGTGGATTGGTGGGATGCTGAGGCCGATAAGTCCCTTCTGATTGGCGTGTTCAAACATGGTGTGTATTTCAGTGAATGTTTTCCCTTTCCTGAAAAATTCCATAGTCCCGTTGTACGTCTCTCTCAGAGTGTAGAGCCTCACCTCTGTTCTCAGAATTTTGACCAGATGAATGTGTGAGTCATGAGAATACAGTGAATGTTAATATCAGAGAGGAACTTCAAAAGGGCAACTGTGGCTGCAAAGAGCTTGTTCAGTGTGTATCTTCCTCACGCTAGCCTGTCCACGCTGTCGGGCCTGGGACTACTCACTCTCAATCACTCTTACAGTCCCAGCACCTGCCCTAGCGCCTGGCACATAGTAGGTACCAGTGTTTCTTGAGTGAAGGAATAAATACACAGGGAAAGTGTCAGGTTTCAGCATTTCATATGTATGCAGAAGCCTAAGGTTATTTTACGTAATCTGTATATTCCTAGTGTGTATCTTTTGCTCTATTGGTATAAAAATTTAAGAATAGAAGATGGCATGGACATCCTCTTCTTTAAATGTGGTAACCAAGAGTAAAGGGAACTGAGAGAAGTTTTTTGAGTAGCTTGGAAAACCTGAAAGAAGTGCCCCCTTTCTTCACTTCTGGCCCTGTTCCTGCCCTTGCTTTCAGATAGTAGTTAAAAGAACGGATGAAAGTCCCAGATGATAGTCACTGTCATGTGCCTGATACATGCCTTCCTGCCAGTTGAATTCACTGACATTTTAAACTGGAGAGTAGAGTTTAAAGTAGGAAGAGTTAGATGTACCTGGTTTTCGCTGTCAGCTCTGCCACTTACTAAATACCTGACCTTGGGCAAGTCATAAACTTCTCTGACCTATTTCCTCGCCTGTACAATGAGAATACTATCAAAACAACCTACCTGGAGGGTTGTTTCAAGATTACATGGGACAATATACGTAGACTGCCTAGAACAGTGCTTGGTACTTAATAAAGGCTTGATGCTGCTCCACTGCCGCTTGTTGCTCTGCCTTTGGAAGGTTAACTTTCTAACACATGCCTTATGAGTACATTTCTTCAACATTTGCAGGCTAACCAGTTACATTTACTTAACAGCCATGCCTGTGCATATTTTAATGAGGAATCCTCTCAAAACTTGGATTCTGGTGTTACAAATGCAGGCTTTGGGAGGTCCAGTGCTGCTGGGAGCTCTTTGTCAAACCACTGGGGTTAGGTTAGAGCAGCGCTGTCCAACAGATGTGATGATGGAAATGTCCTGTTTCTGTACTGTCCGCTATGGAAGCCACTAGCCACGTGTGGTTGTTGAGCACCTGAAACATAACTAGTACAACTGAGCAACTGTATTTTAAACTTTATGTAATTTATTTAATTCAAATTTAACTAGCCACATATGGCTCCTCTGTTGGACAGTGCAGGGCTAGAACTCAGCTCTGAAGTGGGAAGAAGCAGCATGTGATGTCTTTGTTAAGTACAAGGAACCATGGTGTAACTGAAACTTGGTTTAATCTAATTTTGGAAAGAACCCTGAAGAAGACAAGCTGCTGAAGGCATCCAAATTCCAGAGCATCCAAATTTGGTGTGTGCGGGAAAGTCTATTGACCCTGTATCTCATTTCAGTGGTGGTTTTAGGGCACATTGCTGAATCCCTGATGGAGACCATGTGATGTGAGCAGAGGACACAACCTAAAGTCCCAGCAGTATGACAGATAGAACTTAAACATACTTCCTCTCCGTCCCCCAGCCCAACACACACACCACAGACATACAGAAAGCCTAGGTGAATTATGACAAGTATTAAACTACCTCGCTGAACTTGAAAGAAATAAAGCAAAATCGCCAAATGAGAGGTCGCTTAATGCCAGAGCTGAAAGCTCAGGGGCTGATATGACAGCAGACCAGAGGGACTGGGTTTTTAATACCCACACAGAAGTGGAGGAAAGGACGGCAAGTAAAGGCTCTCTGACTGGCCCAGGGAAGCAAAACTGGAAGAACATACTCCTGAGAGATGAAGAAATGGAGACATGAAACAGATGATGAGATGGAAGATAGAATCAGATTGACATCTAAGGGGTAAAAGAAGGTATGCCGGGCAAATATTAACAGCCACCACCAACAAAAAAACAAAACCTGGTATGGCAAAATCAATATCATACAAAAAGACTTCAAGGAGAAAAGCATAATTTGGGATAAAGAGGGTCATTACACAGTGATGATAAGTATAATTTACTGGAAGATATGGCTAACAGTGTAGTCCTAGAATATGTAAAAGAGGACAGGACTCTAAGGAGGCTCAAGACCTTTTCTCTCCGAGGAAAGGCAAGTAAATATTGACACAATACCTACTAGTTTCATAATCTCTGATCAAGGTTTAGGGGAATGAGATTAATCAATTGATCTTTCTTAGTCTCATATCAGAAACAGAGGATCAGCCAGATGATGTCTAAGGTCATTTCCAAATCTAAAACTCGTAATCTCTGTGAAGCAGTTTTGGGGAGTGTAAGTTAATTATTCCTAAGTGTTTCCTGAGCACACTTGTGAGAACTTAAGATGACACATCACCCATTCCATTTAAATTCTCCCAGATTGCCAGTTGAGGTGAACTCGGTATTCCAAGTCAGGGCTGAGAGGCAGGTGCTAGGAAGGCGATATGTGCAATGCCTGAAGCGCCTCATTTTGGTATATGATGATTTTAGCAGACACACTGTAAAGATGGGGAAAACCCAACCTCTATACCCAGAGCTAGGGGACTGGTCCTAAGCCACACGTGCAGACTGGCTCACTCTTAGATAGGACTAGACCCATTTAGTTGGATGGTAACGTTGAATCAACCTAGACTACATTGGACAGATGCCTGTGGTTGGCCTCATGGGCCCATCCTCCTTGGAGTCTTCCAGAGTTCACATCAGATCCTACTCCTGGCTGGGTGCTGCCCTTGGGACATTCCATGAGCATAGGCTTAGACGTGTCCTTATCTGGGTAACACACCTGACCACCCCTGTATAACTTAGCCCTCGCCATAGTATCACCAAGCCCACACAACATGTCTTTCCAGGTGACAATCAAACTCCCAGATACCCAGCAGCTAGTGGAGATGTGACATTTCCAGAAGAACAAGCTGTCTGGTGTTCACTTTTTCAGAAATCTATCAGGAAGTCCTCTCTGCCTTGCCTCCATGCCTTGGAGGCATAAGTGTGAGCTATAGTGCTGCAAGCATTTTCTTTGTTAAGAAACACACAGCTGTTCATTGTCTGAGGTTTTATGGCTCTTTTAGTCCACCCTAGACATAGCCTGCTACAACCCTGCTTAGATCAGAAGAACATAGCCATGGTTCCATCTCCAAGCTGACCCCCATGGAAGAATTGGCTGAATCTTTGGTTGCTTGCAGCCAGAAGGGCCCTGTAGCAAACCTATTCTGAATGATGCCCTTGACAGCTCTCATTTGCGTTAAGTGACTACCACCCTTCTAGGGCAGCCTGGATTTATGAAATTTTCATCAAGATAGGGAGTTCAGGGGCTGGCCTGATGATGCAGCGGTTAAGCGTGCACTCTCCGCTTCGGCAGCCCAGGGTTCGCAGGTTCGGATCCTGGGCGCCCACCGACACACTGCTTGTCAAACCATGCTGTGGCAGTGTCCCATATAAAGCAGAGGAAGATGGGCATGGATGTTGGCCCAGGACCAATCTTCCTCAGCAAAAAGAGGAGGATTGGCATCGAATGTTAGCTCAGGGCTGGTCTTCCTCACAAAAAAAAAAAAAAAAAGATATGGAGTTTAGTATTTCTGTTCATATTCTTAGGAGCTTTTAAACTAAGTGAAGGGGCAAGCAGCCTATGCTCCCTCAAAGGCCTGTCATTTTACTACTTATTTCTTTGTATTGCTATTACAGCTCCTACTTCTCTCTTTTCGGGACAGTTGTTAGGGGTTTTCTGGGGAACCGAATCAGTCACTCTTCCTCGCCTCCAGCTTCATTGCTGATTGAGAAATAAAAATGCAGAATCTCTGTAGACTTCAGACCCACACATGACAAGAGAAAGTCTGCAGAGTTGAAACTTACCCAGTTAGTAGGCACCTGGAGGAACCTGGCCTGGTTCATGCCCTGTCAAGCACAGAATGCATGAAGTCAGGACAATAATGGACAGGTAACCTCCCTAATAGTAAAGGGTCAGTGGAAGATGCTTTCACCATCTCATTTATCAGATAAAGCACCCCTATTTTTATGGAGAGGAGCAGGTGATTTCATCGAGACAGAGCATCAAGAACATTTCTGTTCTCATGTGAGCTGAAGTAGAACATGGGGAGAGGGTGAGAACGGTTCTTCCTACAGTAATTATTGGAAAAGAGTTGGCAAAACTGACTCATCCAGTCAATTTTTTGTCAAGTGTGTATGGTGTCAGGCCCTGTGCTGGGTACTGAATATATAATGATGAGCAGGTTCTGTTCCTAAGGAGCCCATAGTCTCATGAGAGAGACAGTAATCAAATAATTTCCCTAAGAAATAAGTGAATAAAGAAGAACAGAAGGCACCACAGTTTCTCTTGCCGTATGCCTCATGTGGTCAGCACTGTCACTGAGATGGCAGGAGAGTCACTTTGGATTAAAAGATAAAGTACCCGCAGCTCCTCAGAGAACAAGTACCAGGTGCTGCCTGTAGGGTGAAGGATAGAACTGCATCAACAGTAACAGTAGAACAAAAGGGAAAATAGAAATGGAATACCCAACAAAGTCAGGTTTGTTGTTAGTAGCGAAGCTGGTTCTCATTTTAGGTACACCGTCTTCCATCACCTGTGATGGTGTCTCTTTGTATATACTACAGAGCTAGAAATTGACTTTGTTTCCTAGGAGCAACATGGAAATGGGTTTCCCCCAAGATAATTTGATATAACAATAGATTTGGATCTTTTACTTGGCTAAATCCTGTCTCATTAAAAGATTACATTAGATTAAATAAAATAATAACATTCTCATGCATGGACTTTATCAAATTAAAAGTGATATTCTTTCATTACTTTGCCTCCCTTTTGACATCTCTCTTCTGGTGTGGTGAGGGGCAATTCCAAAGGCCTGGCCAGTGGATTAGAATTCCATACTAAATTTGTGAATACAGAGGCAACAGATCCATTTTAATCCAAATAACAATCACAATAGTCCTCTTTAAATTTCATCCCTTGCATCCATCACCTTGCGCAGCTTCCCTTTCTAACACATGAGATAAAATTGGACTATAGGAAAACAAGGCCCATTCAGGAGATAACAAGGTGTTCAGAGTTGGGGGGTGAGGGGACAAAGTTGCAAAACCAACTTGCCTGATTCCTTTTGCTGTCCAAAAGAAGCAAACAAGTGAGAATTGTATCTGTATCTTTTGTCTCTTCACAGACACAGAATATTTACATTTACAATATTTACATCTTTCATTTTTGGTTAAGCGCTTCTTAGATGTGTCTAGTTTAGTTCAAGGATCTTCCCTTGATAAGAAATCTTACGCAATCCGATTAATGTTAAATAAGTATTTTTTGTTTGTTTTGTTTTGTTTTTTACTTAATAAGGGAAATAAAATGACTGTGTAGGGCCCAGGGCAGATTTTGTTCTGACATGACTTCTTATGTTTCTCATTACTCCTGATCAGGGTATGAGAGGTACAATGCCATGCGAGCAGACCCAGCACTTTGCTTCCTGGAGAAAGTCGGGATGCCAGATGAGAAGTCCCTTTCTGCAGAACAGGGTGTTATGGATGGGACCTCAGACGTTCCCGAAAGGTGAGAAGCTGCATAGACCAGCTGTGATGTGACATGTCATGTGACAAATCTCTGACCCCTTCCACATGTACCTAGCGCTCTCATAGTCTCTTCCTCGCAGTCTGGCATCTCCCTTAAACCTTGCAGTGCTGGAATTGCCTTCCAGAATTGCTGCTTTGGTTTTATCTTGCTATGCCTCAGGCCTTGTCTTTGACTTCTAAGCACTTGGAACCAAATACCAGTTCCTGTCCTTCACGAGTTCCCCAAGCTGCCCACCATCCTGCCCTGTTCCTTAACCAGACTCATTTCCTGTCTGGTCAGAGGATTCTCAAGGAAGAATTCAGACCTCTCATACCTGGCGGAAAGCTAAGAAGAGACACAGCAAGTACAGGCTTCTTGACCCTGAAATTCCAGCATTATTTAAGGATTGCATGGTCCATGCTTAAGGTGGATGGATTTAGGAGCCACTGTTTGATGAACATGGCATTTAGGTCTTGTCCATGGGTTGTGTGCAAAAAGTAAGGAGGTATCCCCTGTGGCCGAGTTTTATTTACTGTTGGCATAACCCCCAAATATGTAAATTCATAGGAAAGCTAAATAAACAGCCAAGAGCTATGGTTCTCCAAAATATATATATATTTGGAAAACACAGTACGTATCTCTTAGCTTGTATTTGGTAAGCTTTTGACATGGCTGCTTTGCATTGCCTAGGGCTGTGGCTAGTCCTGGACATGAGGGCATGGCACTGCCAGGAGCCCCTAACCATCAGCTAAAGCCAAGAGAAGAGTGAAACACATTTTCCATCTGTCCTTAACCCCTGATGAACCCTTTAGCTACCATAACATTCTCCTCCCCAAAGGTGTTTCCTATGGGCAGATAATAAAGATTCGTTCAGAGAGATGTTAACAAATGCCCAAGTGACTGGTGATGCTAACGTTAGATTCACTGGGTCAAGGCAAACACTGCCTGGGTGGAGTACCTGAATGTGGCCTGCAGCTTATATTTTTTGGGGTGCCTGCTCTTTCTGTGGTTAAGCAGTGAAGGTAGGAGGTTCTCCTGCCTCCAGGAGCTGAGCAGCAAAGACAAGAATGTTTGAGACAGGAATACTGCAAAATCAATTTTAAAGGGAGACGTGAAAAATGGATAGGCATCAGCAATAGTTAAGCTCGTAAGAGAGAAGACATTAGGCAGCTCACCTAGAGGCAAGTATCTGATGGTAGAGGGCGAAATGTCCTTCCTTCCTAGCAGTTGCGGCAGAGCTCCCTTTCGAGGAAGTGACTGCTGCCACATGTAAATGATTCTGTGTGCAGATTCATCCTGCTCTGATCTGGGTGTTGGCACATCAGGACTCACTTGGTTTGCACAGCCTTCAGTCTCTAGAGTCTGTTCTTTTATCAAAGCCACACATTCAGATAACTCGTGATGGACAGTAATTACCTTTTTTATGATAGTATTATTGCTGAATAGCCGGCCTCTGAACTTGCCTGAGTAGATCATGAGTCTCCTGCTGAAATCTCAGCTGAGTGGAGGTCCTTGCCCATAGAAGTTAGGACCCTGGAAAAAGGAAGATTTTGAGACTTTGTGGGGAAAGGGATCTACTAATATTCCTTTTGGTCAGCGATTTAGGGGGTTTTCTTGTAATCATCCTGGTTGCAAAATAGCTCCTAGGTGGTGTGTGATGCTTTTCTTTTTTTTAAATTTTATTTAGAGGCAACTTGGATAAAGAAGACAATACTGAAGACAAATTAGATGGCCTCCAGAAACAAATGGTGAGTCAAATGGTGCTGTATTGGTAATCCACACGATCTTGAATATCAAGAGAGAAATCCACATCTTGGTAGTGGTCTTGGGGAACTTGATTGCATTGCTGCAGTTGCATTGCATTTTCCCCAACATTTTACCATAAAAATTGTCAACATAAAGACTGCATTGCACTTTTATTCTAATGAAACTTTTGATTTTGAGATAATTGTGTATTTTAGATGCAATTGTAAGATATAATACAGAGTGATCCCATGTACCTTTTATCCAGTTTCCCACCATGGGAACCTCTTGCAAAACTGTAGCACAGTATCACAACCAGAATGCTGACATTGATGAGTCAAGATACAGGACATTTCCATGACCACAAAGATCCGTCATGTTGCCCTTTTATAGCCACATCCACTTCCCACCTGCCTTCACCTCGTTTTTAATAACGGGCAACCACTACCCTATTCTCCGTTTGTATAATTTTGTCATTTTAAGAATCTTATATTAATGAAATCATACCATATGTAACCTTTGGGGATTGGCTTTTGTCACTCTACGTGATTCCCTGTAGACTGATCCAGGTGGTTGTCTGTAACAATAATTCATTCCTTTTTATTGCGGAGTAGTAGTCCATGGTGTAGATGTACCACAGTTTGTTTTATCATTCATCTATTAAAGGACATCTCGGTTGCTTCCAATTTCTGACTATTATGAGTATCTTTGTAAACATTAGCATACAGATTTTGTGAGAACATACATTTCCATTTCTCTGGGATAAATGTCCAGGAGTATAATTGCTGGGTCATACAGTAGTTACATGTTTAGCTTTTTTAAGAAACTGTCAAGCTGTTTTCCAGAATGGCTGTACCATTTTACATTCCCACCAGCGGTGTATAAGTGATCCACTTTCTCCTCATCCTCACTAGCTTTTGGTGTTGTCACTACTTTTTAATTGAGCCATTTTGATAGGTGTGTAGTGATATCTTGTAGTGTTAATTTGCATTTCCCTAATGACTAATGGTGTTTAATTGCTACATGTCTGCCTCTTCAGTGAAATGTTTCTTCTTGTCCTTTGCCCATTTTCTAATTGCATTGTTTCTTTGTTTACTATGGATATTTGAGAGTTCT
Organism: Diceros bicornis minor; assembly: GCF_020826845.1. Classification (NCBI taxonomy): domain Eukaryota; kingdom Metazoa; phylum Chordata; class Mammalia; order Perissodactyla; family Rhinocerotidae; genus Diceros; species Diceros bicornis. The sequence goes on from NC_080758.1 coordinate 19,180,846, forward strand.
TTATATATTCCAGATACTAGTTTTTCGTCAGATATGTGGTTTGCAAATATTTTCTCCCACCCTGTGGTTTGTCTTTTTATTCTATTCACGTTGTCTTTCTCAGAATAAAAGTTTTAATTTGGATGAAGTCCAACTTATCAGTTTTTCCTTTTATGGATCATGCTTTTGGTGTCAAGTCTAAGAACTCTGCCTACCTGTAGATCCCAAAGATTTTCTTCTATGTTTTTTTCTAAAAGTTTTATAATTTTACATTTAAATCTGTGATCCATTTTAAGTTTTTTTATATAAAGAGAATTCATTTTTTTACCTGTTAATATCCAATTACTCTAGAACAATATGTTATAAAAAGCTATCTTTCCTCCATTGACTTGCTTTTGCACCTTTGTCAAAAAGTCAGTTGAGGGGCCGGCCCGGTGGCGCAAGCGGTTAAGTGCGCGTGCTCCGCTGTGGCGGCCCGGGGTTCGCTGGTTCGGATCCTGGGCGCGCACCGACGCACTGCTTGGTAAGCCATGCTGTGGCGGCGTCCCATATAAAGTGGAGGAAGATGGGCACCGATGTTAGCCCAGGGCCGTCTTCCTCAGCAAAAAAAAAAAAAAAAGAGGAGGATTGGCGGATGTTAGCTCAGGGCTGATCTCCTCACAAAAAAAAAAAAAAAAAAAAAAAGTCAGTTGAGGGCCGGCCCTGTGGCTTAGTGGTTAAGTGCGCACGCTCCGCTACTGGCGGCCCGGGTTCGGATCCCAGGCGCGCACCAACATGCCGCTTCTCCGGCCATGCTGAGGCCTCATCCCACATACAGCAACTAGAAGGATGTGCAACTATGACATACAACTATCTACTGGGGCTTTGGGGGGGGGGGGGAGTCAGTTGAGCATATTTGTATGGATCTATTTCCAATAGCACAGAGTATTGATTACTGTAGCTATATCATAAGTCTTAAAAATGGTTAGACTGATTCCTCTCACTTCTTTTTGAGAGTTTTTAAAATTGTTTTAGCTTTTCTTTTTTCTTTGCATTTCCATATAAATTTTAAAATAATTTTATCTATATCTACAAAAATTCTTGCTGGGATTTTCATTGGAATTGCATTGAACCCATATATCACTTTGGGGAAAATTGACATCTTTACTATATTGATTTTTTACTATATTAAAGCTTACCGTAGGGGCCGGCCCCGTGGCTTAGCAGTTAAGTGCGTGCACTCCGCTGCTGGCGGCCCGGGTTCGGATCCCGGGCACGCACCAGCGCACTGCTTCTCTGGCCATGCTGAGGCCGCATCCCACATGCAGCAGCTAGAAGGATGTGCAGCTATAACATGCGGCTGTCTACTGGGGCTTTGGGGGAAAAAAAGTAAATAAATAAAATTATTAAAAAAAAAAAGCTTACTGTATACCTCTCCATTTATTTCGATCTTTGATTTCTTTCATCACTGTTTGGTAGTGTTTCAGCAAACAAGTCTAGTGCGTGTTTGTAGATTTACATCTAAGTATTACATTTTCTTTGGAGTGATCATAAATGATGTTATATTTATGTTTATCTTGTATCCTGCAACCTTGCTGAACTCAAGTGTCAGTTCTAGAAGGGTTTTTTTTAGGTCTTTTGAGATTGTCTACATCAACAATCATGTCGTCTGCAAATAGGGATAGTTTTATTTCTTCCTTTCTAGTCTATGTGCCTTGTATTTCCTTTTTTTGCCTTATTGCGCTGCTCAAAATCCAGCACAGTGTTGAATAAGAGTGGTGAGAGCAGACATCCTTGCCTTATTCCTGATATTAGGAGGAAGACATTCAGTCTTTCATTGTTAAGTATAATGTTAGCTCTAGATTTTTTGTAGCTGTTCTTTATCAAAGATGAAGACATTCTCCTATATTCCTAGTTTTCTGAGAATTTTTATCATGAATGGATGTTGAATTTTGTCAGATGTATTTTTGCACCAATTAATATAGTTGTGTGATTTTTGTAATTAGCCTATTAATGTGGTAGATTACATTGGTTGATTTTCAAATATTGAAACAGCCTTGCATGCCTGAATAAATTGGAATAAACTCCACTTGGTCATGGCTTATAATTTTTATTATTGAATTCTATTTGCTGATATTTTGTTAAGGTTTTTTGCATCAGTATTCATGAGGGATATTGGTCTGTAGTTGTCTTTCAGTACTGTCTTTGTCTGGTTCTGATAGCGGGGTAACGTTAACTTCGTAAAATGCATTGGATGTTTCCTCCTCCCCTATTTTGTGATAGAGATTATCTAGAATTGGTATTCTTTAAATGTTTAGTAGAATTCTCCAGTGAAGCCATCTGGGCCTGGAGATTCCTTTTGGGGGGAGTTTTTAAATTTTGAATCCAGTTATCTATTTTATATTGGGTAAGTTGTGGTAGTTTGTGTTTTTAAGGAATTGGTCTATTTTGTCTAAGTTGTCAAATGTATGTGTGTTGAGTTGTTGATAGTATTCTTTTATTATCCTTTTGATTTCTGCAGAACTTGTGCTATTCCCTGTTTCATTCCTGATATTGGTAATCAGTGTCTTCTCTCTTTTTATTTGTGTTGCTAGAAATTTGTCTGCTTTTATCTTTTTAAAGAATCAGCTCTGTTTCACTGATTTTCTCTTTTTTTGTGTTTGTGTGTGTGTGTGTGTGGAAGATTGGCCCTGAGCTAACGTCTGTTACCAGTCTTCCTCTATTTTTTGCATATGGGACGCTGCCACAGCATGGCTTGACAAGCAGTGTATAGGTCCACGCCTGGGATCTGAACCCGCGAACCCCAAGCCACCAAAGCAGAGTGCGCAAACTTAACCACTACACCACCAGGCCGGCCCCTGTTTTTCTGTTTTAAATTTCATTGATTTCTCCTCTTTATTATTCCTTTCCTTCTGCTTGTTTTGGTTTTATTTTCCTCCTCTTTTTCTAGATTTTTGGGGTGAGAGATTATATTACTAATTTGAGAGTTTCCAGTTTGTTTAATGTATACATTCAGTGCTATAAATTTCCGTCTCAGCATTGCTTTAGCTATGTCCCACAAATTTTGCTATGTTGTATTTTCATTTTCATTCAGTTTAATGTATTTTTAAAGATTTTTCATTGAGACTTCCTCTTTGACCCATGGATTATTAGACATGTATTATTTAGTTTCCAAATGTTTGGGATTTTCCCATTCTTTTTGATTTCTAGTTTGATTCTATTGTATTCAGAGAACACACTCTGTATTATTTCAGTTGTTTTAAATTAGTTAAGGTTTGTTTTATGGCCCAGGATATGATCTATCTTGGTATGTGTTCCATGGACACTTGAAAAAAATGTGTATTGTGTTGTCCTTGGGTGGAGCGTTGCATAAATATCAGCTAGATCCTGTTGGTTGGTAGTGTTGTTGATTTCTTCTGTATCCTTGCTGATTTTCTATCTAGTTGTTTCATCATTTGTTGAGAGAGGAGTATTGAAGTCTCTAACTGTGATTATGAATTTGTCTATTTCTCCTTTCAGTTCTGTCAGTTTTTGCTTCACATATTTTGCAGCTCTGTCTCTGATAGTTTTCTTTGCTCTGAAGTGTACTTTATCTGATATTAATATAGCTACTCCTGGTTTCCTTTGGTTAATGTTTGCATGATATAACTTTTTCCATCCTTTCACTTCAGCCTGCCTTTATCATTATATTTGAAGTGAGTTTTCTATAGACAGCATATAGTTGGACTGTATTTTTTAATGCACTCTGCCAGTCTCTGTATTCTAGTTGGTATAGTCAACCATTTACATTTAATGTAATTATTGATACATTAAGGCTTAAGTCTGATATTTTATTTTCTCTGTTTTTTGATTCTCTATTTCCTTCTTCCTGCCTTCCTCTGTGTTACTTGAACATTTTTTATGATTCCTTTTTGATTTATCTGTATTGGGGTTTTTTTAATAGGTTTTTAGTGGTTATTCTACACATTTCATTATATATACATAATGTATCACCGTCCACTGGTATCATCATTTTACCGGTTCAAGTGAAATATAGGAACCTTACTTCTAGTTTCATCTCTTTACGTTCCACCATTTATAATATAATTGTCTTGAATATTTCTTCTACGTACATGTAAACCATATCAGACAATGTTATAATTTTGGTGCGACTGTCAAATGTAATTTAGAAAATTTAAGAGGAGGAGGAAAATCTACTGTATTTTTGTTTTCTGTGTTCTTTCTTCCTGGTGTACCAAGGTTTCTTCTTTCTGATTAGAGACATTCCTTTAGCCATTCTTTTAGGGTAGGTCTGCTGGTGACAGTTCTCTTAGTTTTTCTTCATCTGAGAATGTCTTAATATCCCCTTCATTCCTGAAGGATATTTCACTGCACATAGGATTCTGGGTTGACAGTTCTTTTCTTTTAGCTCTTGAAAAGTGTTGTGCCACTTCCTTCTGGCCTCCATGGTTTCTAATGAGAAATCCCCTGTCGTTCAAGTTGTTTTTCCCCTGTAGGTGAGGTGTCTTTTCTCTCTTGCTGCTTTCAAGATTTTTTTCTTTGTCTTTAGTTTTCAGAAGTTTAACTGTGATATTTTTTGTGTGGATTTCTTTGAGTTCATCCTGTTTGGGGTTTGCTCAGCTTCTTGAATCTGTAGGTTATGTCTTTTCCCAAATTTGGGAAGTTTTCAGCCATTATTTCTTCGAGCCTTTTCTCCTCCCCTTCTGGGACTCTGATAATATGAATGTTAGATCTTTTGTTAGAGTCCCACAGGTCCCTGAGGTTCTATTTAATTTTTCTTTTAATCTAGTTCTTTCTTGTTCACATTGGGCACTTTCTATTTTTCTGTCTTTGAGTTCACTGATTCTTTTCTCTTTCTCCTCCATTCTTCTGTTGAGCCTGTCCATTGAGGGTTTTTCTGCTTATTGTATTTTTCAAATCTAAAGTTTCCCTTTGGTTCTTCTTTGTATATTTGTTTCTTTGCTGAGACTTTGTTTTTTCATTTGTGGCAGGCGTGCTTAGAATTACTCATTGATGACTGCTTTAAATTCTTATGTCAGATAATTCTAAGATCTCTATCATTTCAGTGTTAGCATCTATTGATTGTCTTTTTTCATTCAGCTTGAGATCTTCCTGATTCTTGTTATAATAAGTGATTTTTGTTGAAACCCGGACATTTTGGGTATTATAATGTGAGACTCAGGGTCTTATTTAAAACTTCTATTTTAGCTGACTTCCTCTGACACCTCTCTTGTAGGAGAATGAGAGGCATGAGGTGTGCCACCTTGTTACTACCAGGTGGAGACAGAAGTACCTGTTCTCAGTCAGCCGCCAATGACACTGGAGGGGGACGTCTCTCGTTACTATTGGGCAGGAATGGAAATTCAGCTCTCCACGTGGTCTTTGCTGACACTATAGGTGCGGGTAGGGACCTATACCCTGTATTATGGGTTTGGTTCCAGACCACCGCAGTAAAGCAAATATCACAATAAAGCTAGTCACATGAAATTTTTGGTTTCCCAATGTATATAAAAGTTATATTTACACTATACAGTAGTCTATTAAGTGTTCAATAGTATTATGTCTTTTAAAAACTATATACATATGTTAATTAAAAAATACCTTAGGGGCTGGCCTGGTGGCGCAAGCTGTTGGGTGCGCGTGCTCTGCTGCAGCGGCCCGGGCTTCACTGGTTCGGATCCTGGGTGCGCACCGACGCACCACTTGTTAAGCCATGCTGTGGCGGCGTCCTATATAAATTAGAGGAAGATGGGCACAGATGTTAGCCCAGGGCCAGTCTTCCTCAGCAAAAAAGAGGAGGATTGGCATCAGATGTTAGCTCAGGCCTGGTCTTCCTCACCAAAAAAAACAAAAAAATACTTTAATTAAAAAATGGTGCCAGTAGACTTGCTCAACATGGGGTTGCCATAAACTTTCAATTTGTTAAAAACACAGTGTCTGCAAAGTGTGATGAAGTGAAGTGCAATAAAACAGGGTATGCCTGTACTACCTATCAGGAATGAAAGTCCTAGCTCCCTACTTTTTGACTGCACCCTAGCAGGGGAATGAGGTGCCCTGTTACAGCCAGGCAAAGGTGGAGGTCTAGATTCCCCGCTCGGCCTTCGCTGGCATGGATATGGTGAGCCACAGTTTTTTCTGTGTTGTTGGGCTCGAGTATAGCCAGTATTGTCTTAACATTTTGTGTATTCCTAACCTGCCCTTTTCCTGGTCGTTTGCTAGAGAGAGCAGGCTTTTGTTGGGGCTTTTCTTGTCCTCATCCTTTGGCATTTCCAGGTAGCCAGCTTCCTTACCTCCAAATCTAGGATATTTAAGGCAAAAAAGAAAACCCAGGAACTCACCACTGCGTCATTCCTTGGGTCCCAACGTCCCTAGTTTGTCTGCCTTCTTCTCTTCACCTTTCAGAGTTTTCTTATGTTTGTTTTATATATAAATGTCCAGGGGTTTTAGTTGTACTTAGAGTGAGGAATAGGGAAATGTGCATCTTCCCAGAAGCAGAAGTCTGCATTGCATTTTCTAAATGAGTTTCTGGGACTTTGCATAAGCAGATTGAAACCTTACCAGGGCCCCAGCACCATTTGACCACATTTTCTCTGGCTTTGAGGAGTGGACAAATGAATCTGTTAGAATTTCATGTATTCTGGACGCCAGAGGTTACTGGAGCATTGTCCCCCACTGACTCCGTTGCCAGGATAATCTCCTCTCTTCTCCTGCTCACCACCCAAAAATTATCAGTTCTTTTCTTTTGGTTCTAGTTTGCAGAAATATATGGTATTTACTTTGGCTTCCATCAGCTCTGATTCCTATAACAGTAACAATGACATCACTTTCCCAAACTAGGAGGTAATTGTTTTTCGATGATGTGTTTCCATATCTCCCCAAGGTTTGCGAAGCAGCAGATTGAAGCAAATCAGCATGAGGCTTCAGACTCTGGACCTGAAGGAAGTTGGGTTCTGGTCTTGACAATTAAAATCCAAGTTCTACCATTCTGGTCCCTAACTTATACGGTTACTTCTTTTGTCTGGAATTTGGGGTGTGTTTTCCCGTAGAAACAACTCAAGTACCAAAGACATGACAGTAATACCTTATACCTATATAGAACTTTCCTCTTTCCAACGCACTTTTTCCATTTGTGTCAGTTGATCTTCACTTCAGCCGTGTGAAGTAAGCACTTTCAGACATTACTGCCCTCTTTTGAGAGCTGAGGAAATTTAGACCCACGAAGTTAAAGGACGTTGCCAAATTCTCACAACTACTAGATGATAAAGTTCAGACTAGATATTCTCTATTATTCTGGTATTCTTTTTTCCAATCAAGTATTCTTTTCATAGTCAAAAAAGTAGAAAGTATTTCAGCTGTACATACATGCCCCTTCCTCCCATCAGCAGCCTCTGTGAAGAGGCAGCCACCAGACCAGCTGCAGGCGAGGCCCGGCTCTGAAAGCTGTTCACAATAAAGTTTACAGGCTTAACTGATAGTCTTCGATCTTGGAGAGATCTGGGCACTGAAGGGCTTGTGGCAGAATTGGTAAAATACCATATGTTTCCTTATAGTAGAGTTAAACTCCTCAGGAACTACTTTTTTATTCATTTACGAAATTAATGCCTGTATTATGTATTTTACTCTTCAAATCCCTAAAACCTGGGCTATAGAGTATAATCAAAAGCAGATGGAATGGGGTGTGGCTTCTCCCAGACTTTGAGATGGACAAATTATAAACAGATTAAACTTGACTTCTAGCCTACGTGCTAAAATAACAACTGTAGAGCAACAGCCACCCTCTGAACCAGGCCTGCTGCCCACCCCTCCTTCCCTCCCGCCCTGTACCTCCTGTACTAAAGACACAGCTGGTTGGGTGTTGCCTTCTCCCAGTTCTGTTCTCAGGCGAGTCAGCCAGCAGGCAGGGTTAAAGAAGCCCAAAGAGTCTGTCGTATGTAACTGGGGTAATTCCTCTGAATTAAACACAGCTGGGCATAGAAAGGGGACCCGTCAATAGATTGGCAGAATCTTAGCATTGCAAAGAGCCCTAACATATGTCTGAGAGGTCTCTGAGTGTTCCATCCTCTCTACAACATCACTGTCAGGGGGTCATTCCAGGTAGATTTAGGTATTTCCAGGAGTCCATAGGAAAAAGAGGAGGAATGTGCTGCTTTCCAAGGAAGCCATTTTATTGTTGGGTGATACTTCCTTATACTGACCCAGAAATCTGGCACCCAGTTGGTGCCATGGATTCTATCTAGTTTTCTTCTGGTTCTGCAAACAGCAACACTGTTCTTTCTTTCCTCTCTGATTTTAAATTCTTGAGGCCAGCTAGCCACCTTAATCTCTCTCAGTCTCTTTTCAGGTGAAATATCCCTAGTTCCTCTGCCTTTTTTCATATTCTATCGTCTCCAGACTCCTTACTATTCTAGTGCCTTCCAGAGAACACTGTAGCTGTTGTCCTCGTGAAATGTGGTGGTCAGAGAATCACAGAAGGTTAGAGTTAGAAGGGACATTGGAGACGATCTGGTCTACTCCCTTCCCCCACCTTTTCTCTTTTTTAATACCAATAGAACTTGTGATTGGTAAACAGTTACAGATTTCAGATGCAGCTGGAATCAGTGAACCTACAGAGACCTTCTAAAGCAGTTAGTCTAAAAATTTACTTGTGTTTGGAATGGTCTGGAGCTTAAAATTGTAAACCAAATCTTTCTCTATCAAACCTAATGTATAGGGTGATTGACATCTCTTTTAACAGAAATAGTAATAAGTAGGAGCACAGCTTGCAGTCGTGTGGCCATGTTGTAATCAGCATGTCTTGTCCTCGCTCTGCAGCACTTGTTGCTACAGGTGCTCTCTGAAACAGAGGTCTGTAAGTGGAGGATGAAGTCACATCCAGAGTGAACTCGGAAAAACTCTCACAGGGAAATTTAATGCCTAAAATGGTCTAATCTCATTGTAAGAAAAATTCAGTTAGGAACTGAAAAATTACCCTTTTCTTATGAGTTAAGAGTTTGAGGGTTCTCTGAACTCAAATCGTAATACTTTATGAAAGTAGAGTACTTCCAAGCTTACAGAGCACATGTCCCCTTCTGTTAGGCATTATTCTTATCCCCATTCTAGAGAGGAGGAAGCTCAAGTAGTTTTAATCAGCTGCAAAAAAAAGTCATATTAGCTAGAGGACACAAGAGCAGTATCTCCCCTGCTCACATCTCTTTCTAAATACCACAATCTTTTCATAATAAAATCCTTAAATTTTATGTTAATGCCGTTTGATGTGTATCTGCTTTTTACATGATGTTTATGCACGAGTAGTAGGATGCTTGATTTTTCTGCAAAATGAAACTGCGGGATCTTTTTAACTCCAGCTTTGTCTATCCTGTTACCTCTGCATAGAGAGCTCTTATGTTCTTCTCCTGGTGAACTCTTGTGCATTCTTCGATATGACGCTCAAAAGTCACCTCTTGGATGTCTTTCCCCCTACCCAAATTGGGTCTGGCAGAGTTGGTGACTTTCTTGTTTTCCCACTCTGTTAAGGAGCACTTATCACACTGCATGGCCAGTGTTTTTTTTATGTGTCTCTCATAACCACCAGACTGTGGGATCTAGAAGGATAAGGATTCCGCCTTTTCCACTGTTCTAGCCCCTCACCCTAGCGCAGTTTCGAGCACTCAAGAGACACTCGTTGTTAAATGTAAGAAGATAGCTCATTGCCTGTTGCATTGGCCCTAGGATTTTGTAAGAGCATCAAAGAAATCCCTGGGTCTGCAGGTCCCGCCAGGTCTGTGCTGCTGCTGCCACTACCTCTACCCACACCAAGACCAAATAGGAGAGGCAGCCAGGCCTGGAGGGGCAGCCATAAGCAAGGGAGACTGGACCTTTTTTTCAGATAAGGAAGCAGAGCCCCACCTCCCCCAGTGGAGAAGTGACGTGTGTGGACACTTAGTTACTGACAGTGCTTTTGATTCAGCCCAGTGTCTCTTGCACAGACAGAGGCAATACAACGCGGTGGTTAGAGCTCATCCTCTGGAGTCAGACCTCTGGATTTGAATTCCGTCTTCACCAGTTAATAACTATGTGTAATCTTAGATGAATTATCAACCTCCTCATTCTGCAATTTCCTCCTGTCTAAATGGATCATTCATGTACTTATTTATAATGAATAAATGAAAAAATGCATGTAAAATACTCAGTGCGCTATCGGCAGCTACCTTACCTGAGTCTCAGTAGACCTTTGTTGTTGTTATTGCTGCTCTTTTACTCTGTTACGAAGCCTTCCTTAGAGCACACATCTTGGTTGAAAGGTGGAAATACTGAGTGATAATCTAGTAGTTGGGACTGTTTATTTCTATTTTCTTAGGCCTAGCAGCTATTTGTTGGCCATTTGCTTTATGCCAGCATTCGGTTAAACATTTTACATAATCAACTAATTTGTGCCCCACAATCACCCTATAAAATATTACCTGTGTTTGGCAAATGAAGAAATGAGCTTGAGGGAGATGGAAGCTCTTGCCCAAGGCTTGAGAGCAGAAGACTGTCAGCCTCCAAACCACATGCGTGCTCAAGATGGAGAAATTGCAAATTGTAACCAGTCGATTGCCTTTGTTTTGACGTTCTTGTTGTCAGAACTCCCTGGGACCCTTCACTCTGAAATGATTGATTCATACCTCTTCTAAGATGAGCATTTCTTTCAGATCGATTCACGTAGGCAGAAGTTGAGATACTAGGTGTTCAACTGCATACTTCTGATGGCAGGGCTTGCTGTGATCCCAGTCTGTCCCTGCTACAGCACATCACACCTTCACATTAAACGAGTTATTAACTAAGATTATGGCATCTTTTTCAGTTGGGCTACTGATCAGCCACGTCTTCTCCATCCTGTCCTCTAGAGAGAGGAAGTGCAGAGGGCAGGATGCAGAAAAAGGTACTTGCTGATCCCACACTCTTTCCTTACTGGAGAGTTTGCCTAAGATTGTTTGTGTTTACTAACTGCACCAACAGAAACTGTTAGATGGACTGGAAGGAAAACCTATGTATCGTGTGTGTCTACCTCACACCAAGCTGGGAGCTACCCCTATGGATTTGGGGTATGGTAAGCAACCTGTATATCATAGTAAAGAGCATGGTGGTTCTGGGGCCTGAATCCGTATTTTATAGGCTATAGAATATTACTCATTCTGAAAGTGTCTGTAATTATAAATTTCAGCATTCAGAGGATCTTTACGGATTCTGTGAGGATACTCAAAAATGTTCTCTCTGACAGGAAAGGATATAAGACATGGTTGGTTGTTTTTTGTTTATTTTTTAACTAAGTAGTGGGAGAGGATGAAATGGTATATTTAAGTGCCACTTCAAAATGCCCCAGTATATCAGCCTCCGGTTTCCACTCTGCACTGACATTAGAAGGCAGGAAACAATTTTGGCCAAGAAAGGGATGAAGCACATGTTCTCCAATTCTGAATATGCTTTACTCTCTGAAACACATTTTCAACCTGGGCTCCCTTTTTGTTCCTGTTTAGATAGCTTAGTGGTTGAAAGTACAGGCTGTCAGCAGACTGCTGTGTTTGAAACCCTGCTCTGCCACTTGCTAGCTGTGTGACTTTGGGCATGTTACAGAACCTTTCTAGGGCTTGTTTTCTTCATCTGTAAAAGGAGGATAATAATAGTTTCTACCTGGTGAGGCAGTTGTGATAACTAAATGAGATAAGCCATGTAGAGAGTTTTGTACAGTGCTTAAGTAACACATAGTAGCTATTATCACTATTCTAGTAAGAAAAAACTGTGTTCAGAATATGCATTCCTGCTCCTCTTTACCTTCTCAGAGTTTTCTCTTTCAGGTCCTTTCATGGTATTAGAGGCCCAAGAAAGTGTTTTGAATTTTAACTACTGCCAGTCACAGGTGTCTGTCCATTCGTACTGTACCTAGGTTACTGGTCGCCTGCGCCGTGTGTCCTAGTCCAGGAGGCAGCAAGCGTTTTCTGTAAAGGACCAGAGACTAAATATCTTAGGCCTCAGGGCCACATAGAGTCACTGTCACATATTCTTATTCTTCTTTTATTTAACCCTCTAAAAATGTAGAAACCGTTCTTACCTTGTGGGCCACACAGAAACAGTCTGCAGGCTGCAGTTTGCTGATCCTTATTCTCCTCTGACCCTGTGCTCTAACATGGCCAAAGTCTTGGATTCTGGGGTTATTCTCTCCCATCATTCAGGTCAGCAGACGCTAGTCAAAAAAACAATGAGTTTTCCTGTTAAAAATGGAGTCCAGGGGGCTAGCCCTGTGGCCTAGTGGTTGACTTCAGCACACTCCGTTTCAGCGGCCCAGGTTCGCGATTCAGATCCCAAGCACAGACCTACACCACTCATCAGCCATGCTGTGGCAGCAAACCACATACAACATGGAGGAAGATTGGCGCAGATGTTAGCTCAGGGCTAATCTTCCTCAGAAAAAAAAAAAAATGGATTCCAGTTGGAAAATAGCACTATCTCTTCTACTGCCAAAGTGCTGCCACATGCCTTATATATAAGGAGCTTTTTAAAGTTCCATTCCTGAGACCAAGAAAGGGTTTCTAAAGGAATCTATTAGAGCCAGCTTGACAAATACTCCAACTTGGATAAGCTCTGTGCCTGTGATAGTACTCCACATTCTGGAGGCTCAGATTGTGATTTTAATTTTAAATTCCTGGGGTTTTGCGCCATCAGGTCTCATGTCTAGAGCAGTCATGTTTTAGGAAAATAGCGTCTGTTGCTGTAAAGTAAACAAACCATAATGAAAATGAGCGTGATATTTTTTCACAGCAAAAAAAACCACAAAAATGCAGACAAAACCTTTGTGAAGTGACAGTATTAAATTGCAAGTGACGATGTTAAAGCAAATATTTAAATTCACAGCTAAAATAGTGCATGTAAAATGTAATTGCCAGGGAGACCATGCCAGTTCATCATTCTTTAAGCTAATTCTCTACAGGCAGAATCATTCCACACGGTTCCAGGAAAAAATGCTTATTTTAAATAAACTGCTTTCTGGCTCTTTTAAGACTGTGCATAAGTAAGTTTTATTTATCAGGGACTATCTTGGTCTTCGAGATGTTCATGGGCAGGAGATATCTGTAGTGCATGTATACTCCTTCTGTATAGGGGCCCTCTGAGTTGGTTTCTTATGAACTGCAGTTTTGCTAATGGGATGGCTTCCTTTATCCCCAGGAGAGCTCCTGTGATGGAGGTGATGGCATTTTTGGTGAAAAGAAAGATGACAGCCGGGCAGGTGAGACTGTGTCCTTCTGAAGGCAAAGAAATGTAAGGTCCCAGTTTATAGTTACCCTGGAGTTCATGTGTAATAAAAAATGCTGGTTTTTAAGGAGACTCTTTTAAAAAGCCAAGTAAGTTAACCTTCATCAAACTCTCCTGGAGTCACACATGGAGCTTTAACGTGGCTCTGGCAAGCTTCCTCCACCCTGCATTGAAATTCAAAAGTGAAATGAATGATAATATCTGAAGTCAGGATGGAGTCTGAGAGAGAGAAAAGAACCATGGTTTCATTGATTTTTTTGTTTTTGTTTTTGGAGAAAAGTTAGAGGTGTTTGGTTTGGTTTGTTTCGTGTTTGTTTGTTTTTCTGAATTCCAAGTTAATGGAGGCTTTGGCATTTGGAAGGCCCAACTACACAAAAGCCCATAGTTCTGTAAGGAGAAGGCCACAGAGAGAGCTTGTTCCAATGCCTTAGAGCAAGGTCTTCGAATCAGTTCTGCCGCCAGAGATAGGCACAGTTGTATTTGAGAGATAACAGAGCCAACTACAACCTAAAGCTGTTGCTAAAGCAAAATTGTAGCCCTTCCAGCTATGCCTAGCTCCTGAGCTAATTGTTCAACAGTAGCTACTTTGATTAAGTTATTGGGTCAGCTTTGTTTTTGTTTAAACAAAACAGAACAACCACCACCAAAAAAAACAGTCACTTTTGTTTTAGTTCTGTTTGTAAATACTAATATCCTCACTGATGTTTGAAGCCCAGGATGGCTCCGACCCAGACAAATCGCCCTGGCCAGTTTCATCTGCTCTCACGGCTCGTCTCAGACGTCTGGTCACTGTTTACCAGCGCTGCAACCGCAAGGAGCTCTGCCGACCTGAAATTCTGGGGCCAGGCAACCAAGGATACTGGATCCAGGAGGAGATGTTCAGGAGAACCTCAGAAATGGATCTCATCAACAAGGAAGCCCAAAAGAGGTAAAAGCCAGTGGCCTAAAGGGCATGCTGAGCTGCCTACTGGGTAGAGGTGACAAGAGAGGAAGCTGATAGCTGGAGGACAAGTGTGTTTGATGTTCTCATGTGAAGTTAGGTTTGTCTCCAGAATTAATTAAATCCAACCTCCAACTGTGATGACGTTGTCGTGCTGACTGGGGAGTCTGATGAGATCTAGGGCACCTTCTGTTCACAATTCCCAGACATTTATGATTTTCCAACTTGACCTTCTTCCCTAAGTTGGACCCCAGTCTCTGGGGATGTAGTTTAAAAACATCACACTGGCATGTATCAGACCATGTTGTTTTAGCAGCAAAGTTAATAGTGTGCATTGAAGCTGCCTTATTATAGCTACTAGTCCTTATCAAGCCTTTGAGAGCAATAAGTACCATAAAATGCAAGCCGAGAGGGAAAATTACCAGAAGGAAAAATAAATAACCAGGAGTTACTTGCCCATCTGAGAATTAGCTAAAAATGGCTGTAGAAGGCCAGCACAGGCTAGGAATGATGCCCCCAGAAAATATCAATGAAGCTGCAGTTCTTTGGGTCTTTATAGCTCTCCATCCTTGCTGTAACATCCAGTGAATTAAAAGAACATCAAATAAGGGCCAAGCCCCGTGGCGTAGTGGTTAAGTTCAGCGCACTCCGCTTCAGCAGTCCACGTTCACGGGTTTGGACCCTGGGTGTGGACCTACATCACTCATCAGCTATGCTGTGGTGGCAGCCCACATACAAAATAGAGGAAGATTGGCATAGACGTTCCTTAAGCAAAAAAAGAGGAAGATTGGCAACAGATGTTAGCTCAGGGCAAATCTTACTCACCAAAAAAAAGAAAAAAAGAACACCACATAAGTGAATTCAGTTACTTCTGTGTACTCCTTCTGGCTTTATGAAAGTTGGTAATTCAGGGAAGATATTTCTCCCATCTTTCACCGCTCCAAAGAGAGGAACCAGAGCCCCATTTTCCCTGTTCCTCACTCTTCCTCTGACCTCCTCATCCCACCCCTAGCCTTACTCCCTCTGAGGGTGGAGAGTACCATGCCCGAGAGCCCCTCATAAAGACTGTGGTGACGTGTAATAATTCAACTCCCTTAAGTCTTTTTCCTTTTTTTTTTTTTTTTTTGTGAGGAAGATCAACCCTGAACTAACATCTACCAATCCTCCTTTTTTTTTTTTTTGCCCATCTTCCTCTACTTTATATGGGACGCCGCCACAGCATGGCTTGACAAGCAGTGCATCGGTGCGCACCTGGGATCCGAACCGGCAAACCCCGGGCCACCACAGCGGAGTGTGCGCACTTAACCGCTTGCACCACTAGGCTGGCCCCCCCTTAAGTCGTTATCTTAATCCTGCAGGATATAAAGACCAGAGAACCCTCATGTCCTAGAGAAAATAATTGATATGGGCAACCTGTCTACATAAAACCAGAAAGAAAGCCAATGTGAGATAGCGGGTCAGGGGAGGTGTGCGGCTGAGGGAGTCATTTCTCTTCTCTGGACCAGTTTCCTTATCTGTAAAATAAAGGAGGTGAATTTAATGGTCTGGAAGGTCCCTCCAGGATTCTGATTCCATGTTGTCATACAGAGGGAAAAAATAAGGCAAAATATTTAAGCATATATAGTATTTTAAAAATGTTCATCTCTCACAAGAGGAAATTAACTAGATAATTTCTAAAATTGATTAATCAAGAGACAGCAAGTATGCACACATGATTTAGAAATAAAGAGGTAAATACCAGAAGAAAAAGTTGAAAGATTTGAAAGAGGTGGTAGGATGATAGGCTGTTTTTATTATAAACCTCTCAGCCCAATTTAACTTAAATAAAAATAAAGAATAGAATAGACAAACCAGCTCTAGCTGCTTTCCTGACCTCATGGGCTCTCCTAGTAGACGCTCAATAAATAGTTAGGGTTTTTTTTTAGAAAGAGGAAAAAACAGCTCACTCTCCCTTTCTGATTACATCTCAAGGTGGACCAGGAGAGAGCAGGCAGACTTCTACAGAACAGTGTCTTCCTTTGGCGTTGTTTATGATCAAGAGAAGAAGACCTTTGACTGGACACAGTTCCGCCTCATTTCCCGTTTGGACAAGAAGTCGGACGAGAGCCTGGAACACTATTTTCATAGTTTTGTGGCCATGTGCAGGAATGTCTGTCGTCTGCCCGCGTGGAACGATAGTGGTGAGAAAGTTCTGTCAGTCTATCCCAGATGAGACAAGGAGAGAACAGGCTTGTTTTCAGGGTACAGAGTTACTGGAGGTATAGTTATGAAAGTGGAGTTTACCTGAAGAATTCAGGTAAAGACAAGTGAGTTTTCACAAATTTGTGTACTTCTAATTGGGTCCACCCTCATAAAATAAAATCTCTCTCCCCAAATGATATAACTCCAACAAAAATTGAGATTAAAACCTCACAGAAGTATTGAAAGACCACTGTTAATTACCTTTTCCAAAGTATAGTTTTATTTTTTTTAAATCTCAGAGAAGTTTGTTCTACTGTGAACTTTGTACCTTCCTTAGGTTAAATCTTAATAACTTTAACTTCTTCATGTGTTGACTTGCAGCTATAGAAAGTAAGTGGCTGTCATTTAAACATCTCCTGATCTGATAGACACCCCTTCTGAGACATTTCTTCCTGACTGGAATTTGCAGCAGCTTCCTCCGAGTCCCTCTTCAGCCTCACTGTGTAGATAAACTTGCTCTGGATCATATGATTGTATTTTAGGAAAGCTAAAACAAACATTGAGCCTGTCCAGCATGTGTTCTGAGCTGATGGCAGTGTGCACAGATGTCTCAACTGTTGCCCCTGTGTGGCATGGTTAGGGTGTTTTCATTAAAGCCACGGGGCTGAATAGATTGGAAAGATCTGGACCTTGGAGTCACACTGACAAGACCTGGACTTGAATCCTGGTTCTGCCACCTTGAGCAAGTTAGCTTATCTGAGCCTGAGGCTCCTTCCTCATGCTTAAAACCGGGATGGTGATGGGGTATCATAGCACTTTTGTGAGAACTAAATATCATGTATAAAGTACCTAGCCTAGAGGGCACATAGTACATGCTTATTGAATGGGAACTAATATTATTTCCAGAACGAAAGTTTTCATGCACTTCTTTCACCTGCACTGGGTCTGTCTTTGTTTCATAGAAACCTTCCCTTGTCTTTTAGCTTTTCATTTGAGCAGGGGCACACACACCTAAGACTGCCATGCTGAGGAACCAGGGAGTTAAACTGTAAGAGCAAAGATGCAGGGACTCAGGTGGGCAGCGAGTGTCCAAGGGCTGCCTTACGTGATAGGCTCTGCATTTACCTTTCCAGGTGCCCCAGATCCCACCATCTACGTTGAACCCATCACCGAGGAACGGGCCGCAAGAACCCTATACCGCATTGAACTGTTACGGAAGGTCCGAGAGCAAGTGCTCAAGTGTCCTCAGCTGCATGAACGCCTCCAGCTCTGCAGGCCCAGCCTCTACCTGCCAGTCTGGTGGGAGTGTGGGAAGCACGATCGAGACCTGCTCATCGGTACTGCCAAACATGGGCTGAACCGCACTGACTATTACATCATGACTGACCCCCAGCTGTCCTTCCTGGATGCCTATAGAAACTATGCCCAGCATAAGAGAACTGACATCCAGGCGCCAGAAAGTCTCTGTTGCCTTTACCAGACCAACTCCAAACTATATGAATCTCTTACATATACTCAAATGAGCAGGACTTCAGAGTCCCTTGAAAATGAGCCTGAGAATCTAGTGAAAATAGAAGGTAGAGATGATCATCTCGGTCTGCCTGGGGGCAGCTTATCTGACATGACTTGTGAAAACTTTATCTCTAAAGTTCAGGATGTCATTTCCATCACCCATGATGACAGTCTACTACCTGAGTCCTTGCAGAGCATAATGTATGGTAAGAAGGCTCTCAACCAAGAGTCAGGCTCTTTTCAGGAGAGCCCAAGTACCAATACGGAATCCAGAAAAGATGCTCTTGCCATCTCAGCAAGCAAAGATGGGAACTGCCAGCTTGGTGGCCATGGGGCAGAAGTAGCTTCAGGCCCCTCTTTGATGGATAGTTTAGAAGCAGGAGTAGCTCAAATGAACATAAAAAATGGGAAACATTTGTTGATATCTCTTTCAAAGGAAGGGGAACTCTGCTGTAATGAGGCAGGGCGGAGACCTGAAAGCATCAGGCCGCTAGAAGCCCAGTGCTTAGCTTCCCGTTCCTTGGATCAAGGAAATGAAAGTGGGTTTGTAGATATGTGCAATCTTAGTGTCTGTGACTCCAAAATAAACCTGTCATCAGATCAGCAATTAATTGATTTATTAGAAAACAAAACTTTAGAAAGTAAATTAATTTTGAATCTAAACCACAGTGATGAGGAGGAGGAAGAGGAAGAAAATGAGGAGGAAAACTTAGAAGTGGCATCAGGCATGAGGGAAAGGCCAGAGGTTTTGCATCTAACCGAACCCACTGCTAATATCCCAAGGGAAAAGAACCAAGGCTTCCATGTAGATGAAGCCAAGAAAGGAAGCATGGAGGCTGTAAGCCAGAATCCTGGACCACAGGGGCCTTTTCCTCAAGCAGCTTGTCAGTGTCACTGCAAACACATGGAGAGGTGGACTTGTGGCCTCGAGAAGGATGAGTTGGACGTGGAGAAACCCAAGGGTTATAACCCAGGCCTGTACAAAAGCAAAGCTAAGAGCATCACAGTGGAGGGTGAGCCCCCTGCTCTTCCTTCAGAGCCATTTCAAGTGAGGCATGAACTTTTAAAAGAGCCTTGGAAAGAAAATGCAGACGGGAAAAAAGGTTTCCTTACATATGCTCCTGAAGGACGTGAGCTCAAGTCAGAAGACATGGATTTTGAGAGTAAAGATGATTATGATAGAGATGGAAACTGCCATAGTCAAGGTACAGTCTGTGGGATCTTGTGGTATTTTGGATAAGCCAGTGCTCACATGACAGGGAGGGGGGCCAGGGGGAAGTGTGAAGAGTTTTACGGCTTCTGAAACGGACCTACCTACACTCAACATGTGTTTAAAACCCAAGGTCACAGACCTTGGTCTGAAAATGAGGCAAAGTAGCTTAACTGGTCATTCCAGAAGATCGAGGATGATGGTAGACAATCATAGCCCTTTTGCTGCATCAGCCATGGAATTTGGGCAGGGGCTGAGTGCTTTTATATGGTAGATGCTAGATATGGCATCAAGGGGAAGCAATTTGTTCTTCCACTAGATAAGGCGCTTCACAGCCGTTAAAGTAGAACAGCCTGGGACCATCAAGAGCCTGCAATTTAATATAAGTGCAGTTAATTTTTTAGGAATTCCACAGAAGTACAAATAAACGTGATCTTGATTAAGGTGAGCAAAGATAGTGCAGTTTATTCACGTCGTTGTCAAAACTCTGTGATTTAACATCGGTGCATTTGGTTTAGATTCCTTTTAGTAACTCAACAAATAAAAATAACAAAATTACAAGTAACACAACAAAAATACAAATAAATTTGATCTTTTTAATTAAGGAAATCTTAGACAAACGTTTAAGTTAGAAGGAATTTCAAAATGTTAAGAATCTAGATGACCCTGAGATTTTTATATCTTTTGCAGGGATATAAATACAATGATTAGAGATCCTGAGCAGCAACAAATGGTTTTTAACTTTTTCACTGTTGTTTTAATTTCTTCAGACCCAAAGGCATATTAGGGTGAACAAAAAATGGTTGTATTTATCCTCATCATTGAGGATGTTTATGCCTGGCCCAGTGCCGGGTGTGGTGCTCAGGGGTTTAGACACAGCCTCTCCCTTCTGGGGCAGTGACTTTATAAAGAGGAAAAGAGAGAGGGGCGCTAAGCTAAGCTCCCCTGGGTTAACTAGCTTCCTTTTATTTTTAAACTCCCCTGCCTTTGGTTTTAGTTATTGTGATCAGAGACTATCACGGGAAGGGTTCTGAACCCAAATTAAAATTTACACGCTAGGTGGGATAAGGACAGAGAAGCTGAATTGAAAGCAGCTTAATCGACTTGTAGCCCCAGCCAACCCAGGGGGAGCCGGTCTACGACCATGCCCATCCTCCTCACGCAGGCCCTGAAGGATCGCTGTCATGTGTTGAATTATAAAACCCATACTGCTTTTCGTACCATTGTGAGGAAAATCACCAAATAATCCTTGGAGATCCAGACAGTCAGTGAGTAAAGGGTAAAGAAGAGTGTGGTTTAGAGAAGGACTGTTCCTGTGCTCATGTCCTTTGGGGGCAGTGTCAGCCCTGTTGAGTTGGGGTAGAAGGCTGCCGTGACCTTGATAAGCTTTGGTGAGCATCACACACACCCATGGGTAGGGGTATCTTGCACCACTGTTTTTAAAAGTGCTTTTGCAGACCTCAGAAGGGATCCACCACACATATGGTGGAGTAGGTGGGGCAGGGAGGGTTAGCCCTGTTTCTGAGACTAGAAATCTACAGCTAAAGGAGCAGGAATTGGTACAACTGTCAGGGCAGGCCCCCAGGTCTCCTGGCTCCTTTTCCAGGGTTTTGTCTCACTCGTCAATTTGCTTTTCCTTAAAAGATAAATCCAGCTCCTCTGCCTAAAACCTTTTAGTTGTGCTCCCCATTGGATCTAGAATATCTAAGTTTGAATTTTCTATCATGGCCTACAGGACTCAGCATAGTCTAGATGATTCTACCCCTCCGGCCTCATCTTTGTACTTTTCCCCTAGGTGTCTCTTAGTTCCTCAGCATGTCCAGAATACCCTTCCCCATTGCCCCCTCATCTTCTTGAGTGTTCTCTCCTTCCAGAGGCTCTCTCTACAGCCCTCCCTTCTGCCAGTAGGTCCTCCCCCCTTATTCCCTATCTCAGCACCTTGTTTCTTTCCCTTTATAGCACTTACCACGGTTTATCATTGTAGTTATTCATTTATTATCACTGTTTTCCTGTCTTTCCCTCATGAAACTGTAAGAGCCTTGAGGGCCAGGGCCTCATCTCTCTTGTCTTTCCTTGAATCCACTGGCCTGGCACAGCCCTGTTTACAGTCAGGGGTCTCTGCAGCTCCCTAGGAGACTTGTTGCACAGTCAAAAGTGACATCTGCACATTTCAGAGGATAGACATTCCTTGTCATTTCACCAAGAAAGGAGGTTCACAACTTTTCCTGCCCTGGATAGTTTGCTGCCCTCTCTTCATTCCCTGTCA
Source organism: Diceros bicornis minor (assembly GCF_020826845.1). Taxonomy (NCBI): domain Eukaryota; kingdom Metazoa; phylum Chordata; class Mammalia; order Perissodactyla; family Rhinocerotidae; genus Diceros; species Diceros bicornis. Next base: position 19,202,179 of record NC_080758.1, read on the forward strand.
TTACTGGTAAGTGGATCTTTGAAGATCCATTTCACATTGATAATAAACTTTCACCACTGAAGTTTGAAAGAATGAATTGCATGTCCATTTCCTTCCATCAACAAAGTAATGTAGATGCTGTAGGTTTCTTTGCATCCTTTTTTACATGAATCAGGTCTGTTTTACCTTTGTTGTAAGTTTCATGACTTTTCATCCTTCATCGTTAATATCATTCTCTTGCTGTGTTACATTTCATATACTGTCCCTTCAAATGTATCAAAGTATTAGAGTGTTCAAATTTCCTCTTGTCCACTACACCAGTGTGAAAGCCTCTTTGTGGTCATTCATCTCCTCTCACTCTTGGATACACAGAAAAATATCCTTTCTCTTTTCTTTTGTTGTTGTTGGGATGTGGATGCAAACTCTTATCAGATGATTTGCATGGGTAGCCCTGGAGCAGGATTTGTTTTTATGGCTTAACTGATAAAGTTCTTCTGGACATAGAAGGCGTGGTAACTAATATTCAATGTAAAATAAATTAGCACAGGATGGGCTAATTTTTTTTAAAAAAATGATCAGATGTCCCGATTTTTCAGATCACTACTATCGCCCAAGTGCCTAATGAACTTTTTTAACCTTTCTTCCCAGATTATCCAGGGAAATACTCAGAAGAGGAGAGCAAGAGCATTGTAGGAGACATGGGGGAGGACTTGCAGGAGGCTCGGGCTCCCACCATCGCTCAGCTGCTCCAGGAGAAAACCCTCTATTCCTTCTCCGAGTGGCCAAAGGTACCTCCCGGAGCTTGCATTCCCCACCCAAAGCGTTCTCAGCTTTGAATCCTTTATTTTTACGTTTCAGAGTATTTCTGAGTAACAGACTCAGAGAAATGTTTAATATCTTTAAAAAGTATTAGTTATGTAACATTTGAACATTAAGGATATATGCAATTGACTAATTAGACCATAAGACAAAAGTGTCAAGTTGTCTTCATATTTACAGCACTGTGGCTTTAATTTTCATTGTCCAGACTATGGAATTTATTTTAAGGCTTGTAAAGTGGGTACATTTGAGTGTGCTCTTTTCTAATCAGCTCCTTCTGGTTAATAAACTTGACCCTTGATCTCAAGGGCCTTAGTGAATTTGGGCAACTTGGTACTTATCCCTCAGAGCTTCTCTTCTTTTTTACAGGATCGTGTGATAATCAACCGCCTAGATAATATCTGCCATGTGGTGTTAAAGGGGAAGTGGCCCTCCAACCAGCAGTATGAACCCTCGGGCACAGTGCCCACCCCTGTGTTAACCAGCAGTGCTGGTTCTCGAAGCAGCCTCTCGGAGCCAGAGGCATCAGAACACAGCTTCAGCAATGGTGCAGCACTGGTTGCCCAGATCCAGAAGGTGAGGCCATAACAATGGTGTTGACCATAAAACAAAGAATGGGGGACACTTTACACTTCTCGACTGAGTCATTCATTCAACAGATATTTACTTAATGGATAGAATTTTTTTATTTTTTTTGTAAAGCCATTAGTGTTAATTGAGGAATTTGGATTTTATCCTATAGGCAGCAGAGAGCTATTAAAAAGTTTTGGAGCGGAGAAATGGATGATGAAAGCAGGTTCAGCTCAACTGGAATGGTCTGCAGGTTCATGGAGATGAGGATCAGGAAAAGGGAATGCCTCAGAGGCTAGGAGGCCAAGTGGGGATCTGATGAAGAGAGAGGTTCTAGACTAGATTAGTGGCAGGGTAGATACATATAAAGGGGGGAGAACTGGCAGGCATGACATGATGACTAATAGCTATATAAGGAAAGGGAGGCATGAGCTATATAAGGAAAGGGAGGCATGAGTGGATCCATGTGTTCGACACTTGGAGGACCAAGAGAACGATGCAGCTGATAGAAATAAGGGAAATGAAAGCAGGAGTGCGTTTTGTAAACTCAAAACTCAAGATTCATAGGAGATGCGTTAGCACACTGGCTCTCACTCTCAACCGCACATTGGAATCCTCTGGGGACCTTGAAGAGCTGCTGATTCTGATTTTTTTTTTTTTTTTTTGTGAGGAAGATCAGCCCTGAGCTAACATCCATGCTAATCCTCCTCTTTTTGCTGAGGAAGACTGGCTCTGAGCTAACATCTATTGCCAATCCTCCTCCTTTTTTTTCCCCCAAAGCCCCAGATGATAGTTGTATGGCATAGCTGCACATCCTTCTAGTTGCTGCATGTGGGACGCGGCCTCAGCATGGCCGGAGAAGCGGTGCGTCGGTGCGCGCCCGGGATCCGAACCCGGGCCGCCAGCAGCGGAGTGCGCGCACTTAACCACTAAGCCATAGGGCCGGCCTCTGCTGATTCTGATTTAGTTGGGGTGTGGACTGAGCTTTGGAATTTTTGTTTAACTTTTCAGTTGATTCTGATGTACAGCTGATGTTGAGATTTCCTAAATTATAACCTTGCAACTGCAAGTGTAGTTCATGGACTAGCAGCTTTAGCAGCATCTGGAAACCTGTTAGAAATGCAGAATCTCAGGCCCACTGAAGTAGAGGCTGCATTTTAACAAGCTAGCCGGGTAATTTGGTACTAAAGTTTAAGAAGGCTTGAGTTAGAAGAATCTCTCAGAAGAGGATGAGAAATCCTACCAGGCCCAAGGCAGTCAGGCCTAGGGAAGGAGCTGCCATTCAGCCACAGAATGATGTTCACACTGCTCTTGCCACATGTGTGTGTTCACAGGAGAGCTTCTTGGCTCCAATATTCACAAAGGATGAACAAAAGCACAGACGTCCTTATGAGTTTGAGGTGGAGAGGGATGCAAAGGCTCGGAGCCTGGAACAGTTCTCTGCCACCCGTGGGCACCCCGCCGTCGTCCTCAACGGCTGGCATGGGGAGTCAGCAATAGACCTCTCCTGCACATCAGAGGGGTCCCCAGGAGCCACATCCCCTTTCCCAGTGAGCGCCAGCACCCCTAAGATTGGAGCTATCGGTTCCCTTCAAGGAGCTCTTGGCATGGACTTGTCTGGGATTCTGCAAGCTGGCCTGATCCATCCAGTGACCGGACAGATCGTCAACGGAAGCCTCAGAAGAGATGATGCTGCCACGAGGAGGCGGAGAGGGAGACGGAAACATGTTGAAGGAGGGATGGACCTCATCTTTTTGAAGGAACAAACACTTCAGGCAGGAATCTTGGTGGGTATATGAGGCCATTAGGTAAAAACATCGACCTTTCTACTCTGAGCATCAAACGCTTCTTCCTCAGACATAAAATTTTTTGGTTTATATGTCTTTTATCCCTATTTCAGTTGTCCTACTTATTTTCATTATGTCCTCGTTATAAGTTGCCCTCAGTCTTTTCTAGAAATAGGTATTAATCCATTAAGGGCCCTTAATCTGCATGCAACCTGGAGAAATAAGCCAGGAGGTCTTGCCATTTCACATAGAGACAACCCAAATTCTCCAGTGTTTCGGAAGAACCACTGATGATTGAATGAGTAAAGCAAGACAATGGGGTTGAGTTTGCAGCAGTGTTGCTCCAGGTTAGTGGGCTTTCTAGGAGCTGGGGTATGGGAGAAGGAAGAGGAGTCAGGACTTCCTGAATGTTGGTCGTGGCTCTACTACTTGACTTACTGGGCAACACTGAGCACACCACCAAGCCTCACTTTGCTCCTCTTTTCAAGTAAAGTGGAGGCGGCAGCATCTATCACAGAGGGTTGCTGTGAGGATTCACCGAGATCACTCTAAGACATTCTAAACTCAAAGGAGATCATTGTAAACAGCAGAAAAGGTCAAAAACTATATACCTGGCCAAGAGAGATCCTCTTAGACTGCTTAATGTGTTAAAGACCACTGGCTTCTCTTTGTATTTTGGTTTTTCCTATTTATTGAATTTTGAGCTCCAAAAAGGGAACCACATTTCATGTTTTCTTATTTTTAAAGGAATGATAATTCCAGTATTTATTGAGTGCTTACTATGTGCCAGGCACTGTGTTCAGGATTTTACGTGATTGTTCTATGTGATCCTCACAACCACCCTGTGAAGGTGTTGTTATTGTTCCTATTTTATAGATGAGGAAACAGTCTTACAAGCATTAAATAATGTGCCCAAGATTATCCAGCTAGTAAGTAGCAGATCAGGGAACCAAGGACTTTGTTCTCTAGAGCTTTATTACTAAGGGATATTGTTTGCGATGTGTCTTCCTCTTAGACTTTCTATATAATTTTGGGAAACTGAAGTGGCAAATTCCTTCCCTGCCCAGTCCTGCAAGATTTTAAGAATGTTGTCTCATTTTTTAGAGGCACAAAGCCATATTTTCTCTGTAATGATCATAGAATTCCAATGGAATGACTGATAAATTTTTTTTCCCTTAGCCTCAGAGTATTTTTTTACATTTGTTATGCAAGCATTTATTTAGCATTGATATTGTAGACCTAATTATAGGCGCTGGGAATACAGAGATGCGTAAGATAGGCATTCAAACTATAGAGGGAGAAATGGGTAAGTAAATTGCAGTGTGGCATTTCCTGTTATGTGAAAACCTTGAGAGTGCTGTGGGGGAACAGGAAGTGGAGCAGCCAACGTTGCCTGGGACTGTCAGTGACGATGACAAAGGAGGTAACACTGAACCTGAGCAGATAGGGTGGAATTAAAGTTTACCAGGTAGACAAGAGTGGGAGAAGAGCATTCAGGTGGAGGGAACAGCCAGCACGTGCCAGAGCTCATGTGTGGTCAGGATTCTTATTTAAAAACCCAGCAGAGTATAGTCACACGTCACTTGAGGCCAGGGACACATTCTGAGAATTGCATTGTTGTGTGAACATTGTAGAGTGTCCTTACACAGACCTAGATGGCATAGCCAACTACACACCGAGGCTACATGGTACTCATCTTATGGGACCACCATTGTACACGTGGTCCGTCATTGACTGAAACATCATTATGCAGCATCTGACTATAATATTACAGTGGAAACAGATGGAAAGAGTCAAAGAACACCTCATGTGTTTTCCTTTTAGAAACTAGTTTTCATTCTATAGTGATTAACTGCACATACTTGTTTTTCCTTTTTCCAGGAAGTTCATGAAGACCCAGGGCAGGCCCCCCTGAGCACCTCACACCCTGAAGGGCCAGTACCTGCCACCTCAGCCCCCGAGCCAGCCTCAGCAGCCAGCAGCCAGGCCGAGAAAGCCATTCCCAGCAAGAGTCTGCTTGACTGGCTGAGGCAGCAGGCTGACTACTCCTTAGAAGTTCCTGGCTTTGGAGCAGTAAGTGTTTGTTGGTGCTGCCTGAGACTGGTTGGTCCTGCTAACTTGATGCCCTTTTTGATAAGAAGCATGCTGAGGGAGACGAAGAAGTTTGAGAGAAATCGGTGTCAACTAAGAACATCATTTTAAAGTTTAAAAGTAAAAAAAAAAAGTTTAAATTTTGGTTGTTTTCCAATAACAGAAGTTACAGCCCATGTCAGAATGCTGTGCCAAGAAGTAGACATGCAAAAGCTTATGAGGACAGAACTGGCCTAAGCTCAGCCCCGTCTCTCCCCAGAATTACCACGCTTTGTATCATAAGCTCACAAAGAAATCTTTAAGTTGTATAAACGCTGCCACTTCATGAAAACATTCTTGTGTATTTTTTTCAAGTTAATACGTTACCACTTTGCAAGGATGTTTTACACTTACTGCTTTGGGACTTTTCCTCAAGTCCTCTTACTGCCTTTGTCCTAGATCCTTCAGATTAGAAATACGTAGGAGAGGGCTCCTGAGCACTGATGTCTTCTCTGGGTTTTTCTTTTCTCATTTGCTTGTTTACCCCACCACCATCTTTGTCCTGGGTACATCTGATTAATAAGATACAGAGGTAGAGAGCTCACAAGAAAAAGAGGAGAATGCATTCACGGATGCACACCCTGCAGAGATAGACAAAGCCCACCAGGCAGGTAGCAGTGGAGAGAGAATCTGGGAAGATGATTAGGAGGAAAAGGCTGGGAATTAAGCAGTGCCCTGGGAGACTGGTGGGTCAGCTTAGGTGTTCTGGTCTGGAGGGCCAGGAGGCCTGTTCTCCAGCTTACTGTAGGAGTGCTGTTGCTTCAAGGAGAGAGCCTAGGTGAGGGCCAGGTGGCTGTTCCCTTCAACCTAACCTGATTGAGTCCTGTGCAGAGGGTCTCTAATAAGAAAATAGCAAACCCACGTGAAAAGCACCAACCTTCATCAGAAGAATCTGTGACAGAATATTTTGTGATGTTGGTTTCCATTTGCCTTCTAGAATTTTTCAGACAAACCAAAGCAGAGGAGGCCACGCTGTAAGGAACCTGGAAAATTAGATGTCAACTCTCTGAGCGGGGAAGAGAGGGTTCCTGCTGTCCCCAAGGAGCCAGGACTGAGGGTAAGGAACAGAGACATGTCCTGGTGGAGCCAAGCCTTGCAGACTCAGAGAGGAAGCACCAGCTGGGAAGTGGGTAGCTGGGTGTCGTTTTCTGAGAGGACAGGAGGCCAGCATGGGAAGTTGATGAGTACTGATAAGTGGTCTTGGGGCGTCTTGAGCAGTGGTATGACTTCGCAGAGTCGTTTGTTTTCAGGCTTTATCTCCAAAACTTTTGGTTTAAGTTTGTACTTAAACCATTCCCAAAGCTTGAGATTTTTTCCTCCCTATTTGTAGAGAGTTACAGAGAAAAGATACCTTGACTCTTGTCAGGAGTCTGTTTCCAGTGTTTAACAAACTTCATTATTGAAAATTTTTATTTTCTAATCTAAGTTTTTCTGGCTATCATTTAGTACTTTTCCTCCTGGTGTCCTCACTGGCAATGGAAAACATCTGACTCCAAGCACTACGCTTTTCCTAT